>NW_017803843.1:1747753-1779122 GCF_001625305.1 Branchiostoma belcheri | reverse complement strand
CTTTTCTGGATCTCATAAGCCTCGCGGGACCATTGATAAGAGGGGAAATGCCCAGAGAATCCAATGGGAAAATGAACGAGACGCCAAAGGAACATATGGGAATATAAATATTAGCTTACGACGTCGGCCACAGAACGTGAACGCCCACGTTGACATTTCAGGACGGCCATGATGAGCGGTCCGGGGTGGTTTAACTGTGGGCGAAGAGTACATTCACCTCCGGCAGGCACATTAGCTGACTGGGCGATATAAACTCATTCCGGAATCCTAAACATGTACGGTGACATTGAGAAGCAGGGATGTACACTCACCACGATGTGCGGGAGAGGTATAACACGTGTGACTCAACTTATTCAGTACACCCCGACGTTGTGCCCTTGGGAAAGGCACTTTACACGAATTTCCTCACTCCACCCAGGTGTGAATGGGTACCTAACTTCGGTTGGGGAAAGTCGTATTGAGGTCACCTGGCGCCGAATGGCTGCCGTATAGACCCTTGCGACAGTTCCACAAAAAATTGTGGAACAAATATGTGTATCATGTGTATTATTTGATTGTTGTGATTTGTCTTGATTATTATGTAATACCCTGCATCAATTCAGCCTGTATAAAGGCTGCGACTGCACGGGTACTGTTTGGAAAATAAAAACCATTTATTATTATTATTATTATTATTATTATTATTATTATTATTATTATTATTATTATTATTATTATTATTATTATTATTATTATTATTATTATTATTATTATTATTATTATTATTATTATTATTATTATTATTATTATTATTATTATTATTATTATTATTATTATTATTATTATTATTATTATTATTATTATTATTATTATTATTATTATTATTATTATTCAGTATGTAAATATCAGCCTTGGTCCGTTTTTTATCTATCTAGAACATAACAAGTTTACTTTATATGGGACTGAACGTAACAACGTGGCGTCTTATACTATCAAACTTTCATGATAGTATAAGAAGTGAACGTAGCGTCTTCTTTATGATTCTAGCTTTGGCAAGGCATGAAGTGTTACAGTTCTCACACGTTAACTTGCCTGTGGTGACCGTGAACTTACAGACCCACCACCAGGAACCGTGAGAGTGTTCCCATGTGCTGGGATAATGTACACCGAACTAAATCAACAGGGCATTGGTCAAATACTGCTTTATGGAGTTAAACTACAACTCGGGCCTGCTTTGTGTATCATTTACGAGACACTTATTTTTGAATTGATGCATTAGCCACAGTGTTTTCCTAAGTCTGTTATGTCGTAATGACAAGCCAAATCAGATCATGTCTATCTCATACTCACTGTGTGCCCCCTGAAAGTAACCTGGTTGACGTTGTAGCTTCATGTAATGGCTTTAAGTACTCTATGACGTCAATACTGACACGCTGGAAGCTTCCAGTTACAAGGCACGCAACCTTTTGATATGTGTTGTACTGTTATTTGAATTGAATTTGAATTTCAAAGAAGACATCTACGGAATTCGTGATTTCACTCAAGTTTTTCTTTTTATGAAGATCTTTTTCGTGATGTTATGTAAGCCCTTCTGTCGTTATTGCTGGTAATGCAGTTTTACACAACATGACCAACGATAGGCAAAGATCGTCGACAGGAATGTATTATGCACCTGAAAACAATATGCCACGAAACCGTACAGCTTATTTGTACTTAACTTTACCACCTGCAGACCGGTACCGTGATGTGGGCAGATCAAAGGTTTTTGAACAAACAGAAATATATAATTATTCCGAAGTATTGTTGGCCACTTGAATACTGCCTGTCGGTTTGTTACCTGTTTTGCCACCGAAAGATCTGCTTGCATATTAGCAGTAATGCCTTCCCAACCTGACGTGCAATTAGTACCTGTCAGGAAATACACGTATATACATGTGCGTTCTCCGATCAACCCGAGTCAGCATCCATTATATCTTCTCAGTTTGTAAGTTATTTCCCAACTGATCAGACAAGAACAACATACCAATCATTTCAGGGGCAATGTACGTGGTGACGGACCGAGGGTGGTGAACACTCGCGAAAACAAGAGTCATTGGAAGGTACCTGCGTAGAGAGCATTCTAAATGTAATCAGGCACACAGGTAGAAAACTTGAGACAAGCGACGACATTGTTACTCAATCATACAGACTCGTGTTTCAGTATCTATGTACCTGTATAACTGTGAACGACTCCATACACTTAGGGCCGGATGTTGCCGAGTACGTCGCGCCATTATCCCAGTATCAAATGGGGTTCCGGGAATTTGGTCAATGAAAAGCGCATTGCCATACCGGATGTCATAAAATCAGGTATAGCGAGTTCGGGAAGCATTTTCATCACCAGGCGAAACTGTTAAGATGTGTAAGATCTACCTTTTCGCATATTGTCTTCCTGCGTTCTGTTAAACTTTACATCGGGACTGCAGGCCTAAGTTTGTGAGGAAACGCTTCAATCAACGGCTTCTCAAGACATGTTCAGATGAGATTAACCTGACTATGACCCGGTCAGTGAGAGTCATTCTTAAGCTTCCAGTCCACTCACAACCTTTGTTCGGTCAGGTTACAGCAGAGATAGTGACAAGAGAATAGAATTATACATCCCTGTGTTCGTACATGACCTTGTATCAGCTAAGCAAGCATTGCAGACACGCAGGCGTCCGTTACGCCTTCAGACTACCAAATGTCAGAAACGGATTTGTTGGGATCCGACCAATAGCCGCCATTTAAGCCGGCTGGGCGCTATGCAAATGTATCCCCGGTAACATGTAGATCAGTACGCATATATAACATACAAGACTTCGTCGTGAAATAATGAGGTTATGAAGAGTCTGATTAAGGCTCTGCCTCGATAGCAAAGCTTCCAGGCGAAAACACAGCAATAGTACCGGCACCTGTGTAAGCATTCTTGGAGCGAAAATTTACTGAAAAGCATTAATAGTCACTTAAAAAATAAGTAGAATTGATGTGCTTCCTGAATGAGGGTAAAACAACGCAGCAGGAAAGCTTGCCTGAAAACCACTCCTTACGAATTATTCATGTCTCAACTTTTTTGTAGGTAATAACATCGTCCATTTTCAGGCAACAATGAGACGCGAAATTAACCTTTAATAACCAATACAACCTAACGTTTCTGCGGTGTACAAGTTTCTGCGAGGCCATTAAAAACAATTTGAATAATAATAATAGTAATGACCCTGTTAATTAAAAAATAGCATAACGTTTGGTAAGTGGTTATTAACACTCCTCCCACGAAACGAAATAAAGACAACATTTATCATGATATTCCCACCGGAACTCTGATTACTTATGATCCAGTATCACGTTTCTACCTGCAGGCAGCATTACTGTTATTTACGTTTAGGACCAGTTGTGACCTAGATAAGAAACGATTTTATTACCATTTGAAATCACAAACACTAATCACCGAGTAGCAGTTAACGTGTCCCATTAAATCAGTGGTACTGAATAAATGATATGAAAGAGATGGCTTATCTGTTTTATCTTTCGACAAGGCAAGGGAAGGTCCTACCGCGGTTCGATTGTTGTTTCAGAATGTGACAGTGTCAAAGGGTCAAAGATCGACATTTCAAAGTAGGTTAAATGGTCATTAAAGCAGTGACCTAAATGCGCTGGGCAGAATAACGTATCTGAATCGTAGCATTGCAGTTCTTTAGAATGATGAAATTTGCTGTGGGTAGCCAGGCTGAGTGAACGGTACTTTGTTCTTTTAGTTACATCACATGTAATTCATAGTCTATGCCAGGTTATACCGCTGTGTATATGAAAGCTTACTAGTATTAGCATGAGTATCACGCATCATGGCGTCAGTGTTTACGATTAAGAATTTCAGTAAATAACCCTCTATTATACTTCATGTTAGCAACGTGTTTGGATTCACATCATTTTTAAGGACCGCCTGCCCAGCTACATGCCTCTGAGGGTAAAGCGAAGTTGAATGTGTACTTAACATGTTACGTCCCACATGAGGTACCAGACTATTAATGAACAATTAAACAAACTAGAAAATCCAAGCGTTTTCCACATTTCCCCAGCCTTAAATGATTCAAACGTTGAAACAGACTTTCAGCCAAATGCCTATGAAAGTCATAAAACATGAACCTTTGTTCTCTATGAAGGCTTCCGTATCAAACAAGTTTGGGTATCGCGTTTCCTTATCCTCCTGTAGCAGCTAGTGGTTAATACAGGATCCGCATTCACTTAACCCGTGCCATGTAGGACCTGGAAGCCATGGTATTCATGTTTTCCATTGATCCTTGTCCTAACCCTGCCCTTAGGCGCCCTTTGCTGGCTCTCTAGTCCCTCAGCGTGCTTCCATTGGCTTCCATGGCGATTGCTCCAGACAATAGATCATCTTCCGCACTTTCCGGGGCTTGGCCGTAAACAAAGCCTGACATTTAGCCGGTAATCACTTGATAAATGGAAGTTGTGACGTGGTATCGTGATCATATAAAGGTAGTAGTAAATGCCTGTCCTTGAAATTTACAACTTGACAATAAGATCTTGACAATAAGTCGTACTTGGGCTTCAGGTATTACAACTTGGGGGTAGGGAATGGGGGAGCTGGTCACGTTTACGTCTATGACTAAGTTCCTTTAAGCAAGGTGAAACATCTCATTTCTGAAGAAAGACTCACAAAGTAATAACTTCACATTTCAGCACCAAGGACGGAGAAACCAATGCATTATGGTGAAATACGAACACAGAGGCCGTACCATCGTAGGTCGCTACTTCAGGTCGAGGCGTCAAATGATTTCACATTTTTGAGAGTACACAGGCACGACTACGTAGCTTAGTTTTTGTAAGTAGAAATTCATTCGTTTTGGTTCACTGTAGCTCAGAGTTTGACATTTCATCGGGGTCCCGGTGGAAATAACTGCAGCACCATCTGGGGGGCGTGTAGCACCAGCTTACATCGGCGCCATGATGCAGACTATGCCCTTGGCGGGATTCAGACAGTAGAAGAACCACTAAGCAAACTGTTGGTACTTAATGAATTGAAAGTAGCTTATGCCCCCCTAGCCTCGCGGCGGATACAACTTACTTCAAAGATACAACTCTCCCGCCGATGAAGGCCCTCTCCCCAAAAAGAAAGCGCCGCGCTAGCTCTAGCCGCTCGTAGATACAAGGGCTGCTCGCTGGAAAGTCTGCGCAGGAGGCTACTGCCCTCCGAACTCACTACAGACTGTGGCATCAAAGGTCAATGACCCTCCTTGCATGGATATCCCACACGCCTCATCGTGATTGAAAAAGAAGGTGAACTGGTTCGACCCAATACTGTCGGCGAGACTGAAGTATCTATATTCTGGCCGTTCTCCAAGAAGACAGAGTTAAATGTAAAGCTAGCAGGATTTAAGAGTTGCAAATTGCAAGTCATGATCACTAGCCCGCTATCGATTGTTCATATAAAGTCACATAGAGCCATCTGGAAGGATGTTGTTGGCGATGGTAAAACTTACATCCCCAAATTTACCGTCCACTCGGTCAATGACTGGATCACGTTTGTGACCAGGGTAAATACACAGACGTTAGATCAATACTTTGATCAACAAAAAGTATAGCCTGCAGCCTTAACCTAGTTATGGTAACTCTTGCAAGTCACGTACTTGTCGTCATCACCGTCCATAACCACATCAGGAAAGAGACGAGGGACTCTAATGTCGCATTTACGTCAGTACAAATGCTCTCATGCTTCTCCTGGCCACCCTGTGGGCAGTGGAGAGTGACGGTACGAAAACCGTGTAAATGTCATATCTGCGTTGTCAGGACGGGCCCACGACCTTGTTTGTGTTGCCTGCGCCTGAGTGTTTCCGATAAGATGTTTTTATGCGCAAACTAGAGGTCGGAGATCTCATGTCTTCGTCAGAGGTACATCGTTCTAGAGAAATTAACATGCGTATTCTTCACTCTTTTTAATAATCAATTTGGTCTAAAGAACAAAAGAATCTCTGTACTATTTTTATGGTACAGAACACCCTGAAACGGTTTGCCGCAGATTATACAGATGCGTCGTCACCCGTGTGAACCCCCCCCCCCCTACGTTATTTGAGTTTGGACTGTTACTGGAAAAAAAACGTTCAAGAAATTCTTACTGTGTTGAAAGTGTCACGACAGCGCCGCAAAATATAATAAGAGAAGATGTTATAAAGGAAAGAATCAGAACAGGGTGACTACTGCTGTTTTGTTAATTTGTCTTTATGACAAATAGAAGACTTGTGTTCTTTGTGTCCTAACATTTGTACTTCTACAGTTAGTATATTCCAAATCTAGCCATCTCGTTTTTCGGCCCTTCGTGTTTTTATTGCGCGCTTGCCTTAAATTTAAGGTAATTAGATTTGAGGTCTCCAGTGGACGTCATCCATAGCAATTACTTGGTGTGGCCGTAGAAAATAACCTGACATATGTCCAACCTATCCTCCCCCTGCTGAAGTTATAGTACAATCCCTCAATGTAACGTCATTTGATCCCATCCCATTATGGGGTTCCCCGGCTATATCCAGCTGTCGGCTGTCTCCAAGCAGATGTAGGTGGGGGATTTCTAAACACAAAAGGTCCTATTACGGGGACATAACGACCTCCACGACTCTCATCTTTGAACTCAATCTTGGAGACCACGACAGTAATATGCCTATCACATTTCATTAACTTCCATCCACACATACAAAAGTTATCCTGCACACAAGAAAATTAACAAAATGCCCCCTGTAGTCACAACGAAACCCCCCACGAAGCTCAGTAACGAACTTAACCTTGGTCCCGACAATAGTAAGCACCACACCAAGAATTATAATCAACATTTTACAAATACTTGAGTTATCTTGCTAACAAGCCACAAACACAAAAGGTGCACTAACGTGACGCACGGACCCCCCACGAAGCCGAAACTTGTACTTGACTTCGGCCTCAACAGCGGTAATATGCCTGCCAAAAATCATGGATGTCGAATCATGCCTTCCAGAGTTATATCGCAAAATCCGCAGTTCCCCACACTCCGGCGAGACAATTTCATAGTCCTTCTGACGAAGACAAAAATCGTGACACCAAGGCGCTTTATATGCTCCAAGCATTACATGTCAAGTTCCGGATGTCTGATCAGGAGGTAATAGGTGCGAAAGGGGAGAGCGGACATACTTGGCATGTATCACGGCAAGTTAGACTGCATCATAAAGGACCGAACGACACCTTAACTGTTCATTTACATAAAATAGTAGACCATTTTCCTGCAATCCCTCAGCATCATCACGGTAAATGGCGGGTTCTCATTTGAGAAGGAAAATTGGTCAGCTTTCTGAGGCGACAACAATCAGGGAACGACCTAACGAGGTGTGAAGCACCACCTTTCCATAAATACTGATAATCCTGGGTTGATAGAGATGGTAATACTCATAAACGGGCGTCCTGATTGCCTCCCTGAGGCAGGCCGAGTCTCTACATGCCAACCCGTTTCTACCTAGCGGAGGCTAGTCATTAGCGTCATGGTAAAACGAAAAAAAAAAGAGGAATATCTAACAACTTATCCATGTCACGCTCTCGCCCATGACATTGGTAAATGTGCCTATTACAGCACTGACGTGGCATTTATTGAACTTGTGTGTATTTCACTGAAGTAATCCCTTTCTGTACTTGGATAAGCCTTCTCTTTCACCTGCCTTACTACATAATGGATTGAGCCTGCCAAAGTGTTTGGTTTCGCCATGGTTCCAGACAGGAATCCAAAATCGTTCAGCCCCGGTAATGGAAAATGACTCAGTGGAGATTGTGTACATACAAGTGATACAATTTATTGAGCTGGGAAGGGATTATTGACGAAATGTTACTGTTCAGCACAAATCAGTGTCAGACAGGGTCAGAACAAATGGGACTCATAGGGGGAAACACCCAAAAAGGCAGTGACTTCTTATGCACTGCTTACAGTGTTCAGCGACGTTTTGGCATGGCGTGATATAGCGATGATGTTCATAACAAAGAAAGTTTAGGCGGATAGTCTGTTGTGATGACGCTCTTGTTGTGATATTAATATCCTTCCGCGGGGACAACAGTTCAGGAGACGTGAAAGAAACGCAGCTGTTTTTGACATTAGAAGATTCTTTTGCGCCGTTGGTGACAATTTTACATTCTCGGCAGGATTTCGTTTACTAGTATGATAATGTTCCTCGCCCCAGGCTAACGCAGTGCATTTGATACCTGTGCAAGTTTAGATATGTATCACTTGATATAAGTGCCTACTGAATGTTCTATAAACGTTGAGCATTCATCCCCACATGAAATACAGGGCACGTGACGATGCCTTTCTCCTGGTTTTTATGATCGCAGGAAATTGCCCAGGTTTTATTCAAGAACCAACAGTTGCACATACATCCTGACTTGGTAGCCTGGGTTCCATCCTGGTTAGTTTACCAGTGGTTGGTCGGTAGCGACTGTGGGAGCGGACGTAAACTAACCAGAATGGAACCCAGGCTACTGACTTGGTACACCAGCAGGAAAATGAGATTAGATTATCTAAACAATATAACGTCCTCTCCGTGGCTGCAATTGGATTGTGGGTCCCTGCTTAGGCGGAGCTGGAAAGACAAATACATATAGTCAGACTCCAACGTCGCCACAGAGGCATGCGCAAATCATATCAATTAATGGGTCTGGAATAATCTTAATTGAATTAGCAGCAAAAACACGGAAAGAAAGTGTGCCACCCTCGATTCCTCGGTGGTTCATTGCCCGGCAGAGTGGGCGGATGAAGCCTGCCGGTTTTTCCTTTTACCATCCTTGACCCCAGATAGTAAACGCCTGGTATAACGACCTGATCTCCCCGAAATCACCACCATATTTCCGCCGACCTTCAATATGATCCATCACTATAAAGACCTCCAGTCCCATGTTGGCCATCACCGTTGGAAAACGTACCTAATACTTCCCCAAAGTGGAAAAAGCCATTGCAACCTTTTGACCCTTTCTATCTGACGCGAATAACAATTCTTAGAATTCTTAGTTCTAATTTGTTCCGTCGTTTTGTTCCTGACTTAGCACCAGCTAAACTACAAGGGCCGCCGTCTTGGAAGCCACTTCTGCGGACTGTTCGACAGCCTGTGTGAGATGACAAAACACGCCTCACTCTCTCCACATTTCCACGAGAACTATAGGTGTGTTCCCGAATGGCCCCGAACGTCAACTGAGTTAACTCTAAGAACGCCTATTTCCTGGAGAAATTCGGTACTTGCAATCGCTGTTTATCCATTTACCATTATTTCAGCCAGGGCCATACATAATCCAGCTTAGACCAATGGATTGATCTCTCCCAGAAGGGTTTAGTCATTGAAAAGCTCAATCAAAGTCACCTGGTAACGGGAAACACCACACGACACCAGACACTGTCCAGATGACGTCTGTCGGTATCGTAATGGATTATTTATGTTCTGCATCAATATGTTCTCTACCTGTCCATATATAACAATTTACTTGCCCGCTATTGCAAAAACAACTATCCATGCTGTTCCCTTCGTGATCAGCATTTTTTTGTTCGCACAGCCAGTATCCAAAGCTGGCGATTGGCGCACAGGTCCAAACGGTAAGACCCTAATCCAGCATGATATTGCACATGACGTTACGGGGACAGTGATGATATGGGCGCTGGTGACAACGCAGTCCGAACCATCGGTGAATGATAAATGGTTCTGCCTCACGCTATGTGGTGGAGCCGTTTGTCAGACTGGAGATAGGACAGAGCTGTGGATGATTCCAGCTGATATGTGTTTCGTGCAAATAGATATAATCCCCCACTCCCAATGCAAGGCACCCATAGCGTTGCGATTATGCGTTTCCTTACGTGAACTATGAAGTTAGACTGTAATTTCCAGCACATGACATTCGACTTACCTAACTTTTAGACTGTACAACTCCAGTATTAATCTGTCAAGCAGGGAGCAATCTACCGTTTCTGTGACGTAACGTTACGCAGTGGGCAAACAAATGACTTAGTGAGCAGTGGGTCATAGGATGCAGAAAGTCTGGTCTCGTGTCCAGGATTGCTCATTCCTTGACAAAGCCTGAAGTTGACAGTCGAAATTGCAGTTTTAACTTGCTTCATAATCACTTCTACTGACAAAGATGAACTTTTATAGGTTTGGCAACTATTGCTTCAGGAAAACTAACATTCAGCGAGTACATAGCAAGAGTGTTGTCAATGGTACTTTCACCCCCTTAACTCTGATGATGGTGGAATATCGCGTGCAGAGTGGAGCCGTCCTGCAGGGATAGACACGAGCTGCAGGTTAATTCTTCAGACTTATTGTTGCATAAGCACTATGGAAAGGAGCGTGAAACCGTTGTTGCGTGGAAGACTAACTTTTAACACATCGCATCGGCGAACCCAGAGCAGATTTATTGTACCTTCCCCATTTTAATACAGTGCTTCAAGCAGCGTGGTTTGTTCTGAAGAAGTGGTATATAATTACCTGGCGCTGAAAGTGGCGAGTCAGGAATGTGTTGTGTTGACTGTTTTATTGAAGAAACAAATGAATGCTGGGTCTATGAATAGTGTTGTTCACTGTGAAAAAAAATCAATCTATTAAAAAAAATTATTTTACGGTTTTACCTCAATATAATGTGTCAAGGTTAATGAGGTTTATATTTTGTCACGGAGTTGTGATGGCGGCATATGATTAAGTGCCGGAAACTCTCAAACCACCTGGCCACTTGAATGTTCTCCATTATGTGGATTCAGCAAGGGACGTTTCTAGCATCCCGTGCAATTATTGCGTGCCCTTGCGATTGAACCCGCAGAGCACACGGACCAGTGGGCTGTGGTGTATACAGAGCATGGACGAGTCTCTATGCCTTATGGGAGATAAACCTGAGAAACCAAGAGATTTGAGAGTATAGAAATTTCCGTGCGGTTGGGGCCTTTAAAGCTCATTGTCGGAGCAATCAGTGCCACGCTATTTTGCCTCAAATACTGACAGTAGCTGACAGCGATTAGAGAGAGCCTAGTGATTTTAGTGAACACCGAAAAGCCATTGAGGATATAAAAGTGAAAAGCAATGAACGATGATAGCACAGGGCTGGATGTTATAATCATGATCCTTGGGAATTTTACTAACGAGTTTGATCAGTGCAATGCCACATCGACCACTTCTGGTTACTGAACTGCAGCGGCGCTTCTTCTCCCTAAGTCAGAAACATCAAGCTTAGTCTCCATAGGAGAAGCAGGATTTACGAAGGCTCGGGAATTCCCTACTAGTATCCCACTCACACCGAGAAGGGCCTTTTTCGATAAGCGAGGCGGGTTCTTAAGCGTGCCCAGGGCGTGACTCTCCTCAAACACGGGACCTCCATTTAACGCCCTATCCGAGGGACGTTCTTAACCGAACCTAGGTACTCATTTCCAGCTGAATGAATTGAGTGTAAAGTGCCTTTCTCCACTTTCCGCATAGTGCGGGCACACGATCGGCGACCAACGACCCCAAAATCGTATAGGTAAAAATTCAACCGATAACTTTATCTGAGAGATGCAGTCTATGATAGGAGTAAGCCCAGAGATGGGTACATGGATTGTGTGTCATTGTCCTATGTTTCAGTCGGAATAAGCGCCAAGCTAGCCTGGTTACCAAACCTATTTAGCTGCCGAGTCTATTTCGTCCTCTCCGCAAATAGAACTAAAACTGGAGCTAAAATATGTTTGGTAACCAAGTTAAATAAGCGGACGTAGTACGTACTCGTACCACTGGCGACCGTTATCTATTCTCAGTTCACAGACAGAATGTAAAGTAGAGCGATTAACCTCGAATGGACAAAAATGAAAGTGATCTTGAAGTAGTTTAGCTCAATTAACAGTTGAGCTACTTTTTTACTGGTCGTGACAGGTTCATTGTACGGGAAATCCCCTAGCTTTATTTGACAAGAACATGTGTACAATCAACAATGAACAGAGGACCGCCCTAAGGAATAACGCACCTTTCCAGAAGCGTGCATGTCGGTTGACTTCTTGATCCAAAGGCAGGATCACTAACCACTAGACCACACACTCTGCGGCCAAGCGTGACATTTATCAAAGTTAGACATTATCCTAGTTAGTCGATAGAACTGACCCAAAACTGTCTCAAAAAAGACACAAAACAACACATCTCCTCATAAAAGTCTGATATTTTTTTGTTATTTCCCCTTCGGCAGGGTTTACGTGACGTACGTGACGGCTGCATGCAGGGCTGACGTCTGCTCGATCATGCCTCAAATCATTCCTTCCAGCGCCGCCTCATCAATCTTGAGATCGAAACTGTCCCAGTCTAAGCCCCAGTAAAACGGTTGCAAAGCTAAGTTTTTGGCATATACAAAGACAATGTTTTATGTTCAGAGGATTTGGCTGCCGACCAAGGCTGACGGCATTCACCTTCCGCATACTTCACGACCAAAGGTTTGTCGGGGCTTGTTGAAGACCAGTCGCGTTATACATTATTCCAAACATGTCACGCGTCGTATATCTAGTAGTCCTTTCATTAGACCCGAACCTCTTCAAGCCATACGAACGTATGGACCAACTATCTATGGGGTAGTGGCTTCTAATTTCAAATTGGCAATCTCAGCCTAAACGTTTGCATAAGCAATTTTCCAAGCTATTTCAGTCGTTGTACCTTTTGTCAACGACAATTCCCGTTTAGTTCACGAAGAACTTATTTGTCACAGAATTGCGATTGCGTTATGTGTACACTCCAACCGAGTCTTTAGTTCACAGCCGGCACTGTGCCTTAAGCAATTCACTGCCACTATCTTTACTGTTCCTCCGAATTTATTACCCAATTACGACCGCTGCCTTCTCTCTGCCTTCTTTCGCTGGGGACATACTGAAAGCACGTGCAACATACAAAACCACGATAGGAGAACATCGTAAAATTGATGAGCTTTCATCCTTTTCTTATCTCTCTGTTATGGGGGTAGCGTACAACGATAAGGCATACAGGCTACCCAACTTGACGGCATAGTTCAACTAGCAACACACTCTCTAGTCACCTGGCGGCATAATACAGCTGTTCCGATGCTGATCTGGGAGACCAAACCTGTAGCAAAGAGGAGAAACCTGCCTTTATTTTAGCTGCCAAGTCGGAAATTATTTTCTTTTCTGTGTTTTATGAAAGACTCTGAAGGATACCAGACGGAAGAAATAGAAATATGTATAATTTCCTCCGCAGTGGAAAGCAGAGCGTCTCTGTGGAGCCTCGCCCACGCATCGCTGCATGTATGGAGATAGCGGAAATTACACTTAAATCTTTCACACAAAGCTCGTTTGTTACATAGGTTTGATCACACTGCGGCTGGTAAAACTTCCTGTTCTTTGTGGAACTTTATCAACCATATTTGATGCCGAGACTATATCCTCTCGCACGTTATTGAGGCTCATTATCGCGCTTCGCCGGTATTCCAGCTATTGGCAGCGTGCCTTAGCCTTCCGATGGGAAGAAAACAAAGACAACTCTGCCTCTACCACGGAACACAGCTGTACTTTGTGGTTTAATGACGTTTTCTGTCAACGCCGCTTTGTGGATAGCACGTGGAAATAGAGTTACATTAGAGGAATATTAGATTAGAGGGACTTTTATAGAATTATCCTGATCTATGGCCTGATTTGGAACATCCAAGTTGACGTTGTCCGTTACGAGGTTCTCCTTTCGTATTATCTAATATTATCTATATAATTGAGTATGATATTATATATGTAGTTGACAAGGTAGTTGGTATGATAAAAAGCAACCAACAAACTGGGGGACGTACCAACAACTAAGTACTTATACCATCCCAGAGAACAAGAAATAGCCATGCCTTCAAATACTAGAGTTATCAACCCAGGATTGAGGTGTTAAAAAACTATCGTGGAGTGGAACTGTCATGAGGAACAACAGGGGTATCTTAACTAAATATCTTTAAGCAATACCCCGAGTTTTTGCTCCGTTTTCAAGCTGTGTCTGGCTGGAGCGTATAAAAGTTACGCACACACGTCTGATCTAACGACAGTCAGACGGGGCCAATAATTGGGCCTCAGCAGGTGCTGGAAGAAGCCAGGGTGAACTACCCCGACTTCCATCAAACTGTACCCAGTGGCGAAGGCGAATGTTGTATCATCCTGATGTGCTGAGATAACCGCACAGACCGCTGAGAAAGGTCCAGGCATGGACTATAAATCAGCAGAAATTGACTAAGTTTCCTCTGGCCCTGATCCTAATGCATGGTGCCTGCCAGTTACTACCCATTGTAGGTTACAAACGGCTGTGGTAATTTTGGTTATTGGCACGTATATATGTAACTGTAGGTTATTGTATCAGCGAGCTAAGGTGACTTGACATACATACTGGACATTATTACCTACAACAACAACAACACCATGGAGAGGCACGTCTTGTCCATGAAATGTTCTACTTCGTTTTAAGGCTTCTTTCTAAAGATTGACCTGAAACTAAAGCAACCTGTCCTGATATTAAGTGAGTTTGGCGTGACGATCTGGGCTGAAGACTTTGAAGTAATACAAATGTGATGTCAATGCACGGCATTGACCATATTTAGTGCTACCCTAGCAGCCAGTTGAAGCGTTTGATCGAAATGATCTCCGCTGTTTGATCAAAGTAACGTGACGTCAACAGAGGCCTTTCATCAACAAGCGGGATGTTTGATTGAGTGAGGTCTTGCGCCTGTAAGGTAATCCAATGTGGCCATAATTAGTGTTTTTCGTGAAAAACATTATGTGCATTGTGTGCGTGTGAGTGTTACAAGATCTCAAGACTAAAGTCTGAAGGCGTAATCAGATTCGGCTCTAATATCTGCCCTGAAGATATCCATTAATACCAACAGTCAGCCCCTTACAGTGCCAACGTCTTCCCTTTTCTCACGAAATCAAATATAAAAAAGACGCTTGATGACGGTCCTGATGTTGCAGCATGATCAGGCCTCGCCATCGGCGGTGTAATATATCGGTAACCCCCGGCGGGTATCAGCCCCGGGAGTGTGGACTTAATGTCGTTAATACCGGACGTGAAGGAGACGGCGTTTCACAGACGTCGTCTCGATTGCCGACATTCTCCTCGATGCAAGTTAACCTATAACGGACTCCTGTGATGAAATGGGTAACTAATCCCCGCTGAAGGGCTGGTTATTCATCAACACCCAAACATAGAACGACCAATGATTAATAACAGTCTGCTATAAACATGCTGACGTGTATATTAATGATACATACTTCAACACATTCTTTCGCCTCCAGCGGTGATGTGTTATGAAAGTATGCAGTCATGCCCACATTTGTATGATTGATGACTGGGAACACCTGGAAAAAGGTCCGTGTGGCCCTCTCCAGGCAAGTAGCATCTATCATCCTACCAACCAAAAAAGGGGCCACCAATACTGTTGCGTTGTAGTGTTCAGCACCAAGGACAGGACCACTATTAGTGTTTGGTTAGAGTGGTCAATGCGCGGGACAGGAACCACTAGTAATGATGGCTTATCGTCTTCAGAACTAAGGACAGATACCACCAATAATACTGTGTTGTAGTGTGTAGCACCAGGGACAGGCGCCACCAATAGTGCTGGGGTGAAGTATTCAGCACCAGGGACAGGCACCACCAATAGTGCTGGGGTGAAGTATTCAGCACCAGGGACAGGCACCACCGATAGTGTTGGGGTGAAGTGTTCAGCACCAGGGACAGGCACCACCGATAGTGTTGGGGTGAAGTGTTCAGCACCAGGGACAGGAGCTATCAGTACGCGGATAGTCGATATCATTGGTCGTTTTGGAGTATTTAAATTTACCCTTGGTGCTGGTTGCTAATGTTTAGTTTTGGGTACAAGGATGAACAAAGTTGAAGGTTTTAGTGCTAAGTGTTACCTATAGGGCCCTGCCTCTTGTCACGCAATGGCGGTTAGCCCCAAGGACACGTCATGATGATGCGTGACAGTAGTTATGATGAAGTGCCGGAACCAGCTCTGATGATTAGGAACGTTCATCAGGGACTGACGGCAAACTGTGGGCACCACGTGATTGATGAGAATCTAAACTTTACATTCACCTGTTGACACCATTTATTTTCCAGGTCATTTGAAACAGACTTACTCAGACACTCCGAGTTAAGACCGGGCTTTATCATTCATGGTGATGATGGCACACTTCCAAGTACTACGAATTCTACATATAAAACATCACCACCTGGACCCCTGCCGTTAGCATGATAGCCTACGGACACTCCAGTGTACATGGCAGACCTGTAATGTTCTTACGAATCTGAGGAGGCTAAATTGCCTACTTTTTCAGACACAAAAAGTAACATGCGATTCAATAATTTCCCATGAATGTTTATTTCATTTCAATTTTGTGTTTTGATTTTATTATGCTGAGATTCAGTAACCGTTGCATCCGGCCACGCTGAAGGACATGAACCGTTGCCAGTCAACTCCACGCATGCTTGCACCCCCTGACCTTCAGAGCTTCAGTAATGGCTTTCCAACAAAACACTCCTGTTCTTCTTGAAGAGGCTATTTCCAGGAAGAAAGTAAATTGAAGATTGCCGCGTACTTCAACTCTTCTCATGGTTCCTCGCAAAGGCGATTGGTTCCGATGCTTATATTATCTCTGTGCCCTAGCATTTCACACGCCGTTGATGTCTGTATGAAGCTGGCCTTGTTGCATTATGGCGATGGGAAAGGGAATTTATTGCTCGGAGGTTAAAAGATTTGTTTACGGCACGGAGCTGTAATTGAGTAGTTAGCACCGGGTCGTTTCACAGCGTAGGCGTTACCATTATAACAGTTGCGCGCCAGTTAATACCTGAGGCAGCATTTAAGTAGGACAGCACCATGGTACCGGGAGTACATGTACAATGGATGCATCTGCCCCACTTGGAACATGTAATGGTCGCTAACTATGTATGTACTACGCAGAGTATGGCAAAGGTGAAAACTGGAGCGTGAGGGTCACGATATACAAGAATTTGGGGGTTCTAATTAAAACCCAAACGCATGGCTGCTTCCTGAGTTTTCTTTCACACTGTAACCATAATATCGTACCGCCGGACACCTGAGACACCCAAGCCGTGATACTGCGGGACGTTTACGGTTTTTTAAGTTAATTATAGGAAAATTATATTCAAGACTTTTCACGCGAGCTCTGCATTTTTCTCTGAAGTCTGAACCAAGTGGCATTCAGCATTCCGGAAGCACCCAACAAGTCCTGATGTTTCCGCACTAACCTCGGGCGGTAGGCACGCTTCAAGGATCCAGAAAATGCACACTCGAGTAGACGTCGCTGCCAAACCACACCAACAATGTGGCACTTCTGTCTTCTCTAAGCAATCGCCCGACCTTGGGAAAACCGCTGAGTGTTTGCCTGGTTGAGGTCACCCAACCTTGACGTCTCGCCTGATGTTTATCTTCCAGGCAGGAGTCTTCAGCTTGAAATAGCGCCAATAGTGACGATTCGTTATGCATGCTGATCTGTGGTGTAATTTCCACTCATAAGAAGACAGAATCCACAGATCCACATGTCTAAATAATCAGTACGACACACTGCGTACAGTCCTTGTGTCACTAGTACTAGTGCAGGGTCAACGGTACATATTAGGTACTATATCAATTGAAATACTGTATTATTCTGTACCAGTAAATCATTGGTACATTAGTACAGAAGCGTGTCGCTGTGTGGAATACATTTTCTATAATTTACGAGCAGATTTAAATGCCCCGTGGGAAATGGTATACGTAATTCTTGGGTCATATTGCTATATTCTCTTACATACTTTGTCAGATTCAGGGGAGCTGATTTGAAGAAATTCTATTTTTTTCCGAGAGAAATCAATAAACTTTGATGATATGTGTTAGTACTAGTAGAGGGCTTTATATAGTTGCTGTCGTCATAATCATATTCAATTCTGGAAGAACTGCACACACACAACAGCGGTCAGGGTAAAACAATGTCATCGCTTATTAACCTCACCGCTTTCAATCAGAGTAAGTATGGGTCCGTCACCCTTTCTTCTCCTGCCCCGGCAGTCGCTCATCTAGGGATTAGCAGTTGTACCTCTGACCCAAAGCGAACCGTACAAAAATAGCGTGAGCACCTCGGTCGAAACACGCTATGATTGCGCTAATGGCTCTCCTGGCTGTAGTTAGTTTACACCATTAAAGTGTGTGAGTGATCAGTCTTTCTTTCGTCTGATAGAACAAAAATACACACACGCGGCTAACGTCTGCGGGTTCCGATAACCCTCGGTCGTCGACTGTGGCGAGACCGGGTCGAGTGTGAGCATGGTATCTGACAATCTGTCTTAGTTTGTTCCAGCTAGGCTCTCAGACCAACATGCCGCCCTCAGATAATTCTTGACAGCCCTATATACATTCCCCTGGATTATCACGAGCCGTAATTTTTCATTCCATTCTACAGTAAGTTTGATATGGTACGTGCGTACATCAAATTCAGGCAAGAAAAGACTAATTTAGATCTCCAATACACTAAATGATCGCATTTTGACCCCGTTTCCTATATTGATATGTTAATCGATTTTCCAAATTAGAGTTCTATTGTATTCAATCGGTGTATTTTTGTCAAGTTCAAGTCATGAAGACTATTGAGAATAACCGCATGCCGCATGGCAAGTGAAACATTGAGTTATCATGCATGTTGAAATGGAGCTAATTCACCCTAGCATGACGTAGAATAGCCAACAGCCCAGACACTGATGATTTTATATTCAACTAGAGTTCCCCGATCTCATACCTTCGCCAAATGATGTTAATCTTTATGACTGACAAAGTTTAGATTAGATTATTTCCCCTGATTTAAGAAATAGGAACCTAATTTTCATTATATCATTATATCATAATCTCAACCAAAAGACAGTCTTATATTAACAAAGAATGCATTCTAGCATTTCCTAAAAAATTATGCAAATGAGGTCCTGATTTGAATAAATTATGTTTAATGATGTTCACCTCAATTTAACTTTCAAATACCACAAGTATGAAATTCCAGGCAGTTATCATTACATAATTATAAAATATTCTCATTAATTATGCAAATTAAGTCATTATTAACATAATCAACATCTTCCTGTGTTTCTCTCGTTGTCAATTACCAATGTCACAAGCTTCAATTGTCCTATCATGGAATGCAGCTGATTTATAGAATTTCCCCATAAATTATGCAAATTACATCCATATTTGCATAATTGTCACATAACTATGTTAAGCATCACGTAAGCTACCTACATACCAAAAATCACGACGATCTGTCAACCGGTTCTTGAGTTATCCCCTTTTGAATATTTTCAAGAATTTATCCCTGCAGTTCCAGAGCAAGCCGCTAGGGGGCCTAAACTCACGTCACTTCTTTCCCAGCACAAGAGCTACCTACCATCTAAATTTCATCACCATAGCATGTCTAGATCATGAGATATCAAAACCGGAAGTTCAGCTGCAGTGCCATAACAAGCCGCTAGGGGGCCCAAAATCTAATCATTTTGAGGTCTCATCAAGACCTACCCACCTACCAAGTATCAAGACAATCCATCAAGGCCTTCTCAAGTTATCGTGTTTACAGACAGACAGACAGACAGACAGACAGACACACACACACACACACACATACACGAACGCCCCTGAAAACATAACCTTCTTGGCGAAGGTAAATAGAACTGAGCAGTGTTTTTGAAGCATCTGGCGCTCCTGCCACTGCAATGGTTCAAATAGTAACCCCGCTATTCTAAAGGCCTGTGTGTTCTCTGTAAGTATCACACCAGGAAGACAACACTTCTTTCTGACTGACTCAGCTAGAAAAGAGGAATGTTACGGTAGCATGACAACCGGAAAGGCTGATAGTGGCAGATGTATATATTGTAGTTGAGGTAATTCAGCTTTGTTTTGAGTTGAGTTGTATCGGCAATAGTACATAGCGCCGATGTTGTCATGACATGTGCGAACCTTGATAAACAATGTTTGCGTACTTACCTTATCAGCATGGTTTTGCCGCACTGTGAGATTTGTCTGGCAACTCCTTTCCATGACTTTAACAGCAAGTACTTCTGCTTCTGAGAAAGTGGCAACCTTTCGTCCAGCGCCGACGGTGTGGAAGGTTTGGGCGGTGTGCTGTCACCGCTGTTGGCTGACTCCGGCTCGTTCGACATCTTCTTGCTGTTTGAGCATCCCATGTTCGCTCCCATGCCTGGGAGTGTGCGCGCAGGCGGCCGAACCACACTGCTTGATGAAAGAATTTTCCGCCACGCGAGCACTCCGTCAACAGTCTCGTCCAGAAAGAGAACACTCGACCTTGTGCCGTAGACCGGTCGGAACCTGAAAGTGAAATAGCACACACCAACAATAATCCTCAACTGAGCCCCGAGATGTACGGAAAGAAGATCACTTCATCACGTCCCACACATCGACAGAGCCCAGAGTTGACTCGTGGTTTGGCCGTCTCCACTCGGAGACAGACCCTTCACCTGTGGCCCGGGCGACCTAACGGATGAACACGTCCTGTAAGTTGTCGCACCAAGGAGGCGTTCTTCAGATCACGTGAAGATTCCAATCACGTCGACACATGGACAGGTCCGCCACACGTGCCCTAATCGTCTCTACCCCACAACCTAAATACTTACCGGAAGGTTAATAGTTAATGCCTGGGTTCGCGCGCTCCTGCTGTTCCTGTGGCCGATCCATTCATAATGTGGGACGGTCCTGACCTACCTACTGCCGAGGTACCTTTGGCTTGTCCGAAAACACAATTTTAAGAAAGCACGAGAGCTGTTAATATGTACGACCGATAAATACTTCCTTTGTAATATGTGGGTTATGTTTTCTTTATCATTTGCCTTTGCTTGTTCGCCTTTATATGGTTCTGTTACGCCCCCTACCGTCCGCCGTCAAAAAAGGAAACAGTAAGTGTAAAGTGGGACGTTATCTTATTACCCTGGTAAGGCACGGTCCGGTACGCACCGGTGTTAGCTATCGTAACATCTGGAACACCTTCCTGTGCCAATTTATATCGCCATGGATGTCGGGGCCGCTCGCATCCATGCACGGAAAGCCTATTCCCAAGAAAGCAATTTCGATTGAAAGGGATTTTCTTCCATTGACGTTTAGAGGAGCTTTCAGGTTCACATTCTGTACACTTTGTGACGAGGAAGCCATTTTTCAAGCATATTCCGAGACTTATCGCGCCCATCACTGTGGTAAATCCGGTCTCACACTGTCAATAACCTTCCATGGAGATTGCAGGTCGCCGTGAAGGTCGCCCAGGCTCAAAATCGTCAGATTCGTACTTTTTGAAACTCTACTCTGTTACATTGAACGGGGCTCAGTGACCTGCGAACGTCGACCGAACATTTAAGAAACGTGCAGTGATTGAGAGGACACCGGTCGTACTGCTGTCGGAGTTCGCAGAGTCGTCGGGAGGGTCAAAAACAGTACCTTCCATTTCATGGAGGTAATAAAAAAACTTTATTGACACAAAACAAGTATGTGTATTTGGGCACCTCCGTTACCGGGCGTAGCGCTTAGAAAGAAATAAGGAGGTTAGAACGTGCTTTGAGCAGATATGTGTCGACTCTGATCATGTAAAATCCTCTTATTATTCTGCAGTCTCCCAAACTCTCGCCGACCATGTGTTGCAGCAAAAGCAATTTTCATCTCGAGAGATGTTTTCAATTGACTTCCCGTGTAGCTTTTAGGATAGACAATTTGTACATGAAGGTGCCAGTTGAAAGAAACGTGTCAAAGATAATTTAGACGTGCTTCCAGAAAAGACGAGTCGCCCACTCATGTTCTGTCATAACTGCGAATACAATCGTAGATGCATCAGCCTGATGTATCAGTCATGTCAGCTGCCGACGCCTTTTCCAGTGACTGCTACGTCATTCGACCAAACGGGGGCGCCAAGCATTCCGGCTAAAATTCTCAGCATGTCATAATATTTATGTGTGCTTCCCACATCATCCGTTTTGATGAAGGTTGAATCAACACAGGCTGTCTGAATCCACGGTAATAAAGAGAGAACAGTAACGAATTTTATAGGAGACAGGTGCAAACTCTACGTTTTAGATATGATACACATCACATTTGATTGCATACGAGAGGCATTATTATACGTTTTGATGACTGGACAAACTAGGGTGAGGATACTTAGGAAGGAAGGGAGTGTCAAATCAATATCCGCCTGTCTTGTAAGGTTATTAAGAGCTCTCCATTTGATTTTCATCGATCCGTCGGAGAACCCGCATATAAAGCTTTTTGATCCGCTCGCGATTTGTCAATGGTTCTCACGCCGTTTTTACCTTCCCTTATATACGCATATCCTGAGTCGTGCATTATCCGTTATGTACATGGCACATAAGTTGTTTCTTATGGATGGTCTTGAATGTGCAACTCGTATCAATGAATGATCCAATTGAGTGGTGTGGAAATGACACGCGTTTCATTAATTATTTTTGCAGTTAGCAAAATATAAAAACTAGACTATGCTTAGGTTGAAGTCTAATTGATTAAACCACGCGCAGAGCATATCATGTGATCAGAAAACTATATATGGCAATTCACCCCTTTGTATTCACCTGTTACGTACCTGGGGAAATGTTGAACGCTGACGGGAAATAAACATACACAACAACGTACAGTATAAGTATAATACACATGAAAAAGTTCCACTGCATCCCATGCTTATCCTGTCCCACATTCTCGGGTTCGACTACAGTTTTTAGACATTCTCACTCTTTTTGTGAGGTTTGATACAATTTGGACCTACCTGTACCTTATATTTTTTGTAAGAAAAATCAACTGTGTCATATCTACAACTGATGAAGGTTTTCGTAATTATTCGCCTTCGTCTACGTTGGCTAAACGTGGCTAAACGTTTTTTAGAAACTATAACTTTCTACTTCTCGGTTGAAAGCAATATCATTTTGACCGTTTGTTTTGCGTCAGAGTTATGTAACACAGCATACAGATGCACTATCCCATCGAGTGTTCTGTAAACTCTAATAAAGATATGGAGGAAGGAGCAAATTCAAATGCCGCACCTTAAGATTGGTCACTTAACGTCAGACATTTGTGTTTAAAGTGGAATGTAAATAAAGTACTGGCAGATGTAGGTTGAGTGAGGGCCAACTCTAGTGTTTCAGCGGGGTGAATGGCCGGGTAAGGAATGTAGAGTATTCGTGTATGCATGACGCCGCTGGCCAGTTGGACATTTGACATTATGTAATGTTGCTGGAGAAACAAAGGTGATTTGTATAGGAATATATGATTGTGTGCTGACACAGTGTTGCTGGTACTCTGTATGTAAATAGTAAAAATCTTTGACTATTTTAAGGGATATTTGCAATGTCAATCACACAATCATGTCACTACCTGGTGCACTGGATGCAAAAAAAATTGTGACAGAAAAGATCGAGACACGCATGTTTTGGTTACAGGTATTTTCAGGAGCTATGTTATTGACAACCTACGATGTAGGGGGGCAGATGGACGATAACTGTGAAGAATAAAGGCCAAACTGAACCAGGAGGATGAATCATCTAAAGTATAGCATGACGTTTTTATATCTTCATAATTACTAGAGAACAATGTTATTGTTGTCTCTGCTACTCTCTCATTCTCATTGGAAAATAGTCCCAAGTGCTTGTCTTCTACCTCATGAATAGTATCTCATCCCTATGAACAAACATTGTGTTACAAATGTAGCTTTCCTCCCTGTAAATGTTCTAGTTGGATATCTTCCATTTGTACTTCTGGGAGTCTGTGATGTCAGTACTAAAGATATCAATCAATCAATCAAGCTTGAAGAGATCACTGATGCTTGAAGTAAGTACTTGTAATTTCACTGTCATACATTTTGTAGTTCCTAACAAAGGACAGTTACATGATCATGTACATATGGCTGAAGAGAACCTACTGTTAATCTAACACTACTAAACACCTAACTTGACTTGACTTGACTTGACTTGACATTGATATTTATTTATAGCTATATACTGTCATTCTATTAGCTGTAAAGAAAATATACTTGTTGGTCATAGATGCCCATCATCATAACTGAAATGTATGCAATTCATACAAACAAGGTAAAAACATTAGAATATATAGAGCACAGAACTCCAAATTGAATACTGCTTAAAATTCCTTGTAAGAAGGAAAACTATGCTTCATGGATGAGAACTAAGCAAACAATACCCCAATATAGTCAAAGCACATCTGTAACTAAGAGCACCAAGGACTCTTAAACCATTATTGAACATCTGGCAAGATACTGCAATACAATAAATTGATTAATACCTGCATTGCCACAGCATTGAATGCAACATCAACATTTTACACACTAAGCACTTTTAGGAGATCCACCAATACTTCACAGTATGTAATACATGCATTCTTGCCAAATTATTATATACATACTATTTTCGTGCTAAACTACCTACTGCAGCACATTTATTATCCTTCTATAGAGATAACATATATTGCACAAAGCATAAGCTAATATTACTTACAGCTGCATGGATGCCTGCTTGCATGTTTTCAGATTGTGCTAGTCATTCCTCAGCACATGGGGAATTTGACAGTCAACAGTTGACGGGATCTGCTTTGAAAGTTTGATTATCCATTACAACAATATTTATCACTATGTACAACACTGAATGACGTTATGAACATAATACTGTAAGTGAAGTGCTTGTTCATGAGCTCACAGTTCTAAGGCTATCCTCTTCCTTTCCTGCAACAAGATTCTGGGTCAACAAACAAGATATGAAAAATGTAGAGCAAGAGTAAATAACTTAAGACTGTGGCACAATGTAATTGTGCTTCTTGTCTCTTGCCCACTTTGATTGCACTATTCTCAACTTTCTATCTAAACCTTAACAATACAATGCTTACCAAGGTAATAGCAGCTTAATGTACACACAAGTTTCCCTAATTAAGATGGACTACGGATCTGTATATTTTTGTGTGGTGTGCAGGACGGTGTCTGCTGTCACAACATCTCCCAGTCATCAGTGATGTCCTCTGCAGTGCCAGCCTGCGCTCCTTGTGGGACCTCCTGCTGCCTCAGAACAGCCTTAATGAAGCGCTGGTAGATGTGGCCGTCCTTGTTGATGGCCCACAGCTCATCATCAGGAGTGACTGTGGAAAACAGAGGACACAGGGGATTGGTACACATAGAGGACACATGCACTTACTTTGTCTATCTACTCCAAGTCACTATAGTCCATCTTTGTCAGCAATTTGATTTTGCCACCCACGAAGAAAATCTATTCAAGAAGCCACTATCCATCCTCAGCTCAACACACCTGGCATCATTTCTATTGGTCTCAACTGCAGCAGCAGCAACAACAGAGGTTCCTGACTACAACATCAACATGCACATAAGGCTGTACATGTACTTGGTTACCCACCGGAAATGAAGTCAAAGTTGCCAGGCACTTTTTTCCAGTAGTCTCCCATGGGGTTGTTCTGGCTGATGCCATACCTGCAGGCGATGTCCCCGTTAGGACAGAGGGCCCACACTGCAGTGTTACTGATGCACAGCTGCTGGGCTGGGGTGCCTGGGGAGAGGGGTGTAGGCAGTGGAACAGACAGAAAATGGAGGAGCTTTCATCAACAGAGGAATTCATACATGTAAGTTATTAACACTGTCACAAATAAAACGATTATCCAATACCTCAATGAAAAACTGACAAATTGTTTATCTGTCTCAAAAGCCTTCCTCACATCATAAAGGAGTGGAAAAACACATCAGCTAGTGATGATCTTTTCCCAAAGCTTACAGGTCTTGGTGGAATGAAAATGTTGTCCAATACTTGTCAGAAATATCATGTGTTGTCAAGACTGTCTGCTAGAATTCTGGGCTGTCAACAATTGTATTGACCATGCTAGAAGCTCTCTATGGTTCAGAGAAAATGATAAACTGCATTATTGCTGTACAAATTCGCTGACCTTCAACAGTACAGTGTAAAGAACAACGTACCAGGAACAAGCTCCCAGGAGGTGCCAATTGGCAGATGACTGGTAACTTCCTTCCTGACGTAGACATTTTTCCTGTTGTCCACGGCCCACACCAGCCAATCAGAGGGACCACACTCCACCTGGGTGAAGTACGTCCCCAGACCCTGCAGATAAACGTGGAAAGCTTAGTTAACTTTCCCTCTACTTAGGCCGCCTTTTTGCATCAAAAGTTTACTGGTTACAGCAGTAGCAGCAGGGAAAATAGTTAAGGGCAGCTTAGAAGTACAATGCAGAAACATTACATGTCTTCCTCAAAGTAGTGTCCAAAGTAAGCTTGAAATAAAAGGCTGAGGGTTAAGATTTTATTGAAACAGTAAAACTTGATGACCCTCCACCAGTGACACCACCACCACCTGACCAGGTGCATTTCTCACCTTCTCTGGCAGAAGTGTGCAGGTGGGGAAAGGCACATGTACCTGTCTGTCCAACTGCAACAGTAAAGTATATTTATTTATTTATTTATTTATGAAGATTTACCACATTTGTGGAAGGATTGACATAACAGGTGACTACCACCTTTTCAAAGATGTCAACCCCGAGACCAGGCTGTAAGGTTTGAACCACTCACACCGGGAAGGTCCCCTACTCTTTTCGATAAGTGCGGTGGGTTCTTTAACGTGCGTGGGGTGTGACTCTCCCAAACACGGGACCTCCATTTTACGTCCTATCCGAGGGACGTCCCTAGCCAAAGCTAGGTACTCAAGTGAGGAAAGTCGTGTAAAGTACCTTTCCCAAGGGTACAACGTCGGGGCGCATGTTCGGACTTGTTCGGGTACGACCCGGAATCGAACCCGGGTCCCCCCGCTTCGTAGTCCAGTGATGTACCACTACACCACACGACGCCACTGAAGTATAGTCATGACTTGAATAATCAAGAGGGTTGATATTATCTTTTAAAAAGTCAATATGTCAGTACTGGTATCTGTGTTGAAAACACACATTATACAATATGCTGAACCTGTATTGCTGCTCAGGTATAAAACACATACATGAACATATCACTCAGTATATTGTACAGTAGGTTTCTGCAGGCACTGACCTGAGGCTTGCCTTCAATAGGGATCCATGCAGGGTTAAGGCAGGTAGTGGAGGGGGGCTTGGCTCCCAGTCTGAAGTAGATGTTTCCCTGTGTGTCACAGACCCAGACACACTCTGTACCACAGCTCACATACCCAATCTGGACATCTCCTGTGGAGGAACAACAGACTAGAATTAGGCTAGTCATGTATCATGATGAGAATCCCTACAGGCTGCATGATTCCACCAAGAAAAGGTCAATATGTTACTTTAGTGCTCAAAATTTGAAACAACATTGCAGTTTGCATAACAACAGTATGGCATGAAAGCCATACCAACACCTCATAGCGAATAAAATAAATAATTATAAACAGATTACAGTATTTTAACTCCGTCAGAGATATTTGCATGACTATCATTTTCACACAGTTGTTAAAATGTGTTGAAAGCCTGCCTCACCCAGCTGACTGAGGTCCAGGTCTGCCCAGCGAGCGCCCTGTGGACAGTGCATGCTGATGCCATCCCTGATGTACAGGATCCCTGAGTTACTGAGGGCCCACACCGCCTCCTTACTGGAACTCATGTACTGCAGGTAGACGTCGGGAGGGGGGCGGATCATGGTGGGCTTACGACTGCCTGGTGGGAAACAGAACACCTCACCATTCCTCTGGAGGGCCCACAGAAGGCCTGGAGAAAACAGTACATATCAGAGATGTAGAACAGATATTCAGCTTCTGAACTGATTGGATGACAATGAATAGTATTTCTACAACATATGGTAGCACTTGCATTTCCACTTCTTCATTCCACGAGTGACAAAGAATGCATACACTAGAAAGTTCAGAATATACACTTACGCTAAAACTTAACAGGTGTACACCTATCTAACACTGTATCTGTCTGTACAAACCAGCTCACCAATAGGAGCAGCCCCGGCTCCAGCTGCCACCACTGTCCAGCAGGTCGACTGCGGCAGGCCTACAGGGGGGGCCGGACGCCACATGGTGCCTGTACACAACAGAAGAGGTGTGTATTGCAGTATCTAATATTCTTCATTTACAGTTGCTCATTTCATGAAATAAACAGTGTTACAAGTTTGCATGCTTAATCCATGACTATGGTTAGAAAGCACACCATCTTAGTACTCAGAGTCTCCTTTTTTCTGTCACTCCTCTGTCATTTCCAGACATGTCAGACAGTAGAGGTCCTGTACCTGTGAGGTTGCCCCTGGAGACATGTAGGTTGTTCTTGCTGCCGGCGACCCACACCCCTGAGGAGTTGGCTGACACCAGGTGAGCCGTGTGGCCCTTCAGCCAGGCAGACACCTTGTCCACTACTGGGTTGTGTGTCTCCACCAGGGACAGGACAGACTCCAACATGGACGGGTCTGTGATGAGGTACTCACTCATGGACACCTGGGGAGGGGGATATTATATAGTATTACAATGTCATCATGTTCCTGACAATATAAAAAAAACAAAATCAGGCTTAAGTGGAACTTTCATTTGGGATACTTACTAGTAAAGACAAAAATTTGAAGATCATGCAGAAACATTGTACATGTATTAGCCATGGTAAGAGTATTCTGGACACATAACATACCTGCCACCATCTCCCCTCATCTCCCATTGGTGTTGCCATGGTAACACCAGTTCTGAACCACATTTGTCCCAAGTTATCCACAGCCCAGGCCAGGTTCTTATCTCCCAGTGCTAGCTGGGTGATGGAGATGGCATCAGGCTCACTGGATGGAGGAAGGAAACATATACATGTGTACAAACATTGTATAGATTTAGAATGTAATCTAAATCAAAACAAATCATACTGCCTTGAATTCTACATACATGAACTAAGGTTGACTGACAATAAACACTGGTGCAGAACGGTGCAGTATGGCAGCTCAAGCTATAATTAAACCTTAAACTGTCCTTTATATTGATATCTGTCTGTTAAGAGATATATACAGGTGGCCTCAAAACACATTGTGTTTGTGGTTGAAAGCAATATGAGAAGATGTGGGTGCACAACAATACCAGAAGACTACATGTACATGTACATGTTTGACAATCCCCTCACCTCTGTTTGTCTTCTATCCACGCAGACCCCTCAGGATGCTGCTGTGTGATTCCTGTCCTCACCAGAACCTTCCCCTCATTGGTCAGCACCCAGACCACATGGTTACAGGCTGCCACCTGCACCAGGTCCTTCCTGGCGCTCACCCGCTCCATCTTACTGCAGGGCCTGTCCTGGGACAGGTTCTTCTGTACAAACAGCCCGTTACTCCTGATGACCCAGGCTGCTGTGCTGTCCACACACAGAGTCAGCACGTCTGTGGCGGCTTCATACCATCTGGAGCCAAACGGCGTCTTGTGCGTGGTTTTTGCGCAGGCATATGCCACGTTGTTCTTCCCGTGAACCCTCCACAGAATATTTCCAGTCGACGACACAGAAATCAGCTTCCCAGGCTGTTCCAACTTCTTCCAGGACAGACTGGCTCCCATGATTGGACTGTAGTAGATTCTCTCCCTGTTATCCACCACCCAGATGTGTCTGTCTGACACTGATAGCGAGGTTATCTGAGTTGGGACCGTGTACTGCATCCAGCTGTCTGCCACTTTGGGCTGCCCTGATGGCATTGTGAGTAGACTGGGGGGTTCTGTATCATTCTCCTGCCAGCTTGAGCCTTCAGACATCGGAGTGGTCACACTACTTTTGGAACTGAGGTCTGAAAAGGTGGAGGGAGAGCGAGCCACTCCTGTTCCATATATGTCCACGTCCTCTAAATCATCAGTGGAAAAATCAGTTCCTTCACTCTGTGCCATCACACCTCGAGGCATGACCCCTGCCTCTCTGATGACCTTGACTGTGCTGTTTGCCCTGTCCTTCTGCATCTTGGCAAAGTCTGTGCTGCCAGCTGTGCTCTCTCCATCAGCTATCTCAGCCTGTGAGCCACTCTCCGGGTATCTGTTGTCCTTTTCCATGTGGCTAAAATATGGCTCTGCAGAATCATCTGAGCCCACATAGACATTCAGACTGTCATCCTCCCCTGCTGGAGATGTTACTGTGTCTTGTACTGTTGTCTGCTCACTGCTCTCACTGCTCTTCTCCTTCTCCTCCTCCTTCTCTTCCTTATCCCCAAGTACCTCCACATTTGCTGCCTGATTGGTCGGTTCGGAGTCACATGACTCTGCTGGGGCATCCTCATTGGCCTCTTGGATGGAGTAGGAGGAGCTGTGCAGTACTTTGTCCAGGTCAGTCATGCTGGTCTCATTGGAAGCAAAGTAAGCCTCAGTGGCCTCTGCGGCAGATGAGACAGAGCTCTGGGTGTCCTCACGGCGCACACCAGGGGGCCTGCAAGGAAACATGCCAACAATTCTCTTATCTGCATGAAATTTCATTTGTCATTCCAAAGAACTGTTCTATAGAATCATGCAATGAAAAAGTGAGCAAAAACAAGTATATCTGTAGATATAAGATGGATATAAAAAAAGAAAAGAAAAAAGTCAAAGGTTTGAAAAATGCTAGAAAATCTATCATCACCTCACCCAAACTTTTATGAGAGCAGCATAGAATAGCACACCTACAAAGAAACCATTGCTAACCTGGTTGATGTGGGGCTGCCTGGAGGAGAGTAGCTGTCCTGGCTGTAGGTGGACTTGTACAGGCCAGGCTTGTCCTGATGCACTGTGGACAGGTCCTGCTCAGACTGGCTCTCACTCAGGGTGTTCAGGTCTCTCTGAGCCTTGCCTAAGGACAAACACATTCATTTCAATACAATTAGCATTGTTCATTTCAATACAATTAACATCTGTGTCAAGACATTCCCCCACAACAGTACCGTTTACAGAAAATGATTGTCAGGAAAACTATTGTCATTGCTGCAGTTGTTTACAATGTCATAGCAGAACCATCTACATGTATACAAAATTTCTAGCCTGTCTCCTGAAATTGAAGCCAATGCTAACATGTATTACACACAACAATCAACAATACAATCAACAACCTTGCTTTGTCTTTTTCTTCTTCTTCCTTGTTTTAGGTTGAAACACAATGTCGTCACACCCTTCTTGGTTGATCTTCTCTAACTTCTCCAGGAAGTCTGTCCTCATCTGGCGGTTCTTCTCGGACAGGCTGGCAGAGATCCTGGCCATCTCCTCCACATCCTTGGTGAGAGACTCTGTGTCGTCATGAACTCCTGCATTATCATCGTCCAGGTTGGACTCATCAGCCTCTGATGCTGAAGCCAGATGCTGCTCTGCCGACTCCAGTAAGGACCGACATCTGGAGTCAGGCGTCAGCACCTCTGTCT
>NW_017803843.1:1732458-1747733 GCF_001625305.1 Branchiostoma belcheri | reverse complement strand
CACTGTAGAACAACATACAAGGTCACATGAGAGGAGTGGGATAGAAGCACTTCTCTGGCTGGCTTGGAAGTATACAGGACTGATAGAAAACTTCACTGAAGAAACCAACAGTGCAGAACTGGCATTGCACATGAAGCTTGCACTTATAAATTCGAAAAGAGATTTCAATAGGCTACAACATTAATGCAGATCACAATTATTATGACATACTATATGTGGCAAGTAACAAAATTCAGGTTCTACTACTATCATTACATATGTGTGGAACATTTTACCTTTTCCTGGGCTTTTGTCCGACTTGCTGGATTTTACAGTCCTGATCGGTGTAGCACAGTAGTGTTCTCTGGTGGGTGGACACTAGGAGGGTTTTGTGTAGGTAGTGCAGCTGTACTACAGGGGAAGGTTCAGTAATTAACACTGTGGGTCTGCACACCCCCTGGTGGACAGGGAAAGAAGAATAGGTTGAGTAGAATCATGTAGAACAAAAGTCTTCAGAAAGTCATCACATACATTTTTACTCCAATCCCAAAAAGGCACCATCCTGCAGTGCCATCTAGCTGTTGTAGGGAGTTTTGCAGTACATTTGTTAATATGCAGATCACATTCAAACTAGTCAGTGATCAATAAGCAGCAAAGGTCAATCCTGTTTGTTCAATACCTACATATGTAACTAATGTAATATAGAAAATGGTAAAAAAAAAGGGAAAAAAGCATTTTCCAGCACTCCAGGGCTGATATATACAATGACTCTTTTTTGGGAATAGTACTCTGCTGACCTCATAAAAGTCCACAGCAGTGAAGATGACCTTGCCAGCCCTGTCCCCACTGAATAGTTTCATCCCGTTGGTGCTCCACTCCGTACACACCACAGCTGCCTCATGCTGGTCCTCAATGGTAAACTTCTGGTGCTGGGGACAAAATACCAGGGTTATTATTACATTGAAATGCTTGAAACATTTCTGATTTTAATTCAAAACTCAAAACTGGTTTAGAACATCTTTCAAGAATTAGAGACAATAGAAAGTCTTTTCTGAGTACCATGGGATACATTGGAGAAAATACAAATACATGTAAAATACTGGACTGTATAATTTTTCTTGTACTTCCCAAACATGGTGTAGCATTTTATCTAAAATTCATCCAACCTTTTTGCTGTGACCAGGAACATTTGACCCGAGCTGGAACACCACCACCAGTCCTGACTCTGTTCCTACTGCCACCATGTCATCCAGGCAAGACAGCAATCTCACCGAGCTGATGGGGTCGTTCTTCAACTGGGGGGACAGAAACAGGATGAAGTCACTCATACATTAACTGCCTTACCTGTTAAGTAGCCAAGAGTGCCAGGGAGAAGATGTACATACTACATACATGAAAGAAAAAAAAAGAAAAAACGTTGTTTGAGTAAAATAAATATTTGTCCAAAAAGGAATGACACTAGTGATATATTAGCTGTGCAGATGACAAGGAGAGCTATCACATAGGATAGAGGCAATCTCTTACTTTTTTTGCAATTATATATAACAGAATATTAAAATATAAAATGAAAAACGTGGAAAAATTTTGACAGGAAAATTTACCTTTCCTTTCCTCTACAGCAAGGAAGCAGTTGAAACACAAGAGGTCAGAAAAGCAAGCATTATTGTTGTCAATATGAAAGTTCACCAAAAATAAGCATCCTGATTTACATGCCAAAACAAAATGGAATGTCGTGAACTGATAAATTGGGCAGAACTGTGAAAAGTCCAGTTAAACAAAAGATGATGATGATATGGATCATTCTGGACATATGTGCTGAATTTCACTACATGACACAACCAAAGATCAAAGCACTATGAAATATTCATCACACATTTCAATACAGGTACATTGATTGAGAATGCAAAGCATGATGTCCCAAGCTTGCTATAATCGTATATGTCAGATTCTATTGAAATGGACCCATTTCTTACCCTCTAGCATTGGCATGCAGACCAATCCTGTCCTGTTCTTAAGTTGCCAATGAATCAATACAGTAGCTTCTATATTCTATTGGGGATATATTTCTAGACAATCTAATTATTTCCCTCAGTTAACTTTGGCAACAGTTTTATGAAGAGAGGATCACATAACACATGTTAACTGTTGTAGGTAGATTTTAGCAATTGCAAGTTATTCCAAGATTACCAATACTGTTGTTTCCTTTATCATCTATGTGTCATAAATGTGACATTATTTCCATGAAGACATTACAATAAACACAAGAGGGAAGAGATATGTGAAGGTAGAAAGAAGAGGAATACTGCTGGCACAGATCTTGGTGGCCGTAGCAAATGTGTCTCACATCTCACAGCTGCTACACCACCAAGATGGGCACCCACAGCACGGGTGGGAGGGGGGCAGGATACAAGGGAAACACTGATGTCACAGACATGTTTTCACAGGAGGAGGGTAGGGCAGGGGTACAGCAAGAGCACATTCCTATTATGATATAAGAGGAGAAGCATCTACAAATAAAGGTAAGGCTGGCAGCTACAATCATTGGGATCACTTAATTTATGGCAATCTAGAAACTACTATGGCTATGTTAATGTTCATCCTTTATTCATAATAGTATAATTTAATACACATACATTGCACTTTCATGCTGTAATAAAGTTAGATAAAGAGAAGAACTGATACATTGTATTACAGTTTGATAGCTGAGTAAGTGATCTGTTCAAACAAGAGCTGTTCTGGAATGTTTTTGAAGGCCTGTTACGGTCTCTCTTACATGACTTGAAAATTGAAGCTATTCATGTATAATAGTTGTATATACTCAGTGCTCTGATCTATCATTCACCATGTATTTTTGTAATGGCATTTTGAAAGTCAATTATCATTGACATTGACAACACATATTATTAGACAGTAAAAAGTGAAACATCAAACTCATGACAGCACTGACCTCACAGTTCAGCCTCTGCATCTGTTTCTGTTTCCTCTCGTACAGGAACACAAGGCCGATGTTGGACCCAAAACCAAGCAGTTCTCTGGTGGCATCAAAACACGTCAGCTGGATGGCCTCTGTCTTCAGACCCTTCTGTGCCTTGTGTGGTATCAGGTCCATTATACTGGTCAGTGGGGCAAACTCCCTCAGGACAGGGTCACGGCCAAGCACTGGAGGCTTGGCTTCTACTGATGGAAGACAACAGCATGACAGGTTCTTCATTAGAATTTTTCTTGTGCAGAATGAGATGAGCTGCAAATGATGCTCATTTACTAGTAGGTGTACTGTATTTGATTTAATAGGCACAGGCACTAGAATGCACACTCTGTTTTTCAATCAGTGATTGTATACAAAAACAAACCTGATACTCTATATATCTACATGTGCTTAAACCAAGGTGGTGCTGATTCTTGTGAGAATAAATTTCTTTTTGATGGTGTGGTTCTGGCTGCATTCTCTTTGCATAATGTTGTTACAACTTGTGCTAAACATTAACACAATTAATGCATAAAATCCGATACTTAAGCGTAATCATATCATAAACATATTTATGAGATGTACATTGAAGTAGACATAACACCCCTTTCTGATCCAAGATACATATCATCAATCTCTAATGTGATGAAAATCACATTCATGCATATAAGTCAAAGTGATATGGCTTATGCCTTAAACTGCCAACAAAATGCATAGCCCAAGCTACTCTTGCATGATGTTGGTGATTGCAACATGAGGAAATAACAGCCTCTTCAGTCATGTAGTGACATCAGTGCCATATTATAAGGTACAATGTATATCTTTAGATGCAAGAGATAGACACGGACAGTATAATTTGTACATATCAGTACCTCTATCACAGAGCACTTAGCACCATCACATAGCAGTAATGTGTGAGACTACATTTGGACAACAAATAGTACTGATATTACACCAAGTTGCTCCATGCACTTCCCCTTGATTGGGTTAAGATCTAATTAAGATGTCTCCACCCAGAGGGTTCTGATCAATTATGAGTGGCAAACCTGATAAACTGCCATTTGGGAGGTAACAAATGCAATCCCTGCTCTAGAGTGGTGTCTATGTTGCACTGAATTATCTTAAATTGTCTTAAAAATTATTTTCAATAACAGAGCTCAACTGTATACCACCCTTTCTGTGGACAACTAAAGAGTCGAGGGGTCCTTCCCAGTGAGTGGTTCAAACCTTACAGTCCTGTGCTACGCAGGTTGTACTCATTGTACAAAACTAGTATGTTATGCAAAAAAAAAAAGAAAAAACAACAACAATCTACTGTACTGTCCTGCTCTACAGCCTCATTATTCTGATGGGTAATTAGTGGCTGATCTTCAAGATGAACCTCTGAGGTTGTAATCACAGAAACAGACAATGATTTTAAGAGCCTGCTCTGATTTCTTCTGCATGAGACTTTCATCACATTGTTTTACTGGGACCATGATAAAAGTAAAATACAGATTACAATGGGAGGCCTGGGCACAGTCCCAGACTTCAATCAAATAAAACCATTCCTGGAACGCCGGGACTGTATGACACTGGTCTAGTTTCCAGTGCTAAATAATAATAAAATCTGACCTACAGTAGCATCATTCTTCGTGAAGCCAACTACCATTGAACTATGTATATCCTCTTCAATAGCACTTTCAATAGCATTTTCTAACTTCAGTGAAATGATTGGGGGGAGGGGGACTTTCATTGTCGGTGCACTTCTTGATTTGGTAAACAAAAGATGGTTTAACACAGCATCTCATATACTGTCACACACACACACACACACACACACATCCATGCACGCACGCGCGCACACACACACACAAATCACATACATACACCACACACACATTCACAACACACACATGGGAGAAAATGACAGGGAACAGGAGAAAAGGGGAGGGCAAGAAAAGAGAGGACGTGAGACAGAGGAGTGAAAGAAAGGCAGGAAGAGGAGAGTTCGAGTCTGACATGTGATATAATTGATTTCCCTGATTACTCCCCATAAATCATTATTTGTGACAGAAGTATGATCTAGTAAATGTACAGGTTCCTATCCTACAAAATCATTATGTTTGGCCGTGAGATAATTTGAATGAGCCAAATTACAAAACAAACAATCTTGAAACAACAATTTGTTTTTGGGTAACGTTACATGGAAATCTTGCATTCCTACCAACTACAACTGTTTTCATAGAATTCACGGAACTGTTTTCATAGTGCTAGAGAAGAAGAATACCCTATTCTTGTTAATAACATGCATGTCAATGTGACCAGTCATACAGCGGTGATACGGCCCACTGTGCTGTGTGTCGACTGCTAACATCGTCATTCCGACCGAGCGGCGACATTCGGGATGTTTCAGGACTAGCTGATTAGAATTCCACAAAAAGGACCTACCTACTGCAACACGTAAAAGAGCTACTGTACCTGTTGTGGTTTCTGATGCCATCTTGATGGAGAGGGTGGCGAAAATGATGGTCAGAAGGAAAAGTAAACACCTGAAGATGACAAAATTATCACTCGACAGCCATGTTGAATTACGTCACTGAAAGCAAGGGTGCAAGGTCAATGGACTAAACCATTCATGAATAGGGGGTTCACGAGTGACCGAGTAGAATCTGATGTAAAGCATAATACTAGTACTTTATTAATAGGCGTGATCTTGCAAACCAAAAGAAAATACTAGTAGCAGAGACGGACTACAACAGTAGTCTAACCTGGCGCACCAACTCTTCTAGATTACCATTGTCCCAATTTGCTAAACTTCAGCTTTCAAATAAGTTTATAATATCGCGCTTCTTCATAGTCCGATGATAGTCATAAACGACTTTTAAGTTTAAGTAAGTTCTGACACAGTAGCCACAACAGAACGTTATACATGTGTCCTTCTTAATTGTGACAAATATGATATTGTTGATTTATGTGGATATGCCTATTGTGAAATACAAATGAAACGATTTTCATAATTGCCTACTTAAACCTTGGAACACGCCCCAACAAACATGTGATTCTGTAAACATTAACTAGTAACGTTAGTACAAGTCAATGAACTGCAGAAGACAGACTGAATTCCCTGCACGCTTTACCCAATCTAGGGGTGTTGTGCAGAACCCGTACAAGAAAGAGAACAAGAACAAGAATTCTAGTCTAGACGCTATCAATCGGAATCTTTATTCGTTTATTTATGTCAAATTAACATGATTTGGCGATACAAATTTGTATGTATTCGGGAATGTTTACACGGAAATGGACTTTAGGAAACTCCGCGGGGGTGTCACGAGCACACTGACATGTGAGAACAGCGTCTAAAGTTCCACACCTGCGCAGCCGTAGTTACATAACTACACATGATGGCGGACTTCCTTCTCCTGACTAAGGTCCTGCTGTACGCTGCTGCCGTGGTGGGCGGCCTTGCTGTAGCAGTGACTGTAGGTCTCACAGCCGCCAACTTTAAGGGATGCTGTATCCTGTACGCGCCCATCGTCGAGGACACGGCCCCGGACTACCAGTGGCTGATCAAATGCAGCTCAAACTCCAACTGCCACTTCCCGATCGGGGTGGGCGTAGCTGCCGTCGTGTACGGAGTGATCTATGGAGGTTACTGCACATACACGCTCATCAGCCGGGAGCGGAATGGGTAAGCAGGGAAGGCAAGGTCAAGTCAATCACACGGGATCATGATAACACGTTTATTACAGTCGTGACATGCCCAGAATGATATGTTTACTTTTCAATGTATGTTTGGCATATAGACATCTGAAAAGTGCAAAGGAATTATCGTACTGAACCTGAGTGATGTTTATGATGATGTCCCACTAGTCTCAGAAAGGGGCCAGAAAGTCCGTCTTGCCCTTAATAGATCTAGATCGGGGAACTTCAAAATGACACAAAATAATTGCTGCGTAACGCAAATTGATTTAATACATGTATATAAGTACATGTAAATGGTTACACGAAAGGTGCTTTAAGACATATTAGTTCAGTTTTGACGATCTGACAGGAAGGACATGGTGCTCCTGCCCTCGCTGGTGTTGAATGGCGGCCTCAGCTTCCTGACGCTCGTGTGCGGTGCCATGGTGTCGGTGGGCTACAACAACTTCTGCGCACAAGTCAAGAAAGTCATCTAGTGAGTAAAAATACTAAACCCGAGAATAAACGAACTGAATCAAGCTTTTACCACTCACTCACTCACTCACTCACTCACTCACTCACTCACTCACTCACTCACTCACTCACTCACTCACTCACTCACTCACTCACTCACTCACTCACTCACTCACTCACTCACTCACTCACTCACTCACTCACACTTACTTAACCTGCGTTGCCTTACATGGAACAACATAAGTCGTCAAAAGTCAATGAAGGTTGTACATCCAGGTAACGCACGATAACTGACGAAACGTAGTGACTACTTGAAACGTCTGACAGTTTCCAAAATGTATCTAGTTGCTCGAGTAACTGTTTTCTTGTGTAACTTACATCCTGATGAATTTCTTTTTTTTTTCCTAGTTACGGATATGATTATGGCACCTGCAGCTACTACCAGAGCTCTCCCGGGTACCCGAAGGGTAATAACGATGGCATGCCGTTCCACACCTTCATGACAGTGGCCCAGATCTCGCTGTGGGCGCTGTTCGGGGTGTGGCTGGTCCTCACGGGGCTCACCGTCCTGCGGCTGCGGCTGAACTCCCGGGAGGGCAGACCGGCAACCCTGCCATGGAAGCGGTCTGGCAATTATGACATGACGTCACCGGTAATTTAGCCCACCTTGGCAGTCGGATGTCGTGTCTCGAATCTGGAGTCCAATGCGGCGACGACTCACTCTTTGAATTGAGTTATTTTGTGACAAGAAGTTCTCCGAATACTGTACTAATTATTACATGTATCTCTCATAGATACAAAGAATGATAATACAATAAAGTGAATAAGCCCTTGCTTTTACAGGTATGTACATATCTTTTCCAACATGGATAATCTGACAACGAACATGAAATTGTTTTGTTTCACTTTTTTAAAACAAACAGCAAGCTTTGATGGTCTCATATAAGACGAATTTAGCATTCATCTAGAACGAGATGCGGATACCCTATCTGATGGATGTTTGGTCAATATTGCATAGGAAGAACAGGTGTAGCAGGTGGTTTCTACTTGAACACACTTATACGGAAACTATATACGGGATATCATCCTTATATACGCGAACATGACCTTATACGCTTTTCAAGTTATGTTCCAATGCCATGCTATTATGTCCTGAATAACTCACTATATACATGTACGCTAGCATACATGCTAACTATATACATGTACGCTTCTTAAGTATCACATGTTGGTGGCAACAATTGAGTTATGTTGTATCAATGATATCATCTTGGAGTTGATATACAAGTTTTCAATATCATGATCTTCACATTTGTATGCGGTGAATAGATGAATATTCTAGATAACTAGTAGTCATTGATTTAGTTTTAAACAAAAGTTGTGTTTATAGAAGGGGTATAGTCTATATTAAAGAAAATCTCTGACAATACAGTCTTGCCTGGGCCTGGGTTGGCATACGTGGTTTGTTAAAGGGGTGGTTTTCGTCACTTGGATCGTTGTTACGTTGAACATCAGGTTCTCATGATGACCAATCTTGAAGTGCATGCTGAAGTGTCAGGTTCCTCTTGTGTTTACACTGTCCGTTTTAACAACGATAAGCACGGAAGCCCAAAATAGAATCCGGCTATGAACTCAGCAGCAGACGTACATGTAATCGCTCCCGTTGTTGCCAGAAACTATATGAACACTTATAATAAGTTGACCAAATGAGATTACAAAACGTGTACTGCGTCATGGTGAATGTCCTTTCACATACATGTATAACACGCTAGAAAGTATTCCAATCATGGAAGAAATATGACTCTGCTGCGTACAGCCCATTATTCGAGAAGAATGACGCATATCGAGTGACCCGTGACGAACATGACGCTATATCGCTACCCTACAGTCGGTGTACTTCACTGGACTTTCCACGACAGTTTCCCAACTTTCCCTCCCCAGACACAGTCACAGCTTCGGCGAGATGTCTATCATTAAGTCACCGCTCCCCGACGTCACCATTCCTGACGACTTGGCCTTGGTGGATTACTTAACGGCAGGTTTCGACGCCTATGGAGACAAGGTCGCGTTGGTGAGTAGGTAATAAAATTCTGCAGGTAAAATACGACTGGGGGAACGATCGGAAACTGAGACAAGTTATTAGTGCCATATTAGTGCCGGAATGTGTAGTGTAATGGTTATTGTGCACCCACTTTTGTGCTATCCAAAGCCCTGTTCAGGGGGCAGGGGGCCCATGCCCAAAGTTATGACTTATGGAACTCCTTGCAGAATTGACCGTGACTGGCTCGCCAATTCCATCAGTCAGCTTAAAACGCAGTTTGTTGGACTAGAATCAGAACAGAATTTTCCAACAAGCAAACTATCATGATCTTGAATTGACAGATGACAAATTTGTTGTATCATCTGGATAAATAATGCAGGAAAATGAAGGCACAACAGTGTATGTTGTTAATAGATATAAGTGGTTGTTGACCTCAGTGCGGACAATGCCAAGTGGTTCATGTTACAACAACTGCCGACCTCGTCCCGACAGACTTGGTAACAGTCCACCATATAGATACAGTGCTATCGCTGCTGGGGTGGGAGGTTCAACTCGTGTTCTAGATCATCGACGATCGAACGGAGGCAAAATGTCTCGGATCGTCTTCATACCTGTAATCTACGAGATTAGGGCCAAGACACAAGGCCTATTTTGTGAAACCCAATACACCTCGCCAGACACAGGCACTTTCCTGTACTAACAGGTGGACAAAGACCTACCTCTTCATGAATAGTAGCACGTACAGAAGTTAGTGTAGGCGGAACGTGTGGTCTTTTTTCAAGACACTGAAAAGTGTGACAGGTGCATACGTCGTGTTGCATGCTTGAATGTGTACATTTTGAACGTTTCAGAGCTCCTGGCAGCTACTCACCTTACAAAAGACCCATTGTCTGGATTGCATTGTTCAATTTCTCCAGGTCGACGGCCCCACGGGCAGATCCTATACTTTCTCTCAGCTGAAAGTTCTGTTCCGTGTGTGCGGTAGCGCCCTCACACGTTTGGGGTTCAAACAGCATGACGTGTTCGCCATCTACAGCCCCAACCTGCCGGAGTTTGCCATCATTTTCTTCGGTGTCATCGGGATTGGAGGCACCGTGACGACGGTCAACCCTCTGTACACGGCAGGTGTGTCGGTAGGAACCGGTCATAGCGGACACATTTCCTTTTTAAATGGAAGAAAATCGACTTGTTACTGCTACACAAGCACTGAAGTTGATTTTGTTCAATGCCACAAATAAAAGGAGATGGGCAGGGCAACATATAAATATACAGAGGTACAAAGTAAGAACATACGCTGATAATGTGCTTTTCATTGTTTCGTTAACTGGCAATTTATCAGTTGAAGAAATGAAAGAAGGTAAGTCTGAAGTCTTGATGGGACGTATGAAATGTAAACGACGACTTGGTGAAAAAGGCGAAACCTAATAGACCACCCTCCTGTCCTCCAGATGAGCTGGCCCACCAGCTGCAGCAGTCCGGAGCCTCCTATGTCATCACTGTCCCCATGTTTGCTGACAAGGCAAAACAGGCCATGGACAAGTGTGAGAAGATCAAGGTAGGGCATCATGTTCTCATGTCACCAATGAGATTAACATTGAGGTGCACTTTAAGACCCATTGAATTTATGACTACTAAAACTTCCTTCAACTTAAGTCAATTTAAGGTCATGTGGGATTGGTCATTTGAATCGTGATGAATGCTGTAGTACGGACAGATGGACGAAAATTCACTCTTTTACATTGGAGCGAGGTTTAATTCTTCACTAGATACAGAATGGACTCTTGCTTTCCAGGACGTGTACGTGTTCGGAGAGGCTGAGGGCTGCACGCCGTTCTCCTCCCTCCTGCGGGACGACGGCTCAGCCTTCCCGGCGGACGTGCAGGTCAACCCGCGGGAGGACGTGGCGGTGTTACCGTACTCCAGCGGCACCACGGGGCTGCCCAAGGGCGTCATGCTCACACACTACAACCTCATCGCCAACCTGGAGCAAATGAGGTGATTAGAACACGGTCTTTACGAGGACGTCATCTTGCTGGTAGCGGAAGAACCAATTATTATAGTTCTTTTAAAAGCAGTATAACTTGTTACACCTGATTTACACATGATTGAAGACTTTCTTATGTCCCCTTTTTGAACAACAAGACAGAAGAGTCTGAGTCTGGACCCGAACACGGACGTCCTGATCGCACTGCTGCCGTTGTTCCACATCTATGGCATGGTCGCCATCTTGGGTGTCGGTCTGGTCCAAGGGGCGAAGGTTGTGAGTCTGCCTAAATTCGATCAAGAGCTCTTCCTGAAGTGCATCCAGGACCATAAGGTGATATAACAATTACTACATTGCTTACAACATCTGATTAGGGAATAAAGGTACATAATGAAAATAACCAACTTGTCCTTCTTCAACAAACTTGTATCAGGTCCACAGGGTTTATATATTGTATATCAAAGCACAGAGAATTTATTTTGCGGCCGCAGTCGCATTTGTGAGACTAATCTAGCGTCTTCTTAAAGCCACATTTTGTAGTCGATTCTCCGTATTTCCAGGTGACTCGCGTGTCTTGTGTGCCTCCTGTCGTCCTGTTCCTGGCCAAACACCCGCTGGTGGACAAGTACGACTTCTCTCACGTGAAGGAGCTGGTGAACGGCGCCGCGCCGCTCGGCAGGGAGCTGGCACAGGCGGTCGTCACCAGGCTGAAGCACCCCACCATCCGGCAAGGTAACACACGGCAGCGTGGGTCCAAACAGCTGACATATGCTTCATTTGCTCTTCATATGCTCTTTGTAGAGCACTTCTGTTGACATGTTGGCTCCTCTGAGGCCTCTTGTTTTTCCTCCGTAGGGTTCGGGATGACGGAGGCCAGTCCCGTCACCCACATTGTCATGGAGGGAGAGGACCTGCCAGGCTCGATCGGACAGCCCCTGCCAAACACTGAATGCAAGGTATGCGGTTTGGTTGTGAATACAGAAGAATTCAGCGGACGTTTTATCTTTTACGTGTGAAATCTGCAGTCGATGATGATGATGATGTATCTTAATCATTAGGTGAAAATGTTGAACTGCATGACGGTACCCGTGCGTTTCAGATAGTGGACATCGAGTCGGGTAAGCTGCTGGGGGAGGGTGAAGACGGTGAGCTGTGTGTGAGGGGTCCTCAGGTGATGAAGGGTTATCTGAACAACCCGGAGGCCACGGCCAACACCATCAAGGACGGCTGGTTACACACAGGTGGGTGGTGATGGGACTGATTATTGTGATTATTGGAGCTTTGATGTTCTCACATGATCAAAGAAATTTTGCCTAATATTTTATGCGACTGATCCTCAGGGGTAAAAGTATCAATTTACTGTCAAGTGTTCCGGCTTGTATCTCTGAGCGTCTTCACAAGTTACTATCATTCATTCATTCTCTCATTCTCTCTTATTGTTTCCAGGTGACATCGGGCATTACGACGGCACCGGGAATTTCTATATAGTAGACCGTCTTAAGGAACTCATCAAGTACAAAGGGTATCAGGTGAGCATCTCTAGCACCGTCACGTTCAACTGAGGGAGTAGGCGCCATATTGTCATGGGTCTTGCCACCTATTAAATTTTTTCTTCTTATTCTAAAGTTAAACTTTACGCTTTGGGTCGTACGAATACGAAGACAGCCGTCTTGGTTGGTGTATATGCTCCTTTCTAATTTGCGCGTCGATAGATGTTGCCTATGCTGTGTTGAAGACACAAATACCGGTTACGCGGTTACTGGCAAAAGCGACGTCAGTCATCGGAAATGTTACACAAAAGCCTGAATTCAAAGTTGGACGTTTCTGTGGCAGGTTCCCCCCGCCGAGCTGGAGGCGCTGCTGCTGACCCACCCGGACCTGCAGGACGCGGCGGTGGTCGGCGTGCCCGATCCCGAGGCCGGCGAGCTGCCCAAGGCTTACGTCGTGAAAAAGGCGGGCTCAAACGTCACAGGGGAGCAGGTCATGGACTACATCGCAGGTGACGATAATCAAGAATCGTAATGCTAATGGTAAACTTTGTAATTCCTAGGAAACATTCAAGGCCTTTCAACGACCTTGGACGTTCGTACATAATCATATAGCTTACTAGAACCGTTTACGCTCTATTGATATCCGGAATAGAAACGAGACAGTAGACTTAACGATTAAAAATGATTGGGTACTATTTTTATAACTGGATTGTTATTGTTGTACTGCATAGTGCAAACACAGACTTAATAGATGATGACTGGAGAATTAGAAAGGAATTCTTCTCTGTCCCACAGGAAAAGTTGCTCCATACAAGAAGATACGTTTTGTTGAGTTCACGGATGAGATCCCCAAATCTGCCAGCGGGAAGATCCTCCGTAAGGTGCTGAAGGAGAAGGAGGTTGCGAGGCACAGGGAAAAGTGACGTTGTTGGAGGCTGAACCTACGCCCAGCTATGCCTGTTCAGCTTGTTCTTAACGTAAACATTGTGTGAGAGGATGGACATTTTACTCTAGAACTGCAAAACATTTATGACAGCATGGCCGCGATAAGAGAATGGCAAAATCTCCAGCTTAAATAAGTTAGATCTATTGTAATGTGATGCCATACAGCAGCATTGCACCTTGTTAGCTTTCTTTTTTATGTATGAAAGGTCACCAGTTGCTGCGACTAGGCCCGAGGGCACTCACTCGATGGTTACATGAATAAGACTGTTACAGCATTTCTTTTTCCTCATTAGAAGTTCACTGAGACTGATAACTAACTATCACGCAAAAAGAAAAGCAGGGGTTACGAAGGCTGTTCGAGAACAGACTCATACCCTCTTACCCCATTTCGATACTGTAGGATTTTGATTCACACATACACCCCGGATGGACCCCGCCTCTTATCTTATCTTATGCCTGTGAATGGAAACGTTGTCTGACATGTCTGAAATACACCCCAGTGTTCATTCCTTTTCTGTATATGCAGCTGCCACCGTCCACATGAGAATTGTGTGCCTAATTGAAAGAAATGAGCGAGCCTGTGTGTGTGTTTACATGTACATGTTAATGTCCCTTTTATTGATCTGTTCAAGGATTAATATATAACTTAAAAGTGCCCTTGATCTGTTTTAGATCCGGAGTTCAAATGACAGTTCAAATATTACATATCATACAAAAAGATGTCACAATATACGTGTAATGGCTTTTGCGGAACTATATATTCCTGATAATGTCATAGATAAGGACTACCTGCATGAATGCACAGGTATGCCCACGTGATGACCCAACCCCCATTCAGGTGCAGAATAGCTCGTGTGCAGTGACCCCAAACAGGCCAGAGCTGCCAGCGTGTCGGGTAGGTATTACCAGCGGTGTGTCCCTAGCTATAGTAAGAACGACTTCCTCACTGTCGCGACCATGTCGATCATCAAGAGCCCCCACCCCGACGTCGCCATTCCTGAGGACGTGTCGCTTGTAGACCACGTCACCAAAGACTTCGACACGTTCGGGGACCAGGTTGCGCTGGTGAGTTTAGAACTGTTTTACTGGTGGAAATCGATACGGCACGCGATCTGCATAGTTGGCGACCGGAGTGGACTGCTTGTGTGTAGAGATATATGTATGTACGCAATATCTAGAGATATACGCCATATACGCTAGAGATACGCTTAAGGTTTCTTGGCCGATCCAATCATGCTGAATAAGACATTCAGAATGCATTCCTGCCTGTTGCATTTGAGTCAGACAATGATCTTTCATCTTTTGAACGACGTCCTTTGCTCCATATGTAAATACCCGGAGTGCAAAATACAAGACCCTTAATCTGTAACTTGAAATTATATGATTTTACTTGGGTGGACTCGTTTTTTGTATCCTCTGTCCAAAGGCACATAACTGTGCCCAGTATTGTATAGAATAGAACTGCGTGAGAAGACAAAATTTTGTATTCATTGTAATTAAGACAACTATATACGAGTACTGTGCCCCATAGTTGCCGAACAGGTTTCGTCTAATCAATGGGAACATTTCGAATGAAGAAGGCGGATAGGGAATGTCACCTCAAGAGACATGTTCTTTCTCTACGAAAGACGAGTGGCTACCGATGTGTAACTGTTTCTTGTCAATGTTCAATGGTGCACCACGACCTTGGAATTCCACCTAAGGATCCTCAAGCTGTAATGACTCTCCATATAC
>NW_017803843.1:1711232-1732438 GCF_001625305.1 Branchiostoma belcheri | reverse complement strand
ACTTTCTTATGTCCCCTTTTAGAACAACAAGACAGAAGAGTCTGAGTCTGGACCCGAACACGGACGTCCTGATCGCACTGCTGCCGTTGTTCCACATCTATGGCATGGTCGCCATCTTGGGTGTCGGTCTGGTCCAAGGGGCGAAGGTTGTGAGTCTGCCTAAATTCGATCAAGAGCTCTTCCTGAAGTGCATCCAGGACCATAAGGTGATATAACAATTACTACATTGCTTACAACATCTGATTAGGGAATAAAGGTACATAATGAAAATAACCAACTTGTCCTTCTTCAACAAACTTGTATCAGGTCCACAGGGTTTATATATTGTATATCAAAGCACAGAGAATTTATTTTGCGGCCGCAGTCGCATTTGTGAGACTAATCTAGCGTCTTCTTAAAGCCACATTTTGTAGTCGATTCTCCGTATTTCCAGGTGACTCGCGTGTCTTGTGTGCCTCCTGTCGTCCTGTTCCTGGCCAAGCACCCGCTGGTGGACAAGTACGACTTCTCTCACGTGAAGGAGCTGGTGAACGGCGCCGCGCCGCTCGGCAGGGAGCTGGCACAGGCGGTCGTCACCAGGCTGAAGCACCCCACCATCCGGCAAGGTAACACACGGCAGCGTGCGGTCCAAACAGCTGACATATGCTTCATTTGATGCTCTTTGTGGAGCACTTCTGTTGACATGTTGGCTTCTCTGAGGCCTCTTGTTTTTCCTACGTAGGGTTCGGGATGACGGAGGCCAGTCCCGTCACCCACATTGTCATGGAGGGAGAGGACCTGCCAGGCTCGGTCGGACAGCCCCTGCCAAACACTGAATGCAAGGTATGCGGTTTGGTTGTGAATACAGAAGAATTCAGCGGACGTTTTATCTTTTACGTGTGAAATCTGCAGTCGATGATGATGATGATGTATCTTAATCATTAGGTGAAAATGTTGAACTGCATGACGGTACCCGTGCGTTTCAGATAGTGGACATCGAGTCGGGTAAGCTGCTGGGGGAGGGTGAAGACGGTGAGCTGTGTGTGAGGGGGTCCTCAGGTGATGAAGGGTTATCTGAACAACCCGGAGGCCACGGCCAACACCATCAGGGACGGCTGGCTGCACACAGGTGTGTGGTGACGGGAGATTATTGTGATTATTGGAGCTTTAACAAAGAAATTTTGCCTAATATTTTATGCGACTGATCCTTAGGGTAAAAGTACCAATTTACTGTCAAGTGTTCCGGATTGTAGCTCTGAGCGTCTTCACAAGTTACTATCATTACCCTCCATGTAAATGGGGGGGTATTGTTTTTACTCCGTAATGTTTGGTCTGATATCTGAAGATCAGTGAGAAGGAACTGTATGATATTTGGCAGATTGATGGATGGGGCCTTGGAGATTGTTTAGGTTGACTTTGAGCCCCTGGTGATTGACCTTGGTACTGCAGTTTAATTTTTTTATTCTATTGTTGTCGCGTTATGGACGTCGACTGTTTGTGCGATATTAAGGTAGCATGTTGTTGTTATTACCATGGTTTAGTGGTTTAAATTTGGGTCCCCTAGCTGTTTGCGTTTGATATTTACAAAATGTTTAACGTTGGACTTTTTGTGTTGAATGTTTGGAAAATCTGGTGGATGGTTTGGTATGATATTTGGTATGCGGGTAGTTGTTGAGTCTCTTTGTGTTTTGGAGTGCATTAGCAGGTTGTCGTATATTTGTATTGCTTAATTTAAAAGGATTTTCACATTTTCACCCCTATTTCATAATAGGATGGTCTGTTTGACCCCAAACTTTGGCCGGAGTGTTTTTGTTTATACCTCCAGCTGGCAGGTCAGGCCCAGGCATCCAATCTATTTTTACCCTAGACAGAGTCTGCAGAAAATATCGTCTGGTTGTGTTTGGGTCATTGAATGGGGTTTGAATTTGTTTATGTGTGCTTGAGAGGTCATTGACCTCACCTCAATATGGTTGGTTGGTTGGTTGTCTGTTAGTGCTGTTAATGATAGTTTATTGATCCAAAGTAGGGTCTGTGATGTACATGTTTAGTCAGTTGTTCAAATTTGTGTCTGCAGATAGTGGGTAATTTGAAGGTGAAATTTTGTGTATCATTGAAATTCCTGAGGCTGTTGATGTCAGGACCGAGGTAATAAATCTTGTTTGTCTGGTCTGCAGGTCATTTGCCTGTCTGGTCATTGACCTATAGCTACATGTACAGGCAAATGACCTGCAGGCCATCAAAGTAAACAAACCATGGTAACAAGACACTAAACGCTTGCACATGACAGCTTGTTAAATATAGGCAACCCCTTCCAATACAAAGTGCCACCACAAATCATTCTGCTGATAAAAACAAAGTTTGACTCATAATATCTCTATTGAAATACACCAAAAGATTACAAAATAACAAGCTATTTCATGGAGGGATGATGTCTACGACTTCTCCTTGTTCATTCATTCATTCTCTCATTCTCTCTCATTGTTTCTAGGTGACATCGGACATTACGACGGCACCGGGAATTTCTACATAGTAGACCGTCTTAAGGAACTCATCAAGTACAAAGGGTATCAGGTGAGCATCTCTAGCACCGTCACGTTCAACTGAGGGAGTAGGCGCCATACTGGCATGGGTCTTGCCGCCTATTAAATTTGTTCTTCTTATTCTAAAGTTAAACTTAACGCTTTGGGTGGTACGAATACGAAGAGAGCCGTCTTAGTTGGTGTATGTGCTCCTTTCTAATTTGCGCGTCGATAGATGTTGCCTATGCTGTGTTGAAGACACAAATACCTGCGGTTACTGACAAAAGCGACGTCAGTCATCGGAAATGTTACACAAAAGCCTGAATTCAAGATTGGACGTTTCTGTGGCAGGTTCCCCCCGCCGAGCTGGAGGCGATGCTGCTGACCCACCCGGACCTGCAGGACGCGGCGGTGGTCGGCGTGCCCGATCCCGAGGCCGGCGAGCTGCCCAAGGCTTACGTCGTGAAAAAGGCGGGCTCAAACGTCACAGGGGAGCAGGTCATGGACTACATCGCAGGTGACGATAATCAAGAATCGTAATGCTAATGGTAAACTTTGTAATTCCTAGGAAACATTCAAGGCCTTTCAACGACCTTGGACGTTCGTACATAATCATATAGCTTACTAGAACCGTTTACGCTCTATTGATATCCGGAATAGAAACGAGACAGTAGACTTAACGATTAAAAATGATTGGGTACTATTTTTATAACTGGATTGTTATTGTTGTACTGCATAGTGCAAACACAGACTTAAGAGATGATGACTGGAGAATTAGAAAGGAATTCTTCTCTGTCCCACAGGAAAAGTTGCTCCATACAAGAAGATACGTTTTGTTGAGTTCACGGATGAGATCCCCAAATCTGCCAGCGGGAAGATCCTCCGTAAGGTGCTGAAGGAGAAGGAGGTTGCGAGGCACAGGGAAAAGTGACTCGTGTTGTTGGAGGCTGAACCTACGCCCAGCTATGCCTGTTCAGCTTGTTCTTAACGTAAACATTGTGTGAGAGGATGGACATTTTACTCTAGAACTGCAAAACATTTATGGCAGCATGGCCGCGACAAGAGAATGGCAAAATCTCCCGCTTCAATAAGTTAGATCTATAGTAATGTGATGCCATACAGCAGCATTGCACCTTGTTAGCTTTCTTTTTTATGTATGCAAGGTCACCAGTTTCTGCGACTAGGCCCGAGGGCACTCACTCGATGGTTACATGAATAAGACTGTTACAGCATCTCTTTTTCCTCATTAGAAGTTCACTGAGACTGATAACTAACTTATACTATCACGCAAAAAGAAAAGCAGGGGTTACGAAGGCTGTTCGAGAACAGACTCATCCCCCTTACCCCATTTCGATACTGTAGGATTTTGATCCACACATACACCCGGATGGACCCCGCCTCTTATCTTATCTTATGCCTGTGAATGGAAACGTTGTCTGACATGTCTGAAATACACCCCAGTGTTCATTCCTTTTCTGTATACGCAGCTGCCACCGTCTACATGAGAATTGTGTGCCTAATTGAAAGAAATGAGCGAGCCTGTGTGTGTGTTTACATGTACATGTTAATGTCCCTTTTATTGATCTTTTCAAGGACTAATATATAACTTAAAAGTGCCCTTGATCTGTTTTAGATCCGGAGTTCAAATGACAGTTCAAATATTACATTTCATACAAAAAGATGTCACAATATACGTGTAATGGCCTTTGCGGAACTATGTATTCCTGATAATGTTATAGATAAGGACTACCTACATGAATGCACAGGTAAGCCCACGTGATGACCCAACCCCCATTCAGGTGCAGAATAGCTCGTGTGCAGTGACCCAAAACAGACCAGAGCTGCCAGCGTGTCGCGCAGGTATTACCAGCGGTGTGTCCCTAGCTATAGTAAGAACGACTTCCTCACTGTCGCGACCATGTCGATCATCAAGAGCCCCCACCCCGACGTCGCCATTCCCGAGGACGTGTCGCTTGTGGACCACGTCACCAAAGACTTCGACACGTTCGGGGACCAGGTTGCGCTGGTGAGTTTCGAACTGTTTTACTGGTGGAAATCGATACGGCACGCGATCTGCATAGTTGTCGACCGGAGCGGACTGCTTGTGTGTAGAGATATATGTATGTACGCAATATCCAGAGATATACGCCATATACGCTAGAGATACGCTTAAGGTTTCTTGGCCGATCCAATCATGCTGAGTAAGACATTCACAATGCATTCCTGCCTGTTGCATTTGAGTCAGACAATGATCTTTGATCTTTTGAACGACGTCCTTTGCTCCATAATGTAAATACCCGGAGTGCAAAATACAAGACCCCTAATCTGTAACTTGAAATTATATGATTTTACCCCCGAAGTTTACTTGGGTGGACTCGTTTTTTGTATCATCTGTCCAAAGGCACATAACTGTGCCCAGTATTGTATAGAATAGAATTGCGTGAGAAGACAAAATTTTGTATTCATTGTAATTAAGACAACTATATACGAGTACTGTGCCCCATAGTTGCCGAACAGGTTTCGTCTAATTAATGGGAACATTTCGAATGAAGAAGGCGGATAGGGAATGTCACCTCAAGAGACATGTTCTTTCTCTACGAAAGACGAGTGGCTACCGATGTGTAACTGTTTCTTGTCAATGTTCAATGGTGCACCACGACCTTGGAATTCCACCTAAGGATCCTCAAGCTGTAATGACTCTCCATATACTATGCTGAAGCAAGTAAAGAACATACGTAATTGCGTGTAAAAAGAACTTTAAAAAATGATGACTGCTCAGAATATCAACGCATAGAAGTAAACCAATTATTGTTTGCAGGGGATCTTGTAAATAACCAATTCTAAACTATATTTAGTTCCAGGATGCATGGGACAAATAATGAACGGTCCGTCCCTAAACACCCATGCACTGCTGGTTTCTGTTATCGGTCGCACTAAGATAGCATTGATAGGAATACCGAGGATTCCAACACATGCGAATGTCTGAAACTTACTGAGTGTCAAGTCAGGTTAACCACACGGTCAAGAGTAGACCAAGCACTGGAGCAAAGTTTGGTGATCTCGGGTAGGAGAGCCGTTTATGCTGCCCTTCTCCCTTTTTGATGATTCACGCGCACTCGCCGTGTACTGGTGTCATGATATTGCTTTTGGCCCCTTCATCCGAATAATCTGTAGTATTCAATCAGTACTTGCTGACACCGAATTGCGCTGTGATTACAATGTCGGATGGGATTGTGGGTACTTACGGGTTTAGCGACTCTTTTGCTTACACTACAGTGGTCTACAGTAGATATTGTGAGATTACGCCGCGATTTGAGCGATTCAGACCATATCCTACCAACATCTGCTTAGAGTAGGGTGTCTGTTCACGTGGAGAGCGACCCATAATACAACAAGAATTCAGAGATCTCATACCTCCATGAAATATGTAGAGTTTTTGTATTTTTTTGGCGACACCTCTGGTGCGGAGTCGTTTAGTTAAGATTACACCTTTTCAACGGAGTTGCTGGGAAAAACGATTTTCCCTTGCTAATGGCTTATATGCTGAAAATGCTTACTATTTCATGTTTCTGAAAGATAAAACAAGGTAGGCCATAAATACATTTTCTGTGTTTTGCTAGGTTGACGGACCCACTGGACGATCGTACACGTTTGCTCAACTGAAGAAACTAATCCGTGTGTGCGGCAGCGCCCTCACACGGCTGGGCTTCAAACAGCATGACGTGTTCGCCATCTACAGCCCCAACCTGCCGGAGTTTGCCATCATTTTCTTCGGAGTCATCGGGATTGGAGGCACCGTGACGACGGTCAACCCTCTGTACACGGCAGGTGTGTCACCTTGAAAACTATGACTTTGTGTAATCTCTTTTCAACAACCACATTCAATGTAAATCTGCTATTTGTTTTTTGACAGTAAGGATGCGTTTGTCCTTTCTCACCTTATCCAGATGAGCTCGCACATCAGCTGGAGATGTCTGGAGCGTCATACGTCATCACCATCGGCATGTTCGCCGACAAGGCTAAACAGGCCAAGGACAAATGCGAGAAAGTCAAGGTTAAGAGAATCTCATTTCTTAAGGACTTAAGACGGAAAAATCAATCTTTTTCAGTGAAGTGCACGGACTCAAATTAACAAGTTTAGGTGTACAGGTACGTACTTGAGCATGACGAGGTGGCCCTGAGATGTGGTTTAAAGCCAGGCGTTGAGACCAACATTACAGGAAAACGTTACAGTGGCACGTCCGACTTTTGACTCATGATAAAAGTGACTATCATCTAACAAGTATCTTTCTACTCCAGGACGTGTACGTGTTCGGAGAGGCTGAGGGCTGCACGCCGTTCTCCTCCCTCCTGCGGGACGACGGCTCAGCCTTCCCGGCGGACGTGCGGGTCAATCCGCGGGAGGACGTGGCGGTGTTACCGTACTCCAGCGGCACCACGGGGCTGCCCAAGGGCGTCATGCTCACACACTACAACCTCATCGCCAACCTGGAGCAAATGAGGTAAGAATCAACATTTTCTATTTTCAGTACCTTTTAAAATTCACTTAGCGTTAGTTTCTTCGTTTGTTGTCGTTGGGATGAAAACAGGCAAACGGGGAGGGGGGGGGGCTGGAGCATAAGAAGTCTGCATGAGACCGTGATTGTTTGCTTGTATTTTGTCCGTTGTTCAGACAAGATGAATCTGTAGAATCAGTCGAGAACCCGTGCCTTCTGGGACTTCTGCCGTTTTTCCACATCTACGGCATGTCCGTCATCCTTGCCGCTTCACTCCAGTTGGGGGCCAAAGTCGTCGTCATCCCCAAGTTTGACCAGGAGCTTTTCCTGAAGTGCATCCAAGACCATAAGGTACAACAATCTACTAATGCGTTAGACTAGCTACTTACAGACAAAGAAAAGGAAGAACAGCTAGGGTAGCCATCAAATTTTATCAACTTGGAATACTTTTATCTTTTCGTCCTACATACATGTACAGGCAGATACATCGATGAAATGCGTTGCTTTGTGACAAATTCATTCAGAGATACTTCGTATACATTAAGAGGCTTGCTTTGAAACTCATATGAGTTTCAAATCAGTTTTATGTTTACCCCCGCCTAGGTGACCCACGTGCATCTGGTCCCTCCCATCGCCCTGTTTCTGGCCAAACATCCGATGGTGGACAAGTACGACTTTTCCCACGTCCAGGAGTTGTTCTGTGGAGCTGCGCCGATGGGAAAAGAACTCAGCGACGCTGTAAGGAGCCGTCTGAAGGTGCCATCTATCAGACAAGGTCAGTTATAGGCACCTCAATGACAATGGCAAGCATATGGCCAGGTTCTCACAATGAGCCGTTTTATATGATAAAAACTTAATTACGTGTACAGAAACGTCATAAGACGTATGTTTAAGCTATAAGCAATCCTTAGTTAACTGGATATCGGATACATCGTTATTAGAAACACATATATAGGTTCTACACGTTGCTACTATCGTATAAAAAGTGTTTGGCGATGTTTGTATGCAGTATATGGTTTTGTTTTGACCAGGATTTGGCATGACGGAGACAAGTCCAGTGACGCACATGGTGAGGCTGGGAGAAAGTAAACCTGGATCCGTTGGAGTTCCCCTGGGTCACACAGAAATGAAGGTGAGTGCACTAAGTTACAGGAATAACAAAATCAAGACAAGAAACATGTCTGAATGACACATTATGCCAACACACATACATTGATCAGTAATTTTTGTGACCTAAGTGTCTGTGTTTTGTACGTCCTTGTTATAACAGCGTAATCGATTGGACCACTAAAATTGATGATTAAGTTGCATATGGGTCGGTATGGCTTGTATTAGTAAGCAACGATGATAGAGGACCTCTGTGACTAAATACTAGCCGTTGGTATCATATATATAATCATTGACATGCACGTTACTCGATCTCAAGTGACTAAAAGTGACATGTTTGTTGTGACGTTAATCGTGTTGTTTTCTACTGACGCAAAGGTGGTGGACATCGAGTCGGGTAAGCTGCTGGGGGAGGGTGAAGACGGTGAGCTGTGTGTGAGGGGTCCTCAGGTGATGAAGGGTTATCTGAACAACCCGGAGGCCACGGCCAACACCATCAAGGACGGCTGGTTACACACAGGTAGGTGGTCTATCAACAGATTTGCAGGTATTAACCAATAAGGACAAGTATACGGCGTGCTGTTTGTACAAAACAGCACGCCGTATACTTGCTTGTATACTATACTTGTATTATTTTGCGAATGGCCCAAAGTAATAATCATTGCTGATTGGTAAAAGGAGCTCCATACTGCTCTCATGACACAATGTTTAACGCTGAAATGTAGTTCGTATTGTAATATAAGACTGTTGAATATGCCTACACAGGGGATATCGGCCACTACGACAGTGAGTACAACTTCTACGTGGTGGACAGGCTGAAAGAGCTGATCAAGTACAAGGGATACCAGGTACAACTTCTTCCGTTTGACTATGCGAGGTGCATATATATAGAACATTTGTGTGTGTCGGTCGGACAAAAAAGTAGACATTGACTCCATGTACCCGGTCGAGTTTCAGGTAAGAGAGTAAATGTGAAAGGTCAAGTTTTGTAATGGCAATACTACGACTAGAGCGATGCCGGGATTTGCTGCACTGCTCTAATAAACTAATATAACAGCTACCTTGTTTTGTGACTCGAAGGTGCCTCCTGCGGAGTTAGAGGCCCTTCTCCTGTCTGAGCCACGCGTTCAGGACGCAGCAGTGATCGGGGTGCCGGACCTGGAGGCAGGGGAACTGCCGAAAGCTTATGTCGTCAAGAAGGCAGACTCTGATGTCACAGAGGAGGATATCAAACAATTCATCGCGGGTAAAGACTACAGCGCACTTTCCACTTGTAGAAACAACACAATGATGTTCATTGAACATGTCACGGATAAATATGCCTCGGTGCAGCTTAATATGTTAAAATGACAGTTATAAAGGGTTGATGGGCCTCGGTTAGAATCTATTAGAGCTAGGCTTTGGTTTCTTTTTACATCTATAACAGGGCATCTTTCCGCGATTACCCTGCACTGGCTACTATGATGCAACTTAAACGTTTTATTTTCATCTCCAGGGAAAGTGGCTCCTTACAAGAAGCTCCGTTTTGTGGAGTTCACGGACCAGATCCCCAAGTCTGCCAGCGGGAAGATCCTGCGGAGGGTGCTGAAGGCGAAGGAGGTCGAGCGGCAGAAGAACGATTGAGTTCGTCTCTGAAAGATGATACTCTACCTTGTAGCTTTTAACATTCACTCAATCATTGTCAGGAATAATCATTTGTATTCAGAATTAGGTGCCATAACGCATGGTGGAAGAATTTTTACTGTTTATATATAGTCTCTCGTGTAAGGAGTACGTAGCTACTATGGGTAAGGGCCGAGTTGAGGCACTCGATCAATGAACAGTCCCATTACAGTCAGTCTATGCAGTAGTTTATAAAGGCATCACGACATATAGACCTTGCGTGTCTTACAGATCATATTACTACAATATGACACATGAAATATGGTTACCATAGCAGGCAATGATAGAACAATCGTATATTTGTACTTTGAAACAAAACAAAACAAATAGGTCATCTGATAAATATTGTTTTGACATAAACGGTGTCATAAAGATTTAGATGAGAAGAAATATTTTACAGTGTATCCTTTTGTAACAAACGTATTGTGATTTCACTTAGGGTTACATGCTTTCCTACATTGTCTTGGTTCCACAAGGGATCAAATATGTACTTCTTAGGGAACCTGCTACTCAGAAGGATGTCTGTGTATCTACAAAGCGTTAGTGTGAGAGTTTGTCGTTCGATCAATCTAAAAACCCGTCCGCGCTGCCGTTGGGGCGGGGAAGCGCGCTGAACTGACAGACGTAGTACTCCCTCCGGCCGCACTGCTGGTCGTCCCACCTGAACCCGGCGGCGGGCCACAGGTGCACACAGTCCTGGGACGTGGTGGGGTTTCCTCCGTCGTTAGGCTCACCTGTTTCATGAACAACACAAATTATCAGTATGCGAGGAATATACATGAAACGGTCTTGAGCAAATAATGCTTGATATCACAAACTGGTAGAATCATATTACTGCAAGTGTGCAGGATTGGTGCAGTCTCCCTCTCGGGTGAAGCGACACTTATGGCAGCATTAGAGCTTCCTTTGCTGCTTCTGTAGCACGATTAGTTGGCTGTACCATATTATAAGCCTTTCCTTGTATGTAGCTTAGGTACAAATAATGTGGAACGGCCTTGACACGATCTCTGGAAGACACTGTTTCTTGCTACTAATCAGTACAATGAGAATGCTTCATCAAGAATATTCGCCGCGAAAAAGAATGACGAGGGCTGACTGGTCTTTCTGGCAAACTCCCAATGCTAACGGCTTACCTAATGTCCAGTAGCTGTACCCAGCACCTAGCGGAGTCCCGTCACTCCACACGAAATGCCCCTCATCCGTCCTGTCGTCCAGCCCGATCCACGTGTCCCTGCTGCCCACTAGCTGCATGAGGAACAGCTGTGTCTCCCTGTCCGGGACTGTAGCCAGGATACCGCCCTCTTCTGCACACCTCTGTTCAGCCTCGGCAAACGTAGCAGTGGAAGTAGACAGGGTGAAGCACCTGTCCTCATACCTGTTACAGTCTATGGAACGAGAAAAACAATTGTTCAATAAGTGAGGTTCTACTTGGCCAGATACAGTTGAAGATAGGGACGTCGAAAAAGACCAACTTTGCAATTGGAACTGAAGAATTTTGTCCAATCATCATCAATCTTATGCGGAATCCATAACAGATATTCTTACATCGAAACTAGCTCTTTCTGAATCGTTCAAACATGCCCTTCTTACCTGAGCAGGTATAGGATCCCTCGGTGTTGACACAGTGCTCGTAAGGTCCACAGGTGTTCAGGGTTTCGCTTTGGCATTCGTCTATATCTATGTAGAAAAGAATATCAGATGAAAGATTAAAAGAAAGATTCAATGCAAAGAGGGCTCACAATCCGATAAGGAAGCGTCGGAAATTTGCAAAGGAATTGTCAACATTACAAGTTTCTTACATTTGCAGCTGCCAAATCAAGACACAAGCCTTTGTTTTCTTATAGGAACACAAGCACAGTCTATACATGTTTATATACAGACCTAGACAGTCGTCCCCGTGATAGCCCTCATGACAGGTGCAGTAGTAGCTGCCGTCAGTGTTGGTACAGTTGGAGTTGTCTGGACAGAACCCGGCATAGCGACACTCGTCTATGTCTGGAAACAACGTCAATATAATCAATCAATCTTCCTTGAATCTTCACAAAAAGCTTACTAGTATTGTAAAGAATTGTAATCTTGCCATCACTTTGATACAATACGTTTAGATCATATGTGATGTTTTTCTGTAGCCACGTTACCTTCAGACTTGTTCATCTATTTCCACTCGATGACTACTATTGTATATGAACATGTTTAATACTACACCACCAGGCACTTACCAATACAGTTGGGCTCCTCGTACCCATCCAGACACTGGCAGGAGTAGGTCCCTGGTCTGTTGACACACCTGGCACCGGGACAGACGTCTGGCTGCTGGCACTCGTCAATGTCTGAACAAACACGGAAATACTTCTCTTTAATTCGGTATGAACAGCTACGGAAAAGACCCGTTATCTATTACACATTACTAAAAGTTAAGAACATTCTAAAGAAAGGTACAAAATGTACAACTTTGACCATCGTACTACTTGACACTATTTGTAGAAGAGATATAAAAGTAACAGGTGCAGTAACGGTATATGATGTTGGTGTCACGCAGGGATGCACGGGTACTTACCAACGCACGACGCTTCCTCCTCGTTAGCGCTGAGCAGGTATCCAGGCAGACAGGTGCACTCGTATCCCTGCGGGGTCAGCTCACACGGGTGGATCCCACAGTTACAGTCTTCAAACGCTGTGGAAAATACAGATTCATGTTATGACCTTCCAAATAAGTAAAAGAAATAGACATAAAAATATATGATGTACTGAATTCAATTCTTTCATCAAAAGAAATATTTTGCATACCTTTGCATTTCGAAACATCCATGGCCCCACTCTTGTCCGTAGTGGTCCCGTTAGGACACAGTTTGCAGTCCGTCTGCCCGTACTGGTCCTGGTAGGTGGCGTAAGGGCAGGGACGACAGGCCTGCTCAAACACGTCATGGTATGTGCCGGGGCCGCATGGAACTGTGGAATGTAAAAAACAGATATATGGTTCTGATTGAGGATTCGTCTATAGTAACAAGTCCCTTCATGAAAGATGTTATGTAGTACTTAAGGACCAAGATTCTTAGGAGGCTTTGATTTGCAAGTGACCGTTAGTAAAAGAAGAGGCATATTTCATCAACGTGCAAAGTTTAATAAAGAGCCTACCACATTCGATGCCCTGGAGCAGCTCGCCTTCCTTGCAGCCCAGGTTCGGTTGTGACGTGTGGAATCCCCCGTCCATAACCGTCAACGGGCTGCCGTCCACTGACATCATCACGTCTCCTGAAGCAACCAGAGTTTGCAGGCCCGAGGCAACTTGGCTGGAAACAGAAGTAGATTTTGGAAGGTATCGATTACTGTGTCAGATTCAAGCTAATGGCAAATTATGAACGAAAGTACAGCTTATGAAATACATAACACCATTTTACCTGAGTTCTCCTGCCAGTCGAACCCACTCCATCTGTATGGTGTTAGTCGGGGTCACCTGGCTCATGTCGGCATAGGCGAGCAGGTGCACAGACACCTGGTACTGGATGCCTGCACTGCGCTTCCGAAGTCGCGGTCCAGATCTTGCATTGGGGGCTGTTTCAACTACTATTTCGCCGATCTGCAGAAAGGTGGGAAAATATAATTTTCTTGAGTCAGTCATAACTTGACAAGCAGACCAAAGGAACAGTGAATAAAAGTTATCAGAAAGGACAAAGGGAGGGTTTATTTGCTGACCTGACAGGGATCGTTGCACAGTCCTAACGATTGAAGGATCCGCCTCATCTCAGCTTCGATAGCCGCCACGTCCAGAGGTGCGTTGGCGTTGATGACCAGCCCTCCCACGGTGACAGCAGCGAATGGGTTGGACGGAGCTGAACAGAACAAGGAACACTCACACATCAGCAATGTGATTGAAGTTGTGGTATTGTTTTCCACGTGTAAAAGTGGGTAAATTATTTGGCAACATTTTGGTACACAAAAGAAAAAAATAATCACCTGAACATTGTCCCACGTCTACATAAGTCAGCAGCTGCTGCCCGGCGGGGAGGTAGATTCTGATCTTCCACAGCCACGATGTCTCCACACTGCACTCGTACATGTCTTCATTCCTGAGCAAAATATGTACATCGCGTTTTACTTCCCCATTGGTAACTAATGGTTTATAGGCTGATGACATAGTTGAATGATACATACTATAGAAAGAATTGTCTTACCTGTTGTACACCTTCGGTGCGTTGCAGTGCATCTGACAGTATTCCACAGGCGTGGTACCCTGGGGGCTCTGGAAGCAGATCTTAGACCCGGCTGACGGAGCAGCTAAGTTCGATCGATCACACAGGCTGTATGCTGGAATGATATGACGTTGGTATTTGTTGTCAGCCGATGCGTCATATGTGATGGCATGAAGAGATAGAAGATATCATCAACATGTCTTTTGTTTTTACACTAACTTTCTCGCCAAAAAGGGCGAAATGATGTAGAAGTGTTTATACTAACGTTCACAGAACGGTGTTGGTCCCCAGGACCCGTTAGCGTCGCACACAAGGGTAGCGTTGCCCTTCAGAAGGAAGCCGTCTTCACAAGTGAACGTAGCCACGTCACCGAAACACAGCCCGGTAGAGTTACTCATGCCGTTCCGTATGGCCCCGGGTTCGCCGCAGCACGTTTCTGCAGGAAAATTACAAAATTTACATTCATAATGCATAGTTAGGCCCATAAACTGGCCTGTGTACTTAATGTCCTCAAAAGCTATCAACCATCATACGATGTTTATGTATTAGTGCATGCACTTTGTCGGTTGATGGGTGGATGTAAAAAATACAGCAAATTGTACTCTCCTAATCCAAGAGAACACGTGTGTTGTCTCAACTTACCTTGACAAGTGGGCATCTCCCCATCCCACTTGCCGCTCTCATTACAGACGACATACTGGTTCCCAGTAAGCTCGTAGCCATGGTTACAGCTGATGTCAGCGATGCTGCCGTAACAGTTGTCCGGGCGGAGACTGACGGACCCGTCAGCGACTATGATGGAGCCGTCACAGCACCTCTCTGTTGATGGAAAAGATAGGAACATGTATCCCGGTTAGCACTGTATATGTAGTACTATTAGCTAGCTTACGAAAACAATGACCAAATACCTGTTCCCAATTACTTTAAAACATACACAAACGAGGGATTCATAAAGACGTTGAACCTGGAAACAGATTCAATTGATAATCTCACAGTTTTCATTGACTGTGTTTCCTACGAAGACCACAAAGCAGGTATGAACTCACTCTGGCAGCTTGGTAACTGGTTACTCCACTGCGCAGTCTCAGTACAGGTCAGGCTAACGTCACCCACCAGCTCATGTCCGAGGTCACAGCTGAAGGTCACCGTGTCATTGAAACAGTAAGTCCCCATGTACTCGCCGTTGGGAACGGAAGGGCGACTGCAGCATTTTCCTGTCAGGCGATAGGATGTAGACAATTGATAAGCTTAAAGAAGACTGCAAAATAACCTACTAAAACCCTATGTTATGGATTGATAAAAGCGTGGACATGCCACTTTTAGAAGTAGCATATCACGCGTAGTACGTTTAACTCAGTTGACTCTAGTATTACCAGTGGTGTGCTGTTTCAGATTAAAGACGATTTCGTGATTCCTTACTCTGACATTGAGACGGAGAACCGGTCCATTGCCCGTTTGCTTCGCAGGTCCTGGTGCGACTTCCGATGAGCTCGTACCCAGGGTCACACGTGATCGTCACAACCTCTCCAAAAGAGAAGCCCCCGGTGAGAACACCGTTACGAGGAGGTGTGAGGCGGCTGCACTGCTTCTCTGGAAAATGGGCGGGAAAGGAAAATTATTGTGTGTCAAAATAAGCTAATCAATCTACGATGCTTATGAGAATAACTTATAATGGCAAGCTGAATTCATGAATATTAAAAAAACAATCTTACTTGTACAGCTTGGTTGTACTCCACTCCACTGTTGGTTGTCCTCGCAAGTCCTGATGGGTACTCCCACAAGGTCAAATCCAATGTCACAGGAGAAAGTCACCTGGTCACCAAACACGTGACCTCCACTGACGGAGCCGTTTGCAGGGGCGATGAGGGGCGCACACTGCTTTACTGGAATAAACAACCAGGGTTTTTACAATTTGCTAAGAACTTAACATCAAGAAACAAAAATGAGAATTCGTTTGCTGTAATTACTGTTTTTATCAGCCAAAGAAACGTATGGTACATATATATATATATATATATATAACTGGCTAAACGTAGTGTTGCCTAATAAACCTCCCAACCACCTGTATCAAATCTTGACCGTGTTCTCACTCAATCATTAAGACAATTACGTAAAACAATTTTGATGTCATGCATATACATCCCTGTTAAACATGAAATGTAGACACGAGTAGATTTATCTCCTTACTGTTACATGTCGGCTGCAGACCGCTCCACTGTCCGTCCGCCTGACACGTGCGCACGGCACTACCCACCAACTCGTACCCAGGGTCGCACGAGAACGAGGCCGTGTCGCCGTAATATGTCCCGCCATTGGCTGCTCCATTTGCAGGGACGGTCAGCTGTGGGCAGCGCTTCTCTGTGGGAGTGACAAAAAGTATCATTTTTGTTTTCCATTGTTGTTTTCATACCCATTACGTTATATTAGATTGTTTTTGTTTTTTTGATCAATTAAAACGTTAACCTATCATTCCATACTCACTCTCACAGTACGGCTGTACTCCTGTCCACTGCCTGCTGCTCTGACAGGTTCGCTGCTGACTACCGACCAGTTCGTAACCAACGTTACATTCAAACGCCACGGTGTCCTTGTAGTAGTTGGTCCCGTTGATTCCGCCGTTTGGTGGTGCGTCCAGCATTGGGCATTCGATTTCTGAGAAGAGATTAACAGGACAACATTAACATACAGGGCTTTGGACTTCATTACCTTCAGGGTCACTACGCTCACGGTACTATGCGTTCTTTTAGTCAGTAACTTGCCTACAGGCACGACAAAGTAGACCGAGAAGCAGCGTAGGTAACAAGTGACAATCATGCCGTGATGACGTACTCTGACACGCGGGCTCCCTGCCGCTCCACTGCTGACTGGCCTGACACGTTCTCTCCGCACTCCCCGTCAGCTCGTACCCTTCTGCGCATGTGTAGGAAGCCGTGTCGCCAAAGTACGTCCCTCCCGTGACGTTGCCGTTGGCGGGAGCGGACAGACCTGGGCACTGCTTCTCTGTAAGGGTGAGACAAGAGTTCAAAATCTGTAATTCACAGTGGTTCTAGTGTTTAGCATATTTCATAATGTCAGTACGTAGAACATCGTTGACAACATACACTTTCTGGTCAAAGTTACGTATAACCTAAGTCCTTTGGCTACAATAGAAATACTTTAAAGAGTAAAAATTGTACGGAAATTTTGACCAAAAAAATATCATTTTCCACTCACTGATACACGATGTTTGTGTTCCCGACCAGGTGCGATCCGCCTGGCAGGAGCGGGAGGTACTGCCGCTCAGCTCGTACCCAGTGTTGCAGACGAAGGTTGTCCGGTCGCCGAAGAAGTTGTTTCCGCTCATCTGACCGTCGGATATAGGAGCCAGTGGTGGGCACTGCACCCCTGTAAACAGGAATCATGTTTGAAGCTGGAAATGAAGGGGTGCCAGGCGACATGTACGGAAGTTTGCAAACAAACCTTGAACAACAGCTGTCAGATTACCCTGCCATATGTGTATCTTTTGCTCACCAGCAAACGCTATGACTTTATACCCATATCAAGGGCGATGTCGTCTTCAATTGATAATTATGTCAATATGTGGCGTTTTCATTGTCCCTGACTGAAAAATTCAGACGATGACTTACTGCCACAGGTCGGCTGGGTTCCATCCCATTGCTGATTGGCTTGACAGGTTCTGGTATCGCTGCCGCTCAGCTCGTACCCAGGGTCGCATGTGAAGGAGACCATGTCGCCATAGAAGTTGCTGCCTGTCATGTTTCCGTTGGCTGGCCGGGACAGGGCGGGGCACTGTTGTCCTAGAACGAGAGGAATTAACGTAAATAAATAATACATCCGTTTCCTAGTTATCAAATAGAAAAGATGTTTTGCTACAATTGTACACCATTATGTAATTCTATTAGTTGCAGTATCAGAATACACTATATGCTACTCTATGTAGACATTTCTCACAATTGTTCTGCATAACGGTAACCAGGTGTTGCACTTACTTGTGCAGCTTGGCTGTAGACCGGTCCAAGTCTTGTCGGCCTGACAGGTGCGCGTGACTACAGGGGCAGGTCCAGTCATCTGATAGCCGCTGTTACAGTAGAAGATGACGGTATCACCATAGCCATTTCCACCCGTCTTGTAACCGTTTGGAGGGGAGTCCAGCTCTGGGCATTCGTTTTCTGTAATGAATGAATAAAGACAGTGGGTTATTGTATTTGCTCTAACTTTAACTGTATGTATTGAAAGCTAGGTCAACGACCTTCAAAGACTTTGAAATAGTTTTTCATTGTCCGTTGTCTTCCATAGCGCAAAAGCTATGACTGTAGCTAAATGCTAGCAGGTCAATCACAGCGTACCTGCACATGTGGGTTGTGCACCGGTCCACAGACCGTCCTCCTGACACGTCCTGCTGCTGCTGCCCGTCAGAGTGTAGCCCGTCCAGCAGCTGAACTGCACCGTGTCGCCGTACTCATGCCCGCCCGACACAGAGCCGAACTTCGGCGGGTTCAGGGTGCTGCACTGGACCTCTGCAAACGCGAGTACAACACATGAGCTGCTGCATCATTGATGCCTTCAAACACCATGTACATGTAATCAGGACAGAATATAACAAAATGTGAACAATACGCCTGAACGTGGTGGAATGAATGTTGCTGCCTAACTTTACAATTTCTTCTGAGTGCAGTTAGAATACAATAACGAGTAACTATCATGAATTTCCTCCAGAGCCACACGAGGAGAAATGGTCTAAACCTACTTGTGCAGTACGGCTGGTTACCGCTCCACTCCTGGTTGTCCTGACACAGTCGTATGGAGGTGCCGATCATGTCGTACCCTGTCTCACAGAAATACGTCACCGCCTCGCCGTACGCGTTCCCGCCGGTCACCGCGCCATGGTCGGGAGCGGTTACTGCTGGGCAGGTCTTCACTGGGAGGGCAAAATTCACCATTAACGGTATAGAATGTATGTCAACACCACAGCTAGGGATGTAAGCCTGTAAACTTGAAATCAAGCGAGGAGACAACCTGTAGGTGTTTATTGTCTCTCCCTTCCTTGCGTCCAAGGGTATAAAGTCAAATAAAAAATAAACATTAACAAATTAAAGTTTGTTTTCATGGTATTCCAAGATGAAATCTGTGTAGTCTTTTGTACATTCTGTACAGTCGTACGCACAATGTTCACGTTACACGTTTACCTACTTCGATCAATTAAGCACGGGTATTTGGGTATACAGACAGTTTGTATAACTGAAGTAACCGTACATTCGCAGATAGGATCTGGTGCGCTCCACGTCTTGGTGGCCATGCAGCTCCGTGTGGGGTTCCCCACCAGCCCGAAGCCCACCTCACACTCGTACGTCACCGTGTCTCCGAACGAGTTCCCTCCCGTTACTGCTCCATGGGCGGGCGGCTGCGACACGGGGCACTGCGAGCCTGTATAACAGTAAACTTGTCATGGAGTGGCAATACAAGGCAATATGCTAGTAAGTGGTCAGGACTTGCGTGTACTTTTCATTTGTTGCTTGAACAGTTGAGTCCAGTTCATGCTGAATATCTTTCAGAAATTTACTCACGGACACACGAAGGTTCTGTCCCGCTCCACGTCTGGTCGTTCTGACACGTCAGCGTGCTGCTGCCCATGATCTCGTACCCAGTGTTACACGTGAAGGTGGCCTGGTCCATGAAGGCGGTGCCTCCAAACCTCATGCCGTTAGCGGGAATGTCAAGTGGATCACAGTGTGCCTCTGGTTGTGATAAAACGACGTGTTAATGACTCAAAGTCAACAAGGTGTAACATTCTGTGACAAGGCTCCAATGTAAGTAGCTAGATAAGAACGATCTTCCGTACATCATCAGCAGCTGCTTCATTTGGCTTTTCACTTACTGTATTGTGCACTTTTCTCCATGTCTAAACGTTAACTTTTCGGAATGCAGCAGATAACCGCATGGCATTTCATATACTAGAACTAGTATCTACCGAAACAGTACCGTGGTACACAACGGTCTGTTTTACTATAAATCGCTGTCTATTAGGATATCTCTGATTAGGATCAGTGTAACACCGTCCTACAACTTACTGATGCAAACAGGTTGTGATCCGGTCCACTGTTGCGTCACCTGGCAGGTCCGGGTGGTACTGCCCTGCAGCAGGTACCCGGGGTTACAGGAGAAGGACACCATACAGCCCACGTCACAGCCGCTCAGTCCGTCAGTGTTGTATATAATACTGCCGTACAGGGGAGCCTCTAGGCAGGCGCACTGTTCCACTGTGGAGGAGGTAGTCAGTGTCGATGATTTATCTCATCAAATACGAACTGTCTATTTCTGTTCCTCAGACTATATATAATGTTACAGTCATATAGCGTTATGTGTTTTAATAGATACAAGTAAATGCGATCAAACTTTATCAGGTAAGTCGTCGCAGGCTGTTTTCTTTATACTCTAACAACAATCTTTCAACACAATTTGTGAGTATTATGACACTCATTATAGTAGTATTCTGAGTGACGAGTGTGTGTAGGATACTCACGGACACAGTCTGGCTGGATCCCAGTCCAGGTTCCGTCAGACAGACACGTCCGGGAGTAGCTGCCTCTCAGCTCGTACCCAGGGTCACAGGAGAACGTGACGGTGCTGAGGTAGGACCGGCCTCCGGATGAGTCTCCGTTGAGAGGAGGGGGCAGCTGCGGGCACTCCACGGCTGCGGGGGAGGAGAGGGCCGTGTGAATTTTCAATCCGAACAAAGCTCTGTCAGAATCCCTTGCCTCGCGTATGTTCCTCATTCTCATATTAAAGTTTATGATAGTTTTAGAAAATGCTCCCACCCATTAGATACGATAAGACAATATTCTAGAGATTTTCAACAGACAATTGAGTATTTAGGTATTATGTAGCGATGCCGCTGCAACTGCCAGCTTCAGCTTCATACATTTGACATGGCTTCTCAGTTAAAACATACCTGAGCAGAACGGCTGGGCGTGGCTCCAGGTGTGGTCCGGGTTGCAGGTGAGAGAGGTGACGGTTCCGTTCGGCTCGTTCCCAGGATTACAGACGATGTTGATGACGTCCTCTGTGTAGGTTCCTCCGTACAGAACTCCGTTGGGGTCTAAGGTAAGCGCGGGGCACTGCCCGCCTGTAGATACGTGTCAGATGTGAAATGTTTAATCAGCACTGTTTTCACATCGCATCTGGGTTTCCCATATCTTTTAAGGAACTAAAAGATATTCATGCCCTTTAGGGAATATCTATGGTGAGTTGATTAC
>NW_017803843.1:1681579-1711212 GCF_001625305.1 Branchiostoma belcheri | reverse complement strand
AGATTCGAGGACGAATCTTGAAAGAAAAGGGGGAGTAGTGTAACAGTGCTAACTGACCATGCTAAATGGTCGTGCGACCTTTTAGTGTAGTGGTTAGCGTTGGTGACCGCCAAGCGGACAACTCGGGTTCGATTCCCGGTTGTGACCTGCTCGCCCCTTTCGGTAACAGTGCTAACTGACCATGCTAAATGGTCGTGCGACCTTTTAGTGTAGTGGTTAGCGTTGGTGACCGCCAAGCGGACAACTCGGGTTCGATTCCCGGTTGTGACCTGCTCGCCCCTTTCGGTTTCTTACACTGGTTCCCACACCGGCCCTGTGAGTTCTGGCAAAGAGTGCCGCTCCAGGGATGTCGAATTCGGAAGATTCGAGGACGAATCTTGCAAAGAAAAGGGGGAGTAGTGTAACAGTTGGGGGTTTATAGGCGCTACCAACTGACCCAGCCAAGGGGTCTAGACCTTTTAGCTCACTCAGTTAGAGCGTCTGCCTGTGGCCCGGGAGCCGTGAGTTCGAATCCGGCCCGGGACCAAGGGGTTTGTATCTGTTTCTACTGTCTCCTCCTGGTTTCTTACACTGGTTCCCACACCGGGAATCGAACCCGGGCCTTGGCGGTGAGAGCGCCAAATCCTAACCACTACACTAAAAGGTCGCACGACCATTTAGCATGGTCAGTTAGCGGAGGATAAACCCCACTGTTACACAATATTCTAGAGATTTTCAACAGACAATTGAGTATTTAGGTATTATGTAGCGATGCCGCTGCAACTGCCAGCTTCAGCTTCATACATTTGACATGGCTTCTCAGGCCGTGTCTAAACGGAATCACCCAAGGCGGTTTACATGTGGTTTACCCCGAAGCCGGTTTCAAGTGGCTCCATGTGAACGCTCCGAAATCACATTGAAAGCGCCTCGATCCCAAGCCACTTCTAGAGGTGGTTTCGAATCGGTTTCCCCGCATCGCGATTTGCGTCTGAACGCAATGTGATTTCAATGTGACTTCGCCTGGTCATGGATTACGGGGTGATATTTCTTTTTTTATATGCATTACCAACTTTTACGTGGCAGCAACTTAAAGAGCAGTAATGGTCAAATAATGTGTCCGTTCTAGGGCGAGCTTCACCGCCTCTGGCGGGACCACGTCGGCATTCGGCCGAGATACGCTGGGAGGGGGGCATCAGTAAGCAGGTCGTTGACTTCTGACATTAATAACACGCCACCTTGCGTGTTATCATCAAACAGTAATAAATGTAGCTCAAGCGTATTGTGTTCGGACACGGTTTCACAGGTGTGTGTAGCACGTGGACCAGATGTGAGGAATGTGAGTTACCCGAATCGCGGTTTGGGTGATTCCGTATAGACACGGCCTCAGTTAAAACATACCTGAGCAGAACGGCTGGGCGTGGCTCCAGGTGTGGTCCGGGTTGCAGGTGAGAGAGGTGATGGTTCCGTTCGGCTCGTTCCCAGGATTACAGACGATGTTGATGACGTCCTCTGTGTAGGTTCCTCCGTACAGAACTCCGTTGGGGTCTAAGGTAAGCGCGGGGCACTGCCCGCCTGTAGATACGTGTCAGATGTGAAATGTTTAATCAGCACTGTTTTCACATCGCATCTGGGTTTCCCATATCTTTTAAGGAACTAAAAGATATTCATGCCCTTTAGGGAATATCTATGGTGAGTTGATTACTCTTCAATTTTCTAAGTCTAGCCCCGTCATCAAAAGTATGTAACCGATACGCCAAAGACAGTTACTTAAGCAACTGGATATGATTTTGGAAACGGTCAAACGTTTAAGGTACTACCTTTCGTCAGTGACGCTAAAAGACCGCAGGAGAAATGCAGGTTTATAAGCACGAACTATTGATTGATATCCATAAGTGAAGACAATTTTTGGAAGTCCAAAAGGAAACAAAAGTTAAACAAGTCAATACCTTCACCGACGTATGTGACCGATAGTTAGATCGAAAAGCCACATAAATGTTAAATCCATTAAGGTTACACTAAATTAGGTTCTCCCTAACAGCAACAACAAGTGTGTATGCCACTCACGTGTGCAGTAAGGACTGGAGCCTTCCCAGTACCCGTTCTCACCACACGTCCTTATCTTGGCGCCGACCAGTTCAAAGCCGGGTTTACACGAGTACGTGGCCTTGTCGCCATATCCGGTGGAAGGGTGGGACACGTCTCCGTTGATGGGAGGATCCAAAGGACGACAGATAACCTCTGCAGGGGGGAGAAATCAGGAAAGAAATCTCAACACTGTATCATACAATTTGTACGGTTCTGTATCTTCGGCCAAGCCTGTACCTAATGCAGAAAAAATGTTTACTCTGCTACTTAAGAACAATTGATGTGATCAGGATGTGAATGCTGTTGAAAGACGGAAAGTGTGTCCTTTATCATACTGAATTTTGATTTATTGTGTTTATTGTGTAAGAGAGAATAGATGACTCACTGAGAAGAAGACAGTCCCTGTAAGTTTTCTTAACTATGGTTTCTAAGACCACTCAGGGAAAAACCGGAACGTGAAGCAAATAAATCAAGACTCAACTGGTTTCGCAACAGGATCCGGTGTATGCCTTTGAGCATGCGCAGGTGGACCCTGTCCATGACCCGCCGTTACGACAGGGCACCGCGGGAACACACTCCCGCACTTCGAACGTCGAGCCTGAACATTTGGACCCACCGCAAGAACTCTGCGTTTTCACCGAACGTGTGTAAAACTGCGTGCCTCTGGAAATGAATAAACAAATACTCCCTATAAATTCGCCGTCGTCGTCATCAAACATTTTTGGGAAAATATGAAGCGTTATAGAGATAAAAGTGACGTTTTTTTCACAACGTTTTTTTCACAACGGTGAATAAGCCACGCTGTTAATAAGCCACGCTTTTAATGGAAACGATCCACCCTACGGCTGACTACTCGTCGGACAGGCAAGCAAGAGTTAAAATAAAACAGGTGGGTGATGTACGTGGTCACTTATCACGTTCCAAACATCAACCAGCATTTGTGATAACTTGTGTAAACAGGGAGTGACAGAGAAACTTACTTTGCACCACATGATGAGCTACAAGAGCCGACAGGCTGAAACTCCCCCCAGGCACAGTCGACCCGCGAGCAACTTCGGCGGCGGCGGCGGCGCCACCCGTCCACCGAGGACCCGAGCAGGAGCAGGGCGGCGAGCAGGACTACGGCAAGTTTCATGTCTGAGAAACCCTGGAATAAATTTTGGATCAGATTCTGAATGTTATCCGCTTGGGTTGGGTCGCTCTGTACCTTTACAATATCGTGAGAGAAGAAAGACGTCAGGCCACAATACCTCTACTGTTGCCGTACTATAATACAATTCTTGTAAGGTTGATATTGGATCTTAATGCGCTTGAGAGGCTGCATTTTAGGTAATTATTATAAGCAAATGCCTGATTGAATTCTTTGTACATGGTTAATACCGTAAACGTTCAAGGCCAAATGATAACTAGGAACTTACCCTCCTGTCTTTGTAACGTCAACTCAAAAAGAGAGAAACAAGGAAGCGAGTGTTCACGACCGAGAGCCGGTGGCGATTTAAGATTTGCCCTGATTCACTCCTCTTTATCTGGCGATATCGGTCAGGAAATTAGGTGACGCTATGCATATGCTATTCGTCAGAGCTCGAGGGTCACACCGATAAGAAGTTCGGTAGGCAGCAGGAAGTAACAACAAGTACCAGCTCTGTTGTATTGACTCAGCCCCACCTGGGAATAGGGGTGCGTCTTGGGGCGGGACTTGGTGCTGTGCACAATATAAGTTAGGACGTCTGAGAAACCAACTTCTCATACCGCAAGGCTAACGCTACCACGGAACCTGACTGCAAAATCATTGTGTTAATCAGTGTGTTTGTAATTACTGCCACAGCAGTGTCTGATCGCTAGTGGGCATCTCTTTATTGTCACAGGACACAACGGAATCGTCTTTTCGGACCAACTGACAGACTAGCTGAACAAGGTAAGCAAAGCGCAGGTACTGCCATCTATATACTATAGTGTATATTTTACGGCAATTGATGACAAGAAATATTATCAGGACGGCTTGATTTAAGTTGATTAACGTCTCATTGGACTTTTAATCCAAAATTCAGTGTTGGAAATTTATTTTCATTGTGATTTGACGGTAAGAAATGTAACCAGACTGTGTGGAAATAAGACCGAAGTTTGTTCTAATATATTTCTCATAAGTCTTTCTTGTGTGCCTGTTTTCCAAAAGGGAAGAATTTGAACCGGTGTTGGGACAGGGAGATAATCAAATCAAACATTGATAGCTGGTTCTGATAACTCTTTGATGTGTGGTTTTCCCAGCGATAAATGTATGAATACGTGTGGAAAGGGGGAGATAAGGATGGTCAAAAGGCAAACTTTTGTGATAACTGGTCCTGAGAAATATTGCTGCTTTAGCAGGAAAAATTAAAAAAAAAAGTGAGGTTTAACAGTTGTTTCCGATATCCAGCATGAAAACAGCAATGCAAGGTTGAAAGTAATACACCGGCCATCTATTTTCAGGGTGCGTTTTAATTAGCAAAGAAGGAAATATGTAAGGATCACACCCAACAGATTACTCATTGGGTTAATCAACATACAATGAACAATGAAAATTTGCAAACAATCCCCGTTCTGATTAAAACATAACGTCATTACCGGTTGCGAAAACAAGGAAGTACTGACGTCACTTCCTGCGCGTCACTCCCTGGACGTCATCCAAGGCTGAGTCGGTAACTTTTCAAACTTCCTTGTAAGCTGTGGCCTACTTGGAAAGGGTGGGAAGACTTTAAACGCCCTGAAGGCTGAGTAGACATACGGTAGTATCGTCTATTCGCCAAACTACCTCTCATTGTGAATTCTTAAACAATGTTCATCCACCCCATACAAGGAAGTACTGAAAATGCACTGTGGACATTAATGTTTGGAAACGTGTCCTGTGTACGAATATCAAAGTCAAGGCTGGTATTTCGCAACTCCACCACCACAACAAAGGTTTCTTGTCTGCGTTCCAAAAGCCTGTTTATAACCTTACTGGCCGTCCAACACAACACAAGCCTCTGAAACCTTGTGACGTAGTCTGATGTACGATCTCATTACCAGAAAGCCCATAAAGTACAACAAAGTCAATTGTTCAAGGACTGATTGTGTTCACCACGGGAAGGATGCTGGCGTTAATGGTTAACATATTTCATCAGATCGGCACGTGGTCCACAGCACATTTACACAGGCGTGAAACGAGGGCTAAGGCAGTCTTGTGATAGACATTTGTCGGTTATGGCCTCACTGGCACCGCAACCATTTCCTCTAAGTTTCAGGCCATTCCTCATGCAGTGTTAACGTCTCTTTAGCGCTCTCAGATCAGCTTTGGGCAACCTGGAAACCCCCTTGAAATAATGAACTACTGTGAGTCAACGTTAACCCTGTTTCTATTAAAATGAGTTGCTGTACTTCTCTGAGACTTTGACCGGAAATACAATCTGAGCTGCACGTACACGTACATAACTTGATTTTTGGCATGACGTCAAACAAGAACAAATGTTTAACTTCAGATAGATTGCGCCAAATGTGACGATAACGTAATCTCCAAGCTGTTGTGGAAGAAAAGACCTCAATCTGACTGCCCGGTTACCTTAAAAAAGTTACCACAGCAATCTTGCCCCACAATACCTGCTTTGAGATTAAGGAGGGTCTGCATGGGGGGTCCTGATAACGCTTTACGCTAAATTTATGGAGGCTCGCAACGCTTTACGTTAAATTTCCGGAAGGCTGGCAACGTTTTACGCAAAATTTTCGCCTCTTCACTACGAATAACGGTAAATAAAATGACTTCCCTACGAATTACGGGAAATTATAAAGAAGCCGCCTACGCCTTACGGAAAAGAGCATGCAGACCCTCATTAAGGACGGCAGAAAAAAAACTGTCGTTACAATACATGGAGGATCCCTGTATAAGTGCTCCATTGGCTTACTTTAAAACAGTCTATTCAACTAAATTATCAACACGTCTATTGCTGCTGTGTCTGTTCTAGATGCGACTTCACGTGTTCCTCCTGACCGTGGTCCTGTTCCTGTCGCTGACGGCCGTGGACGGCTGGAGACGCCGCCGCCGCCGCAGGTGTCCCGTGGTGAACTGTAGATGGAGCGGCTGGTCGTTAGGCACGTGTAGTGCCTCGTGTGGAGGGGGTACTGCTCCGTGTAGCAGGTAGTCACTTCACATCATCATCATTGTTCAAACCTATCAGTAAGGTGCAGACATGTCCCCGACATTGTAGATTCATATCACAGCTTTAAAAGATTATTGTAACTATAGGAGGCGGTTTTAGGATCTTGAACCACGACACTAGTATAGAAAAGATGAGTGGAATGATCGAAATGATATAAGCACCTTGTTGCAAGTACATACTAGTATACTTTTCCTCCTGTAGAACGAAGTCTCCAGCTGCGTCCTGTGGCGGTGCGGACTGTTCGGGACCGGCCACCTCCCGATGTGCCTGTACCGGACCGAACCCGTGTCAAAATGGAGGGCAACGAGCGTCCTCAGGCTGTAGCTGTCCCGCTGGCTTCATTGGGTCGTGCTGTCAGACAAGTGAGATTTCAGAGAATTTATCCATCTTTCTACATTGCCAATTCTGTTCATCTGGTAAATTTGAAAAAAAAATAGATTCAAAGAAACAACTCTCGCCATTCTAGTAATTAATCTGTAGAGAGAAAGAATTCTGACCGAAAATTTCCCCAGGGATTTCCTGTCCGGCCATCACCGCTCCAACTAACGGCGGCAACAGCGGCTGCACAACGTACAGTTGTGGGATGACGTTTTCCTGTAACTCCGGGTATGAGCTGAGCGGCAACTCTGCCATCACGTGCCAGTCTAACGGGCAGTGGAGCGGATCAAGGCCGTCCTGCAGCCGTAAGTGCCATGGTCATTTCATTTCATTTCAAACCTTTTAGCCCTGCTGGGCTAGTCTTCCAAGGCTTCCTGGTCTTGCCTTTACTTACGTGTGGAAAACTGAAATCTACGAAAACTGCAGAATGGTTTACGAGAAATACTTATTTATGAGAAATTATTCACTATTCTTAACTTTTACTTGTAAAAGCATTGATATGAATAAGATATGAAATTGATATGAATAAGGGCTATCTGCCACTTTTTTGCAATGCCTAATTAGCTGTTCTTATTCTGGAAGCCGGAGTCAGACTAGTATCTTACCGTTAGCCGGTTCCCTTTGGTAGCAAAGAGCACTGCGCCCTCCTATCTAAATTATCGCTACGGGGGAGCTGAGACCAAGGGGAAAATAACCGGCCCTATTACTAGTAATGTAATACAATGCAAGGGAGGCCGGTATAGTACTAGTATTGCGCCTGAAGCCCGCGGAGTCTGGCTCCCTGGGTACATTGTTCTACAGAGCATTGAAAGTCACGGATTTATTGCATTCCTGTGCCAGCCAACTCAACTTGGCACCGTTGACTGTGGAATAACCTTGGAAAGTAAACATGTCACATAAAAAACTCTCCCCTGACAGGAGTCCGCTGTCCCGACCTCAGTGCTCCTTCTGACGGCACCATATCTGGCAGCTACTACTACAGTGACGTGGTGACGTTTGGCTGCAGTACCGGCTTCAGCCTCCAGGGGGACGCCACGCGCACCTGCCAGGCTGACAAGACTTGGAGCGGCAGCCAGACTACATGCACAAGTAATCAATTCGCTTTAATCTTAAGTTAAATTTTGGTACAGTGCATACAAAAACAACTTCTCGTCTTTCCTTTTTAGAGCCGTTGCATTTTTTACCAACTTGATATAGTCAGTACTGCGTGGTATGACGTTGAAGTCGCTTTGTTTGGCTGTCCGTTTGTAACTTGGAACACGCCATTTCCTACATTCGCAGGAAAGAGCTGCCCCACCCTAACAGCCCCAGCTAATGGTGGGATTCAGGGAACGAGCTTCCTTTACACCGACGTGGTGAGCTTCTCGTGCAACTCTGGGTACGAGCTGAGTGGGTCCAGCAGCAGGACGTGTCAGGCCGACCAAGTTTGGACGGGCTCTCAGCCAACCTGCTCCCGTGAGTAAATACTTTTCTGTGTGGCGTACGGTAGAAAGTAAATTCATACAACCATCGTTGTATTCAACGTATGCTGTGAATTACCCATTTTACTTTCCATTGTATAACGTAACGGATTTCAAATGAAAATATTTTGCTTGATGATTTCAGGAAAGCTCTGTCAGGAACTGTCATCTCCAGCCAACGGACAAGTTACAGGTGGACACGCCTATGGTGACGTCACAACCTTCTCCTGTGACACTGGGTACGAGCTGCAAGGTGACGTCAGGCGGACCTGTCAGGCCAACCAGCAGTGGAGCGGAGCTCAGCCCGCGTGTTCAAGTACGGCTGTTTCTTAGCGATAGTGTCGATGCTAAAACATTTCATTGTGTGAATTGTGTGTATACATATTTGAGGTGGTAACACTAGCCTGACAGAGAACAGTATTTTCTGCACCAATTATATTTTCGTAAATAGATGTTATGTTGCACGTATGCTATAATAGACATGATCATGACACCTGATCACATCTGACTGGTCTAAATGTATTTGTATTTTTCTAATAATAATGATCTCCTTGCTTGTCAGGAAATGCCTGCCCAGTGCTGGACCCCCCACCTCACGGCGCGGTGCAGGGAGGCCACCTGTACGGGGACACGGCCACGTTCAGCTGTGACGCCGGGTACCAGCTGAGCGGGACTGCCGCTGTGACGTGTCAGGACTCACAGGCGTGGAGCGACACACCTCCGACATGCGACAGTCAGTGTAGATGTTCACTCACTCACTAACTAATCAAAAATCAAAGGAAACTTTCTTCCACTGCTTAATGACAAACCTTAGCCAAATCTTTTCGTCCAAGAAGAGACAGTCTTCGAAAGAGTTGATTTAACTTAAAGGAAAGAGTACTTTTGGAATTCAAAAGTATACAAAAATGTCCTTTCAGGTGTCTTTTGTCAGGTTACCCCCTGTTACCCTGTGGTATGATTTACAGCAGTCTTCATCCCCACAGGAAAGGCCTGTCCGGCCGCCTCCGACCCGACTAACGGCCAAGTGTCCGGCGGGCGTCTCTATGGCGACACGGTCACGTTCTCCTGCCACCCTGGGTACGAGCTGCAGGGTTCTGCCACCGCCGTGTGTCAGGCCGACCAGACATGGAGTCAGGATGAGCCATCATGTCAACGTACGTGTGATAACAGAAACATCCATACTGTCTGGACACTGTATCTTATGATATAAAAGTGAGGACAAGAACTATAGATATCAGGGATTGTAAGACAAAGTGTTCGTTGGCTTATACAATGTAGCACGTACCTCTCCGTGTTTGGCGACACACTTGAAATATACAAGAAAAGATTCAATACAGGTGTATGACATGCGTTTTCCCTGACCTTCAGTGGTGACGTGTCCAGTCCTCCAGCCACCGACAAACGGACAGATGACCGGAGGGAACTCGTACGGGGACAAGGTCACCTTCACCTGTGACCCTGGGTACGAGCTGAGCGGCAGCCGTGAACGGTCGTGCCAGGCTAACAAACAGTGGAGCGGGGCGCCTGCAGTCTGCCAGAGTAGGTCTACTTCAGGCGTTTAACCAGAGCAAAAGAGACAGTGGTACAAAATAAGAATACCACATTTGCTGGAATGAGATTCGTAAAAAATGTAATGTTTTCCATTATTTATCTGGATTCATGCAACAGTAAGGGTAAGTGGTTACCTCGAACAAACCTCCTTAACTAGACCAGAGAGGCGTTAGTATATTTTGAAGGTAGTTACTAGTACTATTCCATTGTTCCATTCAGAGGTCCAGTGCCCCACGTTGTCCGCACCGCAGCACGGCTCCAGCACCGGCAGTGCGTTCTTTGGGGACACGCTGAACTTCGGCTGCGACACTGGGTACGAGCTGTTCGGCAGCTCTGGCATCACCTGTCAAGCCGACCAGACTTGGTCTGCAGCAGCGCCATCCTGCAGAAGTACGTAGTATTGTTGTTAACTGAGGCTTCATAGTCTGTGGCTGAAAACTTTCACGCAATCTTGTCTAATTCAACGCCAAACAGATGTCTTCTGTTCGGCAATATTGCAATGATGGTAATCCTCATTTTATCATGTCGATCGGCAAGCTGATTTCTAATGTTCTTGACCTGTAGAAATAGTCTGCCTCGCGCTCCCCCCGCCGCTACACGGCCAGGTGACCGGAGGTAACGAGTACGGAGACACGGCTGTGATGACGTGTGACGAAGGGTTCAGCCTGGTGGGTGACGTCACGCGCACCTGTCAGGACAACAAGCAGTGGTCGGGCACACAGCCAACATGTCAGAGTAAGAACTGCAGCCTTGTCTCTAGTTTCGTTTTAATCTTGTGAGCTTCAATGCTAAAGGAAACAAGATCATCTTCTCACAATTTCTTGTGAGAATAGCGCAAAGCTTCAACTGTAAAGGAATAGCCTTCCAAACACATCGTTATTGTTAAATTGTAATTAGAATGGCTGGTATTGTCATTAATAAGACCATTCTAACCTTCCAATAGGGAAGAGCTGTCCGCAGCTGTCAGCTCCGGATAACGGTGCTATGTCGGGAGGAGTCCTGTTTCAAGACACAGCAACCTTCACGTGCGACCCTGGGTACGAGCTGGTGGGGTCCGCCAGTCGGCTGTGCCAGGCCAACCAGCAGTGGAGCGGGACACAGCCGGCCTGTCAGAGTAAGGACTGGTGTTGTCTGTGTCGTTAACATGACGACAGTGTTTTTGGACATCTAGTATATGCCTTCTGAAGGTTCTTTCAGCACCAAGGTCTTGACCAACCTGCGCAACTATCGTGACTGTGAAAACACTACGATACGCAGACAAGAACGTTCTGCATCGTGAGAGATGGTGTCCATTACCTCGATTATCGCCCCTGCCTGTATGCTCATCAAATAACATGAGAACAGCTATAAAAGACTGTGGTATTCCAGGTTGTAGTTTAAAGCTTGACTACGGTTATCTAATAAGAGACTATACGGTTACTGTGTGTGCTACTCTGACATTCTGATTTGAATAATCTGATTGTCCATGCAGAGGTCCAGTGTCCGTCCCTGCCGCCCCTGTCGGACGGACAGATGACCGGAGGATCTCGGTACGGGGACACGGTCACCTTCAGCTGTGACGACGGCTTTCTGCTGGTGGGCAGCTCGGAGAGAAGCTGTCAGGCCGACCGGCAGTGGAGCGGGACCCAGCCGTCCTGTCAGAGTGGGTTACATTTCTTATATATTCTTCCTGGTTTCTGTTAAATTGTTGTACTAGTTACAAAGCAGGTACGGTATTTGCAAATCTATTTTGTTGGGTACAATTAACAACTGATCATTCCGTATAAACGTCCTTACAAAGTAGTTATGAAGTAGTGTGCACTAAGTGGACCATCTCCTCCGTGTTCTCAGGAAAGCAATGTCCTCAGCTGAGCTCTCCTGATCACGGCGCTGTGACGGGCGGGAATCACTATGGTGACGTCGTCACCTTCTCGTGCGACCCTGGGTACGAGCTGGGCGGGAGCGGCAGTAGGACGTGTCAGGCCGACCAGACCTGGAGCGGTACCGAGCCAACCTGTACAGGTGAGAACGACTTGTCATAACGACCAAAGGTAACGTCTATTCCACTCTTTCACTAAGAAATGTCAAAACCATCTGTGATACGTGAACAGTCCTGACAATGACATGATTTTTCTTTCCCATCTCCAGCCATATCTTGCCCCGGTCTGGACGCGCCCCTGAACGGGAACAAAGTCGGCGGCAACTCGTACGGCGACACCGTCACCTTCTCTTGCACGGCTGGATACCAGCTGACGGGAAGCTCCACACTAACATGTCAGCACGACCAGCAGTGGAACGGCACTCAGCCCGCCTGTACAAGTAAGGCTTTTTGTCACCAGACTAAACACAAGTTCAGAAACAATTTCTGATCCGTCGAAATTAAAAGTGACACAGTGTGTCACGAATCTGCATTACAAAACAATACTTAGTAGTTTTTTGTTAATGTTTCACAGCATGGGAATGAAATGAAATTCTGGCAGGAAGTATAATTGGACACCTGAGCGTACATCTTTTTTGTCTTACAACAATCATTATCATCACGGATGTGTTTCCTACCCAGGAAAGGAATGCCCGCTCCTGCCAGTGATAGATCACGGTGTGTCAACAGGAGGCCGTCTGTTTGGAGACTCCGTCACGTTCTCCTGTCTGCCCGGGTTCACACTCCAGGGGAACCAGACCAGGTTGTGCCGAGCCGACCAGACATGGAGTGGGACACAGCCTAGCTGTAGACGTAAGTACCGGTACCGGTGAACATAGGTTACAACCAGAAACGGCAGAGTAATGCCGTGATGTTAAGTGTTGTCGATTGGCTTTACGTGTTCAGTAATCCCTCGTTCTAGTGATACCTTCGGGTCAAATCTTGAATCTAACATAACCTAGTAAACTTTTCATTGCCCATTGAAATTACGAAACAGGGTATAACAAAATATTTAGTTAAAAAACGTATTTCTATTCCAACAGGAATCAGCTGCTCATCTCTCCCGCCGCCTACCAACGGCCACGTGACAGGTGGCGTCATGTACGAAGATGCCGTGAGTTTTACCTGTGATGAGGGGTACGAGTTGCTGGGATCCCAAACTGCTGTCTGCCAAGCAGATGTGACGTGGAGTAGCACTACACCGACATGTCAGAGTAAGTACAACGTGCACTATCAAATGAAATATCTAATAAGTAAGCGTTAGTTACTTACAAGTTTTCATCTAGATATTAGGATGTAAGATGACGTTAGCAAGACACTCTACTTGATTTACCTTGTCTAGCTAACGCTATCCTGTCTTCTCCACAGAGAAGTCATGCCCAGTTCTGGACGTGATTCCAGACGGCGCCGTGACAGGTGGCCACCTGTACGGGGATACCGCCACCTTCACCTGCTCAGCTGGTTATCAGCTGGTTGGCGACCAGTACCGGACCTGCCAGGCTAACCAGACGTGGACCGGCCTCCAGCCTTTTTGTCAAAGTACGCATTGAGGAAATTTGTACCATTTTAGATCGTAGAATGTCCAACAGGCAACTTATTTCGTTGCGATGTGATACTTGTCAGTAACACCATTTCCTGTAGCCATAGCTCATAACATATATTTTTAGAGCTGTAATCATTTCAACAAAAGTTCAACTTTCATCATATGCAAGGAAAAATTGGCAAGGTATAGTTGTGTCACCTTTTCACAATGTTCATATTTATCCAATCATGCCTTCTTCTCCCCAAAGAGAAATGTTGCAACGCACTTACTGTTGAGAACGGTGTGGTTACTGGGCATACGTGCTTCAACAACACCGTTTCCGTCAGCTGCGATGTTGGGTACTCCATAGTCGGGGACAGCAAGCTGACGTGTACAGAGGATGGGGTTTGGGACAAACCCGCACCTACCTGCAAGAGTAAGAGCCAGACAGTTTTCATTCCCGGGGCGAAACATCACTTACATGTATTTTTGCTTTAGTTATCTATCATAAAACACAATCTCCCCACGCATTCTGTCTTATGCAAATTGGAGCTTAGCAATCAGAGAGGTAGAAATAGGCTAGAAACTAGTCTTTAAATCCAGATCCACTAGTTAAATTTTGATAAATGGAAGTCCAGTTCTTCTGCTCTCATCATGCTGTTTAGTCCATGTCAAGATAATATAAACCAGAGCTAAGCCAGTTGCTAAAGAACACTCCGCCTTACAGAGATCTGCTGTGATGAGACCCTCACCATTGCCAATGGCAGTGTTGTCCAGACGGGAGACGGCGGGCTTTGTTTCGGAAACATCGTAACCTTCTCTTGCAACACCGGTCATCAATTGGTAGGAGGCGCCGCTGCAACATGCCAAGAGGATGGTACATGGTCAGCCCTGCCAGTCTGTGAGAGTGAGTAGCTTTGGGAAATGTGTATGATTTCGAACCGAAACTTCTAAGGTTTTGAAAGACGCGTTAATTACATGTTGATGGTGTTCATCTTTCTATCATCTTCAGAGTGAGCTTGGTTTTCTCTAATCCGAATCACACAAAATTACATGTATTCCCCATCAGGAGTTTGTTGTTCCGAGGTTGGTGTGATCCGTAACGGCCAGTCCACGACCACGGAGTCGTGCTACAACGATGTCGCAACCTTCAGCTGTGCCCCCGGGTTCCGGCTGGTCTCCCGAGGTGATGTCGTCTGCGGTGCGGACGGGACTTGGCGCGGAGACGTGCCTTTTTGTGAACGTAGGTTGTCAACAGTTCAACAAAATTTTACATGATCAGCATTTATTTATGTAGCCTGAAGTAGCATAGCAAGTTGTGGTCCTTTAATAAATAGCGTTGTTGTTTTTGTCTGACTTTCTAGCTGACAACTTGTGCAGCAAAGATGTTCTTGCAAACCCCAATGATGGCTACAAGGTGTGCTACTCGGCAGCGACGGGCGGAGAGGATAAAGAATTCTGCACCATGCACTGCAACCCACCAAAGGTAAGACTCAACAGCGGAACATATCAGTCAATATCAGTCAAGTAGATAACCGCTTCACGAAAAAATTTTTTTTACATCAATAAAGATATTAGATATACAGAAATCTATACATCAATACATGGATTATTTCCAACAGTCGTACGGGCTTGGCCGTGTGGTGACGTACCAGTGCGGAGACCACACCAGCTGGCTGTGGATGACGCGAGTCTCCAACCTTCTCAAGCTCGTCTCAGTCTCAGCGTGCCAGGGTACGAACTTCTATATGGAAATACGTTGCCTTGTTAACTTTTCCGTTGTTGGTGGTTAATCTTATACACTTTGGCTAACGTTATGTGGCCTTATGTGAATACTAGTCAAGCGTGGCAAAGACGCTTCGGAAAGACAGTGTAGATAGCCCTTCGGCGATTGCACAATCATGGTGTTATTCAGGAGTAACGGCTTGTTGGGCAGATTTCTGTCACAGAAACTACGACAGAAGTTTTAAAACTTGTTTGAACACTTGTATTTACATATAATGCCTGCTTGTTTCCTAACAGACCCGTGGAATCCGTTCGCCATGATAATGATAGGAGGACTGACCATCACCAGCACTACCTCACCCAACCTGCACCAGATCAGACACTACATCAGGACAGAACTGTTGAGACAAGGGCTGTGTCTGCCGCCATGTAGGGTAAGGACCTGTCCACAAGTTGTGTACACTGTTGTAACTGAACGCCCTTTACAGTTTAACTGTCACATAGAAAACCTTTGACATAACGATACTACAGAGTAGCTCCGGTAGCTCCATACGTTTACTAGAAAGTTTGTGAGTCAGTTAATATATAACATTGCGTAAAATTATACCTGGAGAATTTTCAGACCACAAGAAACATTTTTTTATCCTCCCTGTAGATCAGTGACATCTCAGTTGATGCGGGAGTGAGAACCAGGAGGAGAAGAGACATCTCCCCCCTGACTGTGATTGACATCACCATACAACTCTACATAGAGGACAACAGCCAGCTGTCTCTACAGACGAACACCCTCCCTGCGGATGTGGATGCACTTATCAGGTTTAAAAAACATGACATTTAACATAAATGACGTGGCTGATACATCAAAGTTGTGGCTGTTTATTTGACAATTTGTTGAAATAAGAAACAATCATTGCAGAAAGGTTGTACCGCATGTCTGTGTAACTGGGACTTATTATCCTGCAGGAAATCTGCTCTTGACATCAAAACAGCTCTGACATCTGGTACCTTCCATGTTCCGATCAACGGTGAAAACCTGACCATCGCAGACACAGGCGCTGCCCTCTCAGACCCCGTTATAGGATGTCCAGTGGGCTTCCTGGAGAAGGTTACCGACTCAGGATGCTGTGAGTTAACATTGACGGGACTTAAATTGCTGGTTGCAACATTTGGAGCAGAAATTCTTTACATAAAAGAATTATTCAAGTCTTGTTCAAGTCCTTGAATTCTGCCTATTCATTTGTTTGCATGATGTTGAAGATTCATGATTTGCCCTGTCTCTCCCCTAGTTGCCTGTCCTCCCGGGTCCTTCCATTGACCCCATGTCCGAAGACTGTGAGCCCCTGCCCAGTGGGGACGTACCAGACCAAACAGCTCCCAGACCTCCTGCCAGTCCTGTCCAGAAGGAACCACCACTTCAGCAGAGGGAACAAGCGACCCAAGCCAGTGTAAAGGTAGGCTCCTGAAGTATTAATATAAATGAGAAAGGTACAGTTCCATACTACATGTATTACCAGTGCTTTAAGACAATAACATCTCAACTCCTTATCATGTTAATGTTGATGCCAAAGCTGCTAGCTACACAGCCATTGCAAGAAGTTGACTGTTGCCTGTAAAATAATGCATTATGTGTTGATTATTCAGAATACTCAGACTGCAACTGCGGTCCAAACGCCTGTGTACCGACATCCCAGGGGTGGATGTGTCAATGTCCAACAGGTCATATCCAGCAAGACGACAAATGCGTTGGTAAGTTTGGGAGACATTTTGGCTTACCTGAATAAAATCCTCAGTGCTCAAGTTGCAAAACACTGAGAATAGTATACCGTATTGACTCTAAATTTCGAGTTGCCACATTTGACACAATTGTTCTTGTTTTTTTCTTTCTTTCATGATGTCTGAATGGATCTGCAAATTAAATTTGGAGACTTTTGTATATTTTAGCCATCATAGAGTGCCCCCTTGGTTCAAGGTTGTTCCGAGACACTTGTTACCTGGTGTCCAACACCACAGCCACCTACAGGGCTGCTGGAGAGACCTGCAGACAGCATGGAGGGCTGCTCGCTATGGTCAAGGACAAGGACACTCAGGTGAACTACATTACCATTCTCTGATCTCAGTTATCCTGCTTGTCCAGGTATATTGTGGCCAACTCTAGCCCTTTGCACTCGCATCTCACTTGTTTATCTTTGCAGTGATACCTGTTTGCATTAGTCTGAAGAAACTTTTTGTGTTCAGGATTTCATTATGGAGAACTACAGTGGAAAGGACATGTGGATAGGACTAGATGACCGGCTGACTGAGGGAGAATTCCTTTGGGCTGATGGATCCAGCCTGGACAGCTTCACCTACTGGACATATGGTCAGTAAAGCACTATTTGGTAGCCCTACCAGAGGTAGGGGATTGTAATGAAGATATCCATTAAGCTGAGCCATATCAATGAACCAATGTGCATTTCAACACAAATACATTTACCAAAAGACAATGTATCATTGTTCTGATATCATTCAGTAATGATATTGTTTTCTCTCTGTTATTATCATGAATATATGCATGTCTAGTTGATGTTCATGTCAAGAACATATATCTAGTATGATCAAACAAGTTGAACAAACATGTTCTTATTCTATAGGAGAGCCCAATGACGGAGGTGCCAGGATTCGGTCCCAGGACTGCGTGCACCTCTGGCTGGCAGCACAACAACGCTGGGATGACACCTCGTGTAAAAGCAAGAGATTCTACTTATGTCAGATCGGCAAGCAAACCTAGGGGGCATTGTTTCCCATCATAATGATACATGTTTGTTTCATGTAACTTTTCTTTTGTCTTTTCATAAAAAATACTGACATCTGGTGTAAATGTAACGATTAAACAGGATTATGTGTACGGCTAAACTGTGTTTTCTTTGACAAGTGCCCGACACACACAAAACTCAAATTTGTTTACTTATATTCACATGATCATACTTGTGTTATGTAATTGTGTTATGTAATCAAAATATAATATGGAAAATCAGAATTATGATGCAAGTACCTTTAAGTCAATTTTGGTTTGCTGTAAAATTGCTAAGAAGACTTCATTTTCTTCCTTGCCTGGAACTGACTAGTTTTGGCCTTAACTGACTTCACCAGCTTGTCTAGAGAGGCTTCTGGTCTCTTGGTCTGTTGCTTTTCTGGCTCAACTTTTTTCTCTGTTGGTACTTTCCTCTTCTTGCCCTTTGCCCTTCTGTGTTGCTTCTCAGTCAGGATGGCATCCATGGCCTTGGTTTCTGAAGCCAGGATCAGATGGGTCGATGTTGTACAGGTGGAGGAGTACACAGCCTCGAACCTGGGGTCCTGTATGTCAATCTGGTGGAGAGAATGACATTGTCAATGATAATCCTTGTAAGAATACATGTAAGTTGATATTTGGCAATGCAATATTCATTCTGTTCTTATCAAGTGATGTCCAGCCTACGCTCATGCTATGAATACAAGGTTTGTAATTCTTGGTATGTATGATTAGTCAGGGGCTAACTGTCATTTACCTCAAAGTTGTCCTCCAGTTTTGTCCCTTGCTGATCTGTTGTGTTTCTGTCCTTCTTTTTCTTCCTTTTCTTCTTCACGTCTGCCAGGGTCTCAGCTTCAATGATGTCTTTCATGTTGAAATGCTGTTTGTTGTCCTCTTCATCCATCATCAACAGCTCCAGCTCAGCCTGAAGAGTTACGATTTAAGAAATAAAATATGTATGACCACATTGGCTGGGTCCTGTTGTTTGGCATACAGTTGACCTAAGCCAGATGTTGTAGCTGGCACTTGGCCAGTGACTTTTTTCAGTTTTGTAGATCATCTGGGACTTCAAAGAATACTGGATAATGAACAAGAGGGCTGTATGTCAATCCGTCATGTCTCAGCATGCCATTATTGCTCCAGAGGAATACAAGGAAGGGTAGTGCTAGGCTCCACACTTAGATACCACAATACTACATATAGAAGTTTGCATGAAAAAATCTTCACATGAAAAGTTACATGAGGCAACATCCATTCTTCTCTTACCTTCTGTCTCTTCTCCTCGGGTGTGGGTTCCTCCACCTTTTTCTTCTCCCTTTTCTTTCTCTTCTTGGACTTGTCATCTGTGAAGTGATCACATTTGCATCATTAAAACATCATATATGAAACAAAATGGCCAGTAAGACTATTTTTCTCCAGTGTCTAACTATATTGTGGTACAATGGTATATGCAGGCTTTGTTGAAAGATTTGACAAATTCACAACTACAAGCCCTAGACTTTCAGAAATGCTTGCAAGACCAAAATGGATATATAAAAGAATGAATATCAGCTCTTTAAATCAACAATAAATATCCAACAGGTTCCATATTCCCCACCTGTCTGTAACTTCTCCAGCTCCTCTCTGAAGTAGTCGTCCCCCAGGTCTACACCTGCAGGCAGGTCCTCCTCATCAGAGTCCTCCACTTCCTCAAACTGGGATGGACAGATGGGGGGTAATAACACAGGAATGAATGGACGACAAATGCTAAGCACTACTTTTCCCAGTCACAGTACAAGGGACATCATAGTGTTGTTGGATGTTATAAATTAAGATTTAAGAATGATGAGAGTACTTTATAACCTGTGCTTACTTCTCAAAGAGCTTGAACAGAATCAATTTCTACTGTGTGAATTGACAATGAAGTGCATACATCAAATCTCACACCCACATTATATACTAGTGTTTCCATCCAGTGTTGTACTAAAGTGAAGCAATAGCAAACTAGTTTGAACCTTTTTCTCTTCCTGCATCTTCTTCAGTTCCTGCTTTCTTTCCCTCTTCTTTTGTTTCTTCTTCTCGAGGTACTGTTGCCAGGGTGTGCTCTTGTTGTCTTCAGTTTTCATCTTAACAAGGTCTTCTGCCTTTTCACGTAGACCTGAGGAGCATTGGGAGAAAAATTTATCAGACATACTGAGGGTTTTCTTTATCCCAATATCATTAGCCTGAACAGGCCTTGAGCTGTACAAAGCATGTTTTCTGCTGTAAAGGTTTGAAGCAACAACAAAACCCTGAATGTACACCTGTCCCCAACAGCATTCTTTAATTCATTGCTGAACATGAAATGATGTGCAATTTGCACACCTCTCTAAGAACTTTATTATTATTATTTTCTATATGTTCCTAAGGTAAACATTATGCTGTTCAACACACTATCATAAACAATATTGTAGTCCCTGACACAATCTACACCCACCAGGCTCCCATGTCACCTCCATCTCCATGTCTTTCTCAAACTCCTTCTTCTCTTCCTTCTTATCCAGCCCCAGCAGCAGGGCGCGGTACTGGGCTATCTGGTCCTCATCCTTCTCCTCCTCATCATCTTCCTGCTCCTCATCATCACTTGATGCACCAATCAGATTGACCAAGCCTTGGGGACAGTTAGAAAGAGAGTTTAATTCTGTAGCTATAATATGAAGTGTGGAGATGGGGCAGCCTGACAGCTTTTACTTCAGAAAGTGATATGCATGGTTGAGTCCAAGAGAGGGATGTGGGCTGTGGGATGTGGTTCATACTCATAAACTTAAGGAAATAGTCAGTTCCTTAAAACAGCTCTAAAGACAAGTCATAATGTCTAAAATAGCACATAACAGGCTTGTCCTATATGACTGTTTATGTACTGCCTGATTTTTACTAAAATGCTACATCTCATATAGCTGCATAATGTTCATGTAAGCCTCTCCAGAAATCCATCTCTCCTTACCTGCATCTTCCTCCCCACTGGACGAGGCCAGGTACTCTGTCAGGTCCAGTTTGTCGATGTCTTCTTCCTTGAACTTCCTCATGGTCACATCGAGTCGTTCCTTGTTGGTCTCGTCCCACGTGAGCTCCACGCTGGTCTGCTGCAGCGCGGTGTTGAAGAACACGGAAGGTTTGTACATCGGCGGCGCGTCAGTGGCCACCTGGGTCGGCTGCTGCTCCTCAAAAGTCATGTCATCTGGGATAAATCTTTGAAAAAATGGGGTTATCTAGCTGTAATTTTGCTCAAGAAACAAAGAACACTGATATGTTATACCAAGGAAAGTAAAGCAAAAACAGCCTAGGGTGTTAGCAAAGAGGTCAAAGCATTACAATAGTTTTAAGCACAAGATGGATCTAAAATCATTTCCTATCTAAAAACACATCACAGGAATCCTCACCTGAGGTCCATTGTGGCGGCACTCAGCTCAAACTCTAACCCATCACACTGTTTGTAGATGGCAGCAGAAGTCTGTACAGAATCACACTCCACCACAGCGTAGTAATACTTCAGTCTGTTCAGCTGGTACCTGCGCAGTCTCTCTGTACTGTACTTGGAACCCTGGTCAGCATAGTGAAAAATGTTAGTTAAAAGTATTGAGCCAGGCTTCAGACAACTTCTTGTAATATCTAATGCAACCAGATAGCTCCTACATGTAACTTACAAAACAATATATACAGGAATGCTGAAAACATACATTGAAGGAACTGAACAGTTCAACTGGTCAGTTGGAATTGACTCCAATGTACTATTTTGCATATTTTACAAAGCCAAGATAGCTACACCATACTGAAGAATGGAAGTACACACTTGTTCTGTTTCATCATCTTCTTCATTCTTGTCATCTCCCCCTAGCAGTTCTGCTGGTCCCTGCAAGTCTTCCTCTTGTAATCGCTTGGCACCATATTCTGACGGAAATATCTGGTGGTGGAAAGGAAAACAACACGGTCAAACATACTTAGAGCAAAAGCTTGAATCTGAGAATGAATGGCATTTACATTTTTTCAATTAAACTCAGACTAGCCTCACTAAACTGCACTCCTGGCAGCTGCCGCCCGAAGGTGCCGCCCCCGCTTGGGTGGGGGTCATTAACCTGCGGGCAAGAGCTTGTGTTACACAGGCTAAACTCTACCATCTATTCAACAACCTTTTGTTTCTGTCATAATGTTTTAATGTTCAACATGTTCTGTCATAATGCTTTAAATAGTTTGTCGTCTAGAACACTGTACTGAGAGTCATTTTAAATTTACTTATGTATCATCAAAACATTTTACATCATATGAGTGAGTGTGAGCTCTACATTTACCAGTAAGAGTAGCATACTGCTGTTATACTTCTAAAACAATCTTGAATTGTAAAGAGAAGCTTGGTCTGACAGTACCTTAACAGACTTGACCAGTCCTCCTGTGGGTTTGAATGAGTTGAAGACCACCAGCAGGTCCACAGCCTTGATCCTGTCCCAGTCCATGTTACACACAGCAAACCTGTGGGTGGGCTTCTCTACATGGACAATTCAGAAGATACAACAGAAGTCAGAAGTATATGTACGCTTCATGTGCCACATTAGGGATGTATTACTAGTACATAACTCAACAGAACATATTATCAAAGGGGTTGTTTTTCATCCTTGTTGGTACAGACCAGACTGACCTGTACATGAATTACCCAGATAATTTCCTCCTTTTAGCACAGGAAGTTACAAAGGCCCATGAACTATGGTGAAAGTACTAGTATATGTTCCAACACTAACCTGTAGTAGGGGCAGATTTATCCAACTCTCCCCACTCATGCTCCGACCCATCCTCATCAAACTCCAGCTCAGAGTCAGACGAGCTGGTTTCCATGTTTCCTTCACCGCGAGCCAAGTCAACATTGGCTCCCTCATCCTCATCACTGTTGTCATCTTCATCAGATTCATCTTCATCATCATCATCATCATCTTCTCCATCCTCCCTGCTGTCTGCCTCCAGCTTTTCCATTTTTGACCAATCATCTCCTGGCTGATCAAGTCCACTGCTGCCTGTTGTAAAACACATGGGATCATACATATTTCAAGTTCTGGAAGAAATTCTCAGTTTTAAAAGTGTGTGTGTTGAGAAGATGCCCACAATAACTAGATGTAACATTACAATGTTGTTCTGCATACATGTCATACATATAACTTACAGCTTGTAGCGTATAGATGTTTACCTGAGTCACTTTCTTCTTCATCTCCAGGACTCTCCAGATCACTTTCCTGGTCGTCATCTGAGATATGACTGTCTAATGCTTTCTGAGCAGTTCTATCAATACTATCAAATCTTACATCTCTTGATTTTTTCACAGCTTCCTTCTCTGTCTTTGATTCTGTGTTGCCTTGTAATGATTTCCTCTTTTCTGTCCTTTTTGACTTTCCTGTTCTAACATCCTTCTCGCTGTCATCCTCTGAATCTGAACTTGACATTTCATAGAACTTCCTCAGGTCCTCCTTAGATGTCCTGTTAATGGGACGTCCCCTTTTGTCAACCTGGTACTTGACCTTGAACCTCTTGTCTTTAAACATTCCCTGAAAGCGCTTGTCGACCTTGACCTTGCGTTCATGGCTGGGCACGATGCGGAAGCGCGGGTCTTTGGGGATGTGGGCAAAACGACCGTCTTTCTTCAGATCCTCCATGATGAAATTATTCTTCAACGTCTGCTTACTGCACAGAACTGCAGAAAGCAACACTGCAATCAATCATCAATACAAATGACTTCTTTTTGTTGAATTGAAACTTGACAACAATGTCCTGAGGTAAAAGAGCTACCTCCATGGTCCAGGCTTGCCTGCCTCATAAATGATTCTACTCATTTTACTAAGAAATTTGACCATAGAATGTTACAGAATTTTTTGTCAAGACTGGCTTCCAAGGAGAAATCACGTGGCTCTAGCTTGAAACTGTTACATAACTTGTCTACCTAAAGTAAGTAGCACGAGGGTCGTCTTTCTAGTATGTTCCTGAGCAAGACTGCACACGCATCAACTGCGCCCCCCTCCCACACCGTCCATGCCTCACTCTCCCAGCTTCTAGCATATAGAGCGAATACATCGACGTTCGACAACATCTGAAAGACTGACGTAACTTACCAGATTCCTCTGTACTATGAAGGTGCACAAAGTCGGCCAGGAATGGTCACTTTCGATCAAAACAACGAAATCCTGCCAACACACGTGTGTACATTCCTCAGGTCACCGCCGGTCTGCTTACTTCCGCTTCCGGCAGGCCTTTACTAACCTACCCACAAGTCTGTGCGCATCGTAACTTTCGTACATGCCGTATAGCCATGTTTAATAGCGGTCCCGATCAAACGAGAAAGACACATTTATTAGTAAATCAACGTTTCGTTTTAAGTTAGTGCCAACGATGGTGAGCCCCGTCCGTCAGCCGACAGAATATTTGACAGCACTTTAGTCCAGTAATTGGTGCATATTAATCAAAAGCCGCATGGTGGGGCTCGTGATCTGTAACGTTACTGATGCTGGGTGCCAGAGAGGTTACCAGCTTATGCCACCTGTTATCGTCTGTCTTGCTGTTAAGAATATGTTGTCAACAGAAATCAAACAATAAAATGACAAATATGTCTTTTCACAGCGTATGCCTGAATAGCAGGGAAAATGAAGGTTCCAAAGATATGAATGCCTTTCCTCTTGTGCTCTTGTCTGTCTTCTGTCCTTTCAGTGCCACATTATGCTCACATGTATTTTCCAAAAAGGAGGGAGGAGAAATCTGATGATCGATATCGCGAGGTCTGAACCCCATCTTCCTGGTCTTTGCCGATGGTTACGACTGTAGCGACGCTGTCATGTCTTCCAAACGAAAGGACAAGCGGTGCAAATTAACACCATGTCCTGTGAAGCTTGTTAACGCTTATGCGGGCGGATCAGTATTCCATCTCATGTCTCCGCATATTGTATTGACAGTATCAAATTTACGAATGAACCCAATTAGTTCCTAAGCTGGTTCATTACCCCGGGGGAAAACGGCGTAGCTTTGACAGCTACCCGGGGATAAACTCGGGAGAGATGAGCTGTGACACGCTTGGAGTGGTCCTCAGGTAGCCGCCAAGCGTTCTGACACTGACAATCACTGACATCTCGCTGGTCCTTATCTTAATGGAGGCTTCATCTCCCTGATGGCAAATGATAGATACATTACCGTTGGTGATACTCGTTTCTTGTCGCAGTAGAGCGGTGTTTTTATGATACCTTACATCATCGCCTTGGGGGATTTGCAGGCCTCTGTATATGACTCCACGGCCTAGTCGGGCGTTATGTAAAAGACGACCTTTAAAATCAATCGCAGTTCGCCGGCGTGTTTACTCGCTGTAGATAAGTGAAACCTGCGATCTTTTTAGAGTTGGCAGGATAAAAGAATTGAGAGGCAATTCGATTCTTAGGAGCATAATTGGAGCCTAGAGCAACTTAACTCAGGAATCTGTTATATAAGAACCCCGCATTCCACTTATGTTTCAAGTGCGTTTATACTTGATTCCCGGCTACGAAATGGAATGTTGAATCGAGATAATCTTCTTACTTGTGAGTAAGAAACATTTTAGCTATCTAGCTACTACTGTTTCTGCGATAGCCGCAGTGCCCCGTTTGTTGGTAGAAAGAACGTAGACGCTTCCACCGGGAGAGAGGACTTTGATACCACAACTCCCCTAGTTACATCAGGTGTCGTGTTTCTGTGACACTGCGGCAGGGGCGCCTCACAACTTTACTTCACGACTTTGCCTGACCTTCAAGTTCCCCACCTGTAGAACACCGAGTGGGTTGGAGGGTACGGCGTTATTTGCGCTCTGAGCAAAAACCTATCATTGTGTGACAGCAATTTGCTGAAGTGACAAGGGACGTCCCCGTCGCATCGGAGGCTGCGATTAACGAATGACGACGAGCGATGTAAAAACATTTCTGGTGTCGCCTGCATCGCGCTGGGTTAGTTATCTCCGGGAATCCGGCATGTCGTGTCAGGATGCCGCGGGAGTAATGCCGGCATCTGTATGCAGCGGAACGACTCGGAGATTGGGGTCAGAAGGGTAAATGAGCTCGGCAATTGACATATCTTAATAGGGATTAATCGAACTGGAGATATCTGTTAAGGATGATTGGCACACAACGTTCACTGTGATTTTCATTGATGGCTACCATCACAACCATAAAGTAAAGAACGGTAGAACGGTAGAAATGTACAATTCTGAGGATATGCAATTAAAATTCTCACGTTGACATTTTGAAACAAAATTACAGAAATTAGAGATTAGATCAAGTACACACACACACACACACGCACGCACGCGCACGCACACACACACACACACACACACACACACACACACACACACACACACACACACACACACACACACACACACACACACACACTTTTATGACCTGTAGGATTTCGTGTTGTTTCGTGTCGTTCTCTCAAATATCAGCTATGCAACTTCGGGAGATTGACTGCAAGCACGAAGTACTGCATTAGAGCTATAAGATTAGTCAAGTACCACGCTATCATGTCACAGCCCCATTACTTCCTGTGTATTTTCGTCGTGAACTTGTCCCGTTGAAAACACTCCATCCACAGCCGAGAAGTCGAAGGTTGATAAGGCGGTACCTGAGACCAGCCTGGCCGGTCCTGGGGGCGGGCTGGTGCCGAGTGTGGCGGGAGGACGGCGGTTCAGCTGCGGTCCTGGACTTTATCACACTCCTCCAGGGGAGTTCACTGCAGGGGCGACACGACTGACGTAGATCCATACACTGCCACCAAGACTCTCGTAGATATTGTATTACGTACATAGGTAATGACTGATTGAGGAAGCTGTTTATATATCTGCGACCAAGGCGAGTTTTCAGACTAACTTTTTTTCTAAAATCTATCGCAAGCTGTAATGCGCTGAGATCAGATCTGCCAGATCATCAGAGAATATAACTTTCTGAGAATAAGATTAGTAAAGATAACTGCATTACTTCAGAAGAGATGTGTGTCTTTTATTTGATTAATATTCTGCTGACTCGAGTTGCAAAAGGTAACGGGGTACGGATCTTTAATTCTAGACAGATACAGCGTATTGATTACTTAGTATCGGCATGTTTCAATAGTACAAAACCACCTGTACAGAACTCGTGTGCACTGATGTAAGAGCAGGGACAAACGTAACTATTAAAGCTGGGTAATAGATATTTCTACCAGCGACTTATGTTTAGAAATCCTTTTCCATTTCAACTTTCATTGCGTTGTTTTCCTAAAGATATTGAAAGATTTCTTACCTAGATCAGATTCATAAATACTAGTACAGGTCTATTTCAAAATCACCTTTTTATTGACTTTGTTTACCAGTGACTGGACTGCTCGACTTGCAGTAGCGGCGTTTCCTTTCGTAACAACCTCACAAAACCCACGTATCCTGTCGTCAGTAATTATACACTGGCGGAAATGTTCTGTTGTTTGAACCTTTTCTGTTCCAAGACCTTTCATCTCACAGTCGGGCCGGCTGCCCCTCGGTTCCACCATGACATAAAACCGCCTTGTTTACCCCAAGGCGGCATGTGTAGCTCGTTGCTTAGCAACGCGAAAACCTCAGCTCAGGTATGCTTTTTACGGTGATATGGGTAAAATGAGCGCTCTTGGAGGGAATTAAACGGTTATTAGATTTCAGCAGGAGCGCCGGTAGCGCAGCATACCGCCGCCACTCAGCGAAATGCCAAGCCGCAAATTAGATATTCCAAGGTTGAAAGTGGAGCCTTCTACTCCGCCGATGTATCAAACTTTTGGTACTAGAAGAATTATTTTTATATATTTGGTGGAAATCAATCAAATTGGCTACGTTATTAGTCCATGCGTTTTGGATAGTTGCTTGAGATAGAATGATTTTCTCAAGACTGTTGAAAACGCAGGCAGGCATATCAAAATGAATGCAAACCAACACGGCGGAAGTACTGATTAGTTATGTACGTAGATACATGAAATGTAAATACATCCAATTGTGATGATAGAACATCTGATGAAATCATTGTAACCAAAGCATGGAAACTTTTCGCTTCGAAGACAAAAACGAGAAAGTGCGTTCCATATATCCTGTAAGTATAACTGGGATGAGAGCAGAAACGTTCTTTTTGTTGCGTCTGTTGTGGCTTGTGAAGTGTCAGAGGAAAGTGTTGTACATTACTGGTCATTTATCTTACAATTATTTAGTTTTTAAAAGCACCGGAATTCAGACTGAATGTTTCAACCGAGATTATATGAGATCCACTAAAGCAATAGGATCTTCCCAAACATGATCACTAAGATATCTCATGAGCTGACGTCACGTTTGACCTTTCGGTGTTATCTGTAACTTAATCCTGTCACTAGAGAATAAAGCATAATAACATCTTGTTTAGCCAATAGAAGCTATTCTCCTACATCCACCAACACATTTCAAGATATTTGCATGTCTTTTTTCTGTGAAGATGTCCTTCGGTTGATGGTTAATCATTTCAGACTTATAGATTTGAAGTTTTCTTATAAATCGGAGACATTACCAGGCATTATTTTCATGGATCTTTTAGTCTTGATCTGAAGCTAGTGATGGCAATATATTGCAAACAAATTGTATACAGTACATTTTTACTACGTTCCTATGACGTGGGCCTTTTCATGATCATTATTCACGCAATAGGGTTCAAACTACATACATTCTTCCATTCCTGTACCAGGCCTTTTGAAATATCCCAAACTTAATATGTCTACACATTATGAACACAAACTGGTCTGAGTTTAAGGAGTGCTCCATACGCAAAGATAGGGCGCTATGCAGGACACAAGGAATCATACTCTAAATCGGAACAAGGAAGTGTGAAAAGGGGTCTAGAAATCTTTACGTTTGAGATTGTCCAGTAGGTACTGTTGGCCCATTCTGCAGTTTTCGTCACCGTGTTGATCTGGCATAAAGCGCTGTTCTCGCTTTCAGGCAGTGTAGACAATTTTGTCCCTTGCATACTGCAGTGTCGCCTCGAACACACAGCGCTGAATTTCGCAAATTTTAAACATTTTTGGGACATGGACATACCAGGGTGTCCTCGTTCCAGCCGTGGTTCATTATGGCCTCCCCAGGCTGATCGTTTTGGTTGAAGATGTCACCAAACGTCATGACGGCCCACCTGTGCGCCGGTGTCGGTGGTCCTCATTAAAAGGTAACAATAGCTGATAGGCCACCGTTGAAGCCCCATTAATCATATAAGTGAACTCCTCGATCTTTGTCCAGCTGAGTCTTCGGTTCCTGTTCCTGATGAATGTGAAGGATTTCTGCGTTCGGTTCGTGCATATCTGCCGTGCATTATAATTACTCATTTTTCTGGCTTAATACATCAACACGTAATATGCACCAACTGCGGAGGAGTTATCCGAGAAGAACTATCGATGCTGTTTGTGAATGTCACTGATTTAGGTCTGGTAGTCATGCCGCCTTTTCCAGCAAGAAGTGATGGTCGTTACGTTAAGCACGGCAGGTTCGGGTTTCCCGTGATTGTGAGAACGGCAACACAGATGTGCCCTGTCCTTGGTGCTGAACCAGGATGGTGCTGTGGGACAATCCGGTTTGGAACCACTGGATCTTTTGAAATATGGATATGGGTATGAATGAAAGCGCTTCTACTGAGAGCTGTGATTTTCATACAGTCAGAATATTGTTGAGCAACGAATGTTAGGAACAGAAATATCGGGCCATCCATCCATCCATTTATTCATTCAACCATCAATCTGCCAATCCATCTATGTTTTCATCCAAAGAAGATATATAAAGTAGGAGCGCTTTAGGCATACTGACTTCACTATGAAGTCAATAGGACCAGAGAGACCGATCCTCCCACACCTTAGATATGATACACGCACGCTCCCAGAAACTAGATCTGCCCTCGGGGTAGAAAGCAGAAAACGCGTCTGGAATGTAACCAGTACACCCTATTTCCTCCCCACTACTCACAAATATGCCACCAGAAAGTAATATCATTTGTCTGAAGCTTCATGAGAATGAAAAATTCGTTTCCGCCCACGGAAACACCCCAGGCTGATACTGAAATGTCTTTTGGGAAGGAATTTCTAATAG
>NW_017803843.1:1680663-1681559 GCF_001625305.1 Branchiostoma belcheri | reverse complement strand
CGTCCAGTTTCAATATTGATAGGTAAAATACCAGCTCGCAGCTGCGCACACAATGATCTTTGGCGTTTGGGGAGACACATAGTTACATATTTTTCTATACAGTAAGTATCTTTAAACAGAGCATATGTTCTAAGTTTAGGTTTCAAAAGTACTTTGGTTGCCCAGTCTTGCTTGTATAAGTCAAAAAGCTTCCCTTTAATTTGCCTAATGTCACCCCTCAATGTGTTAAGATAAACATGTTCTTGCTCAACTTTACAGAATATATCCTGGACATTTCTACTCCAGGGGCCATGGTTTTGAAAGTCCCATAAGAATACTTGTTTTGTAATTCTATTATTTGACATATTGATAAGTCTATTCCATAAAGCGATTACAGATCCCTGCTGTCTTATTTCACAGGGCGCCCAGCCCATGTCCCCTGTTGTAGCAAGAACAGGTGCAAATCTGTGCACCCCTAAAAAGCACCTAATTGCTCTGTTCTGCACCACTGAACACTTCTCAGTTGTTTTGTATCCCCAGACACCAGCTGCATAGTCAAGGATGGGACAAACACACGCTTCATAGAGTTGTGTGTATGTGTAGTAACCCAAGTCTTTTAAAACCTTGACTTTACCCAGAACCCCACCTAGAGCTCTCCCTGCAGCCTCTGCAAGAACAGTAGTAGCTGTATTAAAAGACAGGTGTTCATCTAAGAAAAGACCTAAATATTTGTACCGGCTCACATAATCAAGTTTCAAATTTCCAAATCTAAATTCATGGGAACTCCTTCTTACTCCTTTTTCCTGAAATGCATTATTTGTGTTTTTCCTTGTATTGATCATGAGCCGCCACTTAGAACACCAGTCATTTACAATGTTTAGCAGTTCCTGCAGTTCACTTTCATTATCTGCCAATAT
>NW_017803843.1:1622402-1680643 GCF_001625305.1 Branchiostoma belcheri | reverse complement strand
TACTGAGAGCTGTGATTTTCATACAGTCAGAATATTGTTGAGCAACGAATGTCAGGAACAGAAATATCGGGCCATCCATCCATTTATCATTCAACCATCAATCTGCCAATCCATCTATGTTTTCATCCAAAGAAGATATATAAAGTAGGAGCGCTTTAGGCATACTGACTTCACTATGAAGTCAATAGGACCAGAGAGACCGATCCTCCCACACCTTAGATATGATACACGCACGCTCCCAGAAACTAGATCTGCCCTCGGGGTAGAAAGCAGAAACCGCGTCTGGAATGTAACCAGTACACCCTATTTCCTCCCCACTACTCACAAATATGCCACCAGAAAGTAATATCATTTGTCTGAAGCTTCATGAGAATGAAAAATTCGTTTCCGCCCACGGAAACACCCCAGGCTGATACTTAAATGTCTTTTGGGAAGGAATTTCTAATAGACTGAAGATACGGGAGAGGCGTTGGAAGACCTGCTGCTGTAAACACATTACAAAACATTGGGTCTCGGCACATCGCCGGAGAGGAGAAACGATATCAAAGTTCTGACATCTGAGACGTCTATTTTTGCCTCTCTCACGTTTTACATTATTCTAATGGTCAACTTAGATTTTCCTTTACATGTACCTCGCATATGTCAGTGGGGTCTGTATATTATAGTTGTAGTACGTTTGATGATTGAGGTTGCCAATGTTTCGAAAACGGAATACACTTCACGTCTGCACCCTTGTCTCAATAGCCGTGCGTCAGCTGCGGGCCTGCGCCATAAAGGGGTCGGCCTTGGAAACAAAAGTAGCTCCAGTACCAAACGCCAAACAGTACTTGTACTTGTTCCACGTGTTTCTCCGTCACGTTGGTACCTGACTTTACCACGGGTGAGCTATGAGGCAATGAAGAGCCCCTTGACGACCGCGTAAGAGCATGCCGGCACATCTCTGCAGAAAGCTGTGCAACGAGAACGATCTGACTATTCGACTGAGAGTCACATTCCTTTTGAAGATGGGACACGGAATGTCGCCGTCACATCGATACGTTTCCACCTGTTGGCTCGGATAACGATGTACGGAGACGAGAAACAGGAACGCCAGAATTAGTACCGACTAACACCCGGCCTTCTGAAGTCGCTCACTGGAGCGGACTTGTTTATGAGATATCGCTGCCTCCTGGGTATAATTTGTTACTCGCAGATTTTGTTGACTGGTACTTTTGTTTACCAGTCAAAGATGCATTGCAATGAGAAGAAGAACAAGAGAGACGAAGTGTGTACCACTTAATGGATCCAAAATGGAAACCACTGTTTCGTCAACTGTAAACGTGATCATTTAAACCAAAATTATAATCAGATGAATGGTGATGTCTTATCTACTTAAAAAGAGTGTATTGTAAAATTGTGTATTGCAATTAAAACGTGCAGTTCCCGAATGCAGAAGTAGTTAGTTGTTACACTTTGCACTTTTCGTGGTTTGCGCTCGAAGTCGATTTCTAACCGTAGCTGTAGTTTCAGCGACGGCGTTATTGTGGAGACGTGATGAGCAATGGCCAAAATGATAACGACTCAAGTGGAGAAATCAAAGTTAAACATGTCAAGCACGATTCGTGGCATACTGACGTGTTTAAATACAGAGAATGCATGGAAGGAAATCCTGCGCAATGTTTTAAGTCAACATCGTCTCTCCCGACCGGTTCGCGCTGCTGATCACGACTCGTCAGTGGCTGGGGAGGTCCCAGGTATGAAGCCACTCTTCATTGTTGTGTGGCTTATTCCCGCCATTGAAGCAACAGGCTTCTCAGTTGGGAGCCTTTGGCAATTACTAGATAACATTTGATGGAGTTAAAAGGGCAGATGCGTGCATTCCGCACCACCGGAGCCCTGATAACAGCGCGGAATATCTCACTGCACAAGCAGACAGACTGGGACTCATATCTGTATCATGTATATTCACGGCTGTTTAGATGTTATCATCACTATCATTAGTGTATACTCGCAGCGATTTGGTCCTGTAAGTTGGGTGATATCACGTTTTAATATCTAACACACAGTAGGTGTTCGAGGACGGTAGAAATCCTCTCGCCCATTCTTGTGGGAAAATTGCAGGTGTCTTCCCGGGGCTTTCTTGTGGGAACCGTCCCGGAATCTGTTGTAAACAGGACATGTGCCTGTATTGTACGCGATCCAGGCACTAATATCATAATCACCGCGCCTTTTCAGTATTGTGCACCAAGCCCCTATTGTCAGGGAATGGGTCTTCCAGTTTACTTATAAAAGACGCAATCACGATTCATCTAAGTATCTCTTTCTCCACTAATTGATCCATCGTTTCCCACTGTGAGCACGTGACGGTGCTTTGTGTCCCAGGGAAGCCTCCGAACAGGTATTGTGAGGAAACCTGAGGAAAACTTCGGTCCCACGCTAAGCTCTCATTAAAGGGTCGCTGGCAGTTTCTCACGCTGAAAGTTCACTTCCTGATGAGATGTCTGATTACCTTTCTGTGTAAATTCGGATTTCTTTACTTGATCCACATTGCGAACGCCACAAATATACTTGCTACGAGCCTTGAAAGTTTTATAATAATAATAATAATATTCATAATAATTCGCTGTGTTTCTCTGTTCAAAAACCAACATCACAAGTTCAGGATGCATCGCCAAAAAGTGGATCAGTCCATTTGTTTGATGGGGAGGATGGACAACATTTACTTTAGAATATTCAACAATGACAATTTTGTTGATATTTATCAATATATAAAAATGGTACATCATTATCTACTATGAACCGTTACATTAAGCAGAATGTAAATATACCAATCTTGAGTGTATCGGCAATTGGTTCCTTTAATGATAAATCAGTGCTCCCAACACAAGACATTGACACATGTAAGCTTTTGTACCTTTATATCCAATACTGCCAGTTTGGTGGAATGAAATGGGTAACTATAAACCTTGAACATGGTCTGTGCACAAATATCTACACTTTTAACACCAGAAAGCATGACTAGAAAATAATGCATATTTCATGACGTAATGGGTGATTTCCGTCCAACTAGGTGTATGGATAACTTGTCGTACCCTTAAGTGTAATAAAAACACCTGTAACACCTCACCAAGTTTTGTTACCTGTAGATAAACCCCGCATAGCCACATGCGCAACAACATTGTAACACTAGAAGTGAGGAGTATACGAACAGGGAAATGTATGGGCATTTTGCCGGCACGACAAGACGGTTATTTGTAATTCCAGTCACACGCCCGCTGCAGACGACCGCGGCGCTGAAAGCGGATTGGTGGCGCCCGCGGTGCCGCCGGAGAAAAGCCCCTGAACCCAACACTGCGCCGTCACGAGCCTGGCGGATCAGCGCTTTGTGCCGAGCTAGCAGGCAGCCCGCGGCCATTCTCCTCCGCAGATCTGTTGTTTGTACCCTTTGTGCAGACCTGCACCCCTGAGCGGCCCGCTAGTCGGAGAGGGACCCGACACCAGACCTGGGTCAGTCCAGACCTTCCCGTGTAGATGGAACCGATCGCCTTGTTCCGTCAACGTAGAATAAAATGCAACTTAACTCATAACGTTACTGTCCCGTGACACTCAACTTTATCTTAGCAGGTTATTCCCCCCAGATTCCAAGTACTATTGCATCTTTATTGATTCTGCTGTTGACGGCACTTTAATTCTGCTGCCAATTTTAACTGACTCCGCTGGAGAACCCAGCATGGAGACGCAATTTTTCCGTTTTCGGCAAACAAAAGCCGTTTCTATCTTTTCTCCACAGGAATTCGAATGACGCCCGCAGTTACCAAGGGAACGCACTTCATTACAGGAGGAGATTGGCACATTGAATTGGTTTGGAGACCAGAGGCAAGGTTTCTAAGCCTGATGAGAAAATGTCGGCGGGGCCGCAGCTGCCGCGCAGATTAATACTGACTTCAATTTACACTGTGTACGTACCAGGCACTCCTTCCTGCCGCCTTCCGACTTTACATTATTCTATGCTGGGTTTAAGACAATTGCACCGCAAACATCGTCGGCGTACCTCTGGTTATTTGCGGTAGTAGTATTAACGGATGTGCGTCAATGGGCGAAAGTCTTCCAGGCATCCTTATAGGTATATTGCCTGGGCTTTGATGTTAGAGAGATTCCACTCGCTACCAGGAACAAACTCGTCTAAAAGAACGTCGGAGTAAGTTTAAATTTCACAAGATTGTAGCATACAATAAATATAATCACAAACTGTCGTACATTCGTCATTTAATCAGCTCAATCACCTCAGACAGAACCTTAATTTAATGGTAGGATTGTTACTCAGTGGATTGATCTGCTTCTGCCTTACATGCTTGAAAATAAACAATAATAATTCTGAACCAATAACTTAGGCTATTAAAATCAAAACCATATTCAACGCTCATACTTAGGCATGGTAGAACCAAGAACACTGATTTTAAGAACAAACCACACATCCAAAGTTATGTAGTTGACGACGCCTTGTCGCACCTATACATATGTCATGCACCCCTCCCCATATTCTAGGCTTGTCCTGATTAACGTGTCATAACGTGACATAATGTTAAACGGCAGTTATGAGGAGCTACGCTGTACGCCGTACTTAAATACTCGGCACATATGACGGTGATGAAAACAATCAGCCCTGGAGACTAGGTTCTGTGAGTGGGAGCCATATTTGTGGAAACACGTCCGAGAACGTACACTCCGACCTTCTACCCGACTCATAAGGCATTTTAAGGTCGCCCATTTATTTATCACCATCACTTCAAGTGTTTTAAAATAATCAATGTTTTCCTTAGGCTCAGGTCAAAATAAGATCCATTCTGGTAGCTGTTGCACAAAATGCATCCGGGATCATTTAAGTTTGCCGATGGATCTGAGGAGGGAACCAACATTGTTATATTTCGCCATGTAGCCTCATTTTGCCAACTTGTATAAATAGCGCACTTTGTACAGAACAGGAAAAATCGAGCACTGTCAGCTTCCAAAATTTCTACATACCCGCAGTAGGGAAAGAAAATCCTCGAATCCCTCAGGACTCGGGTGTCAGCTTTCGTCGTCTAGCTTTGGAACTGTCAACCCGTTCGCAAGTTGAGAAATAGTTTATCAACATCACAGACTGTACCCTCTGTGGCTTACACAATGACCAATTTCTTTCCCGGACAATTGATTGATTATTTTTTTCGACATCTAACTTGGAAGTGGCCAGATGGCTAGACCAGACCGGTGGTACGGTAGGTAGCTAATCATTAAATGTGTTTTAAATGTGGTCAAAATCTTAACAACTTGCAAGACGTTCCTCTCGTGAATTAGTTGCTAATAAGAAGATGCAGCAAATGACTGTAGTTAGTGTACAACAACTAGACTTAAGGATCTAACTCCGTTCCTAAAGGCGGTTGAGCGTCGGTCTTCTCCCGACCACACTGGAACAATGGTTTCTGGGACAATGGTTTTCCATTGTTCCCTTCTGTGGCCATCCATGCTGCACGTATTCCCATATCTCACAGAAGGAATTTCTTTTGTTATTCAACGGTACGAGTTATACTAGCTTTACATATGGAAAGAAAAGTACGAACCTGTGACATATACATTACTCTGTAGTATCAACTTTTCAAAGGCAAGGAAAGCAAGGAAGCTATAGAAACGTAACGCTGTAAATGCGGTCATACCCGCCATTCCATGGATATTTTCAGTGGCTGTGGTAATGGTTAGAAAACGATGAACATCAGAAGACCACCAATGCCTTGAATTCACAATAGTTTTTTATAACCTAAAATACGGACATTTGCAGCATTTGAATTGCCTCAAATTCAATACAAAGGCAAGATATATTTTACCACAGCTGCCCGTCACCCCCGTGATATGACCACACAGAATGAACAAGCAGAAATGAATTAACAAAACTGTCGCCTGATGTCCGGGTATATTAACGAGTGGACCACAAACCAACGGAACATTTCGTTTCCGTCGCGACCATCATGATCCGCATGTTTCTGCAGAAGGAACGTCCGGCCAGCCCACGAGTCTAGATGTGGTCTGAAAACCGCACATTCCAACAGGTCGTGCGCCTTGCTTCTGGGGTATGTTTGTACATTTATCAGGACCCGCGCTTTGGTTTGTCATCATAGCCATCTCCAGTCGTATGGCCGACCTAATACCTTGACGCCGAGCAGCTGATAAAACAGTCGGACGGCCAATTGGGACGGATCGGAGGTCCCTAGTGGACCCTGATCTGTGTACAATGTGTAATGTCTGGCCAGGTGTTGAGTGGGGCACGCGCCGGCACACGCCAGGCTCCCTGTGGGAGGGAGCACGGGTCCCGGTGGGGTTCGGAACAGACAACGCGTCCGATTCATCCTGTCAGAACAGCCGGTAAGGACGGAGGAATCACTACCTTCTGTCTCGGTATTTATCGGGAAATAAAGGCTGATGAATATTGTAGATTACATCCACTTAAGACTACGCCATTTTTGCTCCAACATAAATACGATTCATCGAACAATGATTTATTTTACCAGCAGCTTTTGATCGCTCCCGCTCCGCACGGCGATTTACACCTCAAATATTTAATCTAGCGGCTGAACTTTATGGTCCACTCGCTTCCTGTGGGTCCTTCTTTTTTGACAGCTTGCAGGCGAATAGAAAAGCTTAAATATTTGCCGAAGGTCGATACACAGTCCACACTGTGGTTCAAAGAGCAATCCTACTCGGGCTCGTGACTGACGCTTGTGTTTGTCTCCACACAACGAATCACAAACCATTTTACGCCGCAGACCTGTTGATTCGCAGCCGGTCGTCTGTACTGCACGTGAAGTTTTAACTCTTGACGATTTCACCTTGCGTATTTTTCAGATATTCACTGTAAAAACTGTCGCGATTTTCGTACATGTTGGTATAAAGTGGACCACTGGCGTCGGTAAGGTATTTACACACTCTGGTGTACAGAACAAAAGATTGCACCAGCAGCTGTATGCAAATCAGATGCACGCTATCTCCGAGGACCCGCACTCCATCAACATACAGCCTTATTTCATCACAATGCGCTTCGTCATTTCATTGTTTTCTCGGCGATTACAGTTTAATCACCCGGCATCCAACCACGTCTGGCTTTGCCCGTCCGGAACAGAACATCTCGCCCATCTTTTCATGTCGGAATGTTTAAAGCAAGGTGGTTGGAGTAGAAAAATACACCTGACTTAGGTGGTACACGACTCTGAACTTTGTAGATGCTTAGAATTTCTAGCTGTGTTTGCAATCACCAGTTTGCATTAAACCATGCTGTGTTTATTCGGTGGAATTTCATTTTCCCCAACACGCGTCTATTATGCATTGGTGTGGTTTCTGCCTCGCAACACTGCGCCGTACAACGCTACGCGCTCCTAACGTTACCCTACACCAACAGGAGCGAGCGCAAAACTATACTTGAGCGCCGGTTCTTTGTGCGAAGCAAATGGAAGCCTGCCCACTACCTGTCATAAACACCCCTTATCTCCGGCGGAGATAGCGGAGTAAATCAAAGTGGCTGTGGCACGAGCCATGAGGAAGTCTGAAGTGCTGATCGCCTTCACGATGTCGCCTTTAGCCCACAGCGGGCAGATCACTCTTAAGAGGGCTGGGCATGGGTGACTGTTCCCGGGTATGGGTGACGGCGAGGTTGGTGTTTGGAAGCGGTGCGTATCGACATTGTTGTGCTATCAGCCATTCGCGTGCCATTCGCGTGTTGTTTCTGGTATGCCACCTTGGGTAATTATTCCCCCGTGCTCCGTTCTTGATCGGCGGCGAGGCAACCATAGAAACCGTCGGGGTGGTGAGGGCGACCAATCGCGCGCAGGGGTAAACATTATCACACAATATCAATCATTGGTACGCAGCGCTCGTTAAGGCGTAATTGGGTGTCATATTTCTACCCAAGCACCACAGTTTGAAAGGTAAATCCAGGCCCACAATGCAACGGTACCTCAACAGGTAACGGGCGAAAAGGACAAAGAAAGCGGCAAGTGAAACAGTAAAACGCAGTCTTTGCGTGGCGACGCTTTTGCGTTTTGGGGACGAGCCTGCTGGAGAACGAGTCCTGATTGGTCGAGGGCTCTAGGGACCGGGAATCTCGGCGACGTCATTACCACTCGCGCCAGCAACAGCAGGAGAACAAAGAACGGGCACGTGGGCAGATTTCAATACACAAAACAACTTTCAACAAAGGAGGAGCCAGGCGTGTGGCATACATATCAATAAGGCACGGTTTGCATAAATCTGTAAAAGGCCGTGTACACAGGTCCATCTGCTCAGATCAGGCGGTGACGATTGGACTAGCGACTACAGGAAGTCTCTTCCACCATACGCAGCGCTGACGCTCATAGCTACGCAGCATTCTCTCACACAGGCTCATTCCTTAGAAGAGCTTCCTCCACATCGCTGCTGCAAACGTCCCAGCTTTCTCTGCACGTTCACCGCCGTCCAGTCCGCTACATCGAACGTCCACCGAGAAGAACCAGCCATGCCAAGGGGATTTCTCGTCAAGAGAGGGAAAAAGTTCGTTCCCGTGTCGTACCGGCAGCGGGACGAGGATGGCGTGGCGACGCAGAAGATGGAGCCGCCGGTCTCCCCGCCACTGGCCCTGCCGCAGCACTCCCCAGCACGCGCCGAAGTCTCTCCGTTCATCGCCATCACCAGTATCCCGAGCGTGAGCGTCGGCGCACAGGCCAGCCCCGTGCAGCGGCATCCCTGCCAGCCGGCGTACCCTGACTCACCACAGTTCACCTACAGTCCCATCCGGCCCGTCACACGTGAGACAGACTCGGCGCTGAGGGAGAGTTTCGGGTACAAGTCCAGCTCTCCTCTGTCCGCTCACGCCTTCCCATCCCCGCTGATGTTTGATCAGTTCAGCTTCAGCCCAGCTTCAGGCGGACCCAGAGAGAAGTATTCGGACACTCCATCACCAAACTCTGGGTCTGCAAAACGGCCGCATCCTGACGGCGAGCGCAAGCCAAAGTCTCCCATTAAGAAGTCCAAAGCCGTCAGAAAAATCAATTTCGACGAAGACACCACCTCTCCAGTCCTTGGGCTGAGGATCACACAGGCGCCAGTTGAGACAGAGAAGCAGAAGGACAAGGGAGACAGCAACAACAACTCTTCCAAAACAACAAACTCCACCAACAAGAAACCAGGAGGAGGTGCGTTTGTCTGTCAACTCTGCAAGGAAGAGTACACCGATCCCTTCACCTTGGCGCAGCACAAATGTTCGCGCATTGTCAGGGTAGAGTACCGGTGTCCGGAGTGTGACAAGGTGTTCAACTGCCCCGCTAACCTGGCCTCCCACCGTCGCTGGCACAAACCCCGACCCACCGAATCACCCAACAGCCGCTACAGTGCAGCCTCCTCACCCTCCCGGGTGATGCCTCTGTCGCCCATCGGAGACAAGCATCCCGAGGCCGCCTACCACCGAGACCCGCATCCCGAGAGTGCCAGCGAGACCCACAGCGACGCGGGCAGCCACCGCAGCACCCCCAGCCCTCATACGGACGTCCCGCACCACCGCGACTCTGTCCATACCGACACGCCGTGGTTCGAGTGCGAACGGTGCGGGAAGAAATTCCGACGCCAGGCCTACCTGAGAAAACACATCCTACAGCACGAAGAGGGGAAAGAAGAGCCCAGCTACCCCTGTCACCTATGCGGCAAAGTCTTCCGCACGCTCGCCAACAGGGCCAAACACATCATCGGACACTCCATGGGTCCCAAGGACCACTGCTGCCCCGAATGCGGAGCAGGCTTCCCCAACAAGGCCGCCCTGGACCGGCACGTCAGAATGCACTCCTCCGACATCTTCTCGTGTAAGTACTGCGACGCCACCTTCTACAGCTCGCCTGGACTCACGCGCCATATCAACAAGTGCCACCCGTCCGAGAACCGACAAGTCATCCTCCTGCAGCCAGTGCCAGCTCGCCACGCGCCCACCGCCGTCTGCTGAACACTCGTGTAAATATACTGACTGGAACTTATAGAAACGCAGAGAACAACCCGCCTAAAACAGCAGACTGAAAACTCACGTACGTACCTACACACAACCCACCGGTAATGAAACAACGAACTCTTGAACTGTTAGTAACTTCTACCACATATGGGATGTTTTTGAGTAAGTCTGTGAGTGAACTTGTGTTATATGATTGTTTTAAAATTCCGAGAATTCTATGTTGATAAATTATATCGTTGTTGTGTTTGTGAGAGACAATTCTAATATATTGACAGCTTATAACGGTTGCTAGCAGCCTTGTCTTCGTTATTGTTTTGTATGAACAAAGAGAGAACTGTCCGTGACCAAATCTCATACCACATGCCAAATATCAGATCTCATTTAGAAAATGGTGTTTTAATTGTACAGATTATACATTTATGATGTATTTCGTCGCCTTTAGAAGTTGTACAAACAATTTAGTGTCAGTGTGACCGTGGATATGTGTAGTTTATAGCTATCAGAAAGCTTTAAGGTCGGGCAAGGCAATAGCTAATCGATATGTTTCGTTGCGTAGAAGCGAGCTCTGCCGTGACCGGTGGCAGTGGTAAATTGTAACGGTGTACATGACCCGTGCCATTCCGCGCAAACTGTGCCCTCTCCGTGTGCCCTTATCAAGTGCTTTTAGAGAAGAATGGACAGGCTACTTTTGCAGCCTATTTTAGTAAAAGACGTAATAGTCTGGTCTATTTTCACAGTGAAACGCAGTGACAATAGTTTTAAGAATGTATAAGGGCGCGGGTGCGTCATAGAATTGGACCCACACCATTCACTGTCCTTTGTGTATACTGCCGTGTGTAGCGCTATAGTAGACAAAGCTAGTATAGTGTATTTTGCTCAAGTAACAATCATTTCTTGTACAAAACAAACATTTTGTAAACAGTGGAGCTATTTTGTCCCAGGCGTTTTGTATTTGTGCGAGAATTTTCCAAACCGTAATTGCCGGAGGCCTTCATTACCGAGAATATATTTGTGTACGAGCCGACATATTCTATCTTGTGAGTTTTGATGAAACGCGTTTATATATATCAAGCGAAACCGATATTTAATAAAATGTGAATTTTCAGATCTTGTCTTGAGTGATACGGTTTGTGCATGTTGATATGTATGTGTGTGTGTGTGTGTGTGTGTGTGTGTGTGAATAGTACAACAGTTAATCGATGGGGGAACAAAACAAAAACGCAGTCTGTAGGACACAGGCGCGGTAATTAATCCCCCTTTCGGTGCCGTACGGGCTGTATTGTTGCGTGAAACAGGTGGTCAGGAGATGCTACCGTCCGATTAATACATCCATAACGTGTGCAGCTGCCCGTATTGTATGCAAGAAGTACAAGCAGTAAAGGTTTACGGGCGTTTGGTAAAAACATCTACCGACCTTGTGAAATTGTGTGTGCCACGCACAAGGTAAAGTAGGGTAACATTTATTGTCATGGGCGATGGTCGTGCTTATTTCTACTAAGAATTTACGGCTTCAACACAGGAAAAAGTTACCTATATGAAAGCTGCAGGCCATTTATGGTACTATGTGGTAGCCCACAAACTTAGAAAAGGAAGATAATACAAAATTACATGATTACACACGGACGGGACACGTGTGTATCTTCAGATACAAGCCCTTACTCGGACAGTAATCAGGCAACCAAGCCTAAAACTGCGAATAAAAGTAGACTGTTGAATCACGGTCCGCTATGTTTGAAAGATAACGGCAGTCAACATCAATCAAACCTGGCCAAATTACAGCCTGACAAATTCCGTCCCCCCCAGGTGACGTGTCTGATGGAGGGGCCTTTGTGTGTCACCGCTAAGGCAGGCGGTTCAGGACGCTTCGGCGTTCTACCATTTACTACGTCGCTAGCAACGTTCCAAAAATAAAGGAAGGAACAAGAAAGAAGTGTAGACTTGTACGTCAGATGTATTAGGAAGCTACCCCTGGGACAAAGGTTTGCCTGCGTTCAGCGGGCAAGATTATGGAGGCCATTTTCGGCGCCCTGCCGTTGATTGAAATGTGTTTCATTGGCTAAACATGAAATCCGTGCACTCAGGTTGCGCGGATTCAATTTCAAAGCAAGATCCATTGAAATAAATATGCGCAGGTTTCTCTGGGAGCTCCACACAGCGACTATTTTGGCCATATGTAACCTTGACGTAAATCTGGTATGTCCGTTGTGACAGGGTAGGACTACACACAGCGCACAATGCACGGTAATTATCGGCTGATACCGTGGTGTAGAAATAGCCCTTTTTAAAGCGGGTTACTATGGTTACGTCTGATTTTGAAACAGACGTGTGCAAAGCTTCTACCTGCTCACAAATCCAACCAAAAGAAAGCACAAACCCGCCCCGAGAACTTCCGGCTTTAGGGGAGTTTGTAAAGCCGTGCTTAGCCGTATGTAGAGCTTACGTTGTATGAAAAAAAAGACAATATGCTTAGCACTGTTAAAGTGCATTAGTAATGATAAACTTTGGACGAGATGATTGTCTCTGTATGGAGAGGCGCCACCCGAAGTGAGAAAGCTGCCACCGGAGTGTCTCTCAAATTGTGTATTTTGGGAGTTTAATGGGGCGAACTGTGATTTCTCTTCTCCAAACACGTTATTATCCATTGTTCCATATGGCGCACCAAGGTGCGAGACAAAGCCGCACCTCCCGCTCAAAGGGTTCTGAACCGGTCCGAAGGATCTCACGCCAAAGTCTATAAAGCGCCAACATAGTACACTCGCCTAGCCGTCATTGTGAAACAGACAAAACTGTCTAAGTTCGGCTACCAAACATGTGCAGAACTTGTTGAATAATAAATGTCATAAACACGATGATGTCGATCATAAATTGTTAATGAGCGTCGTCTGCTCCTGACTCGGTTGGGGGAAGGCCGTGAGGAGAGGGCCCGGCTAGCTCTGGCCACGTGACCGACACGCGACAGACACAGGGCACGGGCCGGGCTTTGTGCCGGGGCGCTCAGGCGTGAGCAGCGCGCTGGTGGGGTGCATCGACCCCCAGTTTTGGGTCCAAGAGCTCGCATGGCTCCGCGGCCTTCTGCCTGAGGCGACTAGATTCTTCGATAAAGGACTACCTGGTACGACGAGATTGAAATATCAGATTTCCATCTGATGAACAAAGCATAACCAACGTTGTTTAAAATGAGTAAAAATGAATAAAACTTTTCAGACGAGCGCTTCAGGAACCGGCATATCAAATAGTTTTGGGTCAGCAATTTATCATGTTTCTGCCATTTGCATATGTCTCCCGTACGCAGTATTTCTGCAACGAGTTCTTGCGTTTCCTTTACTTCTTAAGTCATTATCAATCTATGGAGTAGATTGCAGGAAATTTTCTTGAATGAAACGTACGTAAACCGATTGCAAGTTGATAGAACAACGAATTCGAATATAAATGTAGTGCGATGTGTCATTGTGTGCGATGCTGAATGTACAATAATTTAAACTCCAAGCAGATCCTACGGTGGCAAGGCAGTATCCAATCGGCCAACCGGCGTCCATTACTAGCCTCTACCAGGCTTCGGGAGGCGGTTGGAAAGAGTAGAAATCGGCCAAATAGAGAGATAGCATGCCAAGGGAGTTTGATCTGCTGGAGAGGACAGTTTGCCGCTCCCTTGGCATGGTATCTCTCTATTTCACTCTTTCCAGCCACCTCCCGAAGCCTGGTAGAGGCTAGTCCATTACTGTGAAGGGCTCCGCTTGGCCGATTGGATAGTGCCTTTCCGCCGTATTATCTGCTTGGAGATTACAATAACCAGTCACGCTTTATTGTCCAGCATAGGACGACTCAGAAGTAAAAGGTCCGATTAGTTCAATAAAACGTTAGAAGGCCCCCTTTCTAACTGGCACGAAATTCTGTAATGAAACTACGGAAATGGTAAACGGGGCCCTCATATGTCCTGCTGTTACATGACCTGCTGCTGCACCAATAGCGTTTGAAGTATCCACGTCACTGCAGCAGCATTTATGTGCAGCGAGAAGCTAGCTCTAAATTAAATTCCCGCATCGTCAGCCGACTGGAAGTGGGGCCGATCTGCCTGACCTTTCGTCAGACAGCTTTTAAAGGTCCTCGTGATTGTTGTTGCCCCTGTTTTGCCCTGACATGTTTTGAAACGAACGAAAATAGAACAAAAATCTGCAATTCTGTGCCACTGCGGTTTAAATGGTACTAATGACACGGAGAACAATGCCGGGGATGTTTCCTGTTTGCTCGGTCAGGATTTGCCACCTGATGACTCCATATTACAGGATGGGAAATTAAAGCGCCCAGGAAGCACAGCTGTGCCTGGCCTCGTTTCCACCCAACGTCAACGCTCTAGTTTATGCATTATGGTGAGCGAACGAGTAGCGTCAGTTGAACTAAAGTTACGTCGGGGCTTAGACGAGTTCCAGCAACCACCTGTTAATTTCGCCGAAAAATATAAAATGTACCCTAAAGCTGTCGTGGCGTCTTTTATTCGGTGTTTATTGGCTGCGGCAGAAATATCTGTATCGTAGGCTTCGGAAGGGAGATGATTGTGGAAATGTAAAATAATTTTGATTTGATATAATTTTGATAATTTTGAACGGAAACAACTCTGGGGAATTGAAAAATCTTTATTCTGAAAATTGCATATGGACACGATTTATGCCCTACAGACTGTTTGCTGAGAAGGAATCCTTACGTACAACTGCGAAACTGTTGGTAGATACACTGTCAGAGACAAAAGATAGAAATTCACGTTACATGTCCATTATTCACAATGATGTTCTTTGTAGTGTCGGGAAGGGACGCTACCACCTAACGGTTCGACAGCTTAACAATCCGTTGTGAAGTAAAGACACGTCTGTCACTGTTGACAGCACCGCCTATTGTCCTGATGTGTACTGTAAATAAGGGAATCGTCATCGTAACCCTCCACAGAACACGCGCAGAAACCGTTACCAGACTTCTTTTGTGTGGCGTGATTATAGGGGAGGGGACGCCATCACCTAACGGTCAACTCACCTGACTGGCACCTCATAAAGGAATCTAATTGGGCCTATTGTCAGTTCCATTTTAACAGGAATAAACTACCAACAATTACGGCTATCTGCAGAAAATAATAATGCGTCAGATTTGGACACGCATGATAAAAAAACTTGAGAAACGCATGAGAAAAATGAAGTAAAATGAAGTTTATTGTCTGCTATTGAACACTGGCTTTCTCGATGTTTTGAAATCGGCTGTGTGATTTACGCTTTCAGTGTAGCTTTTTTATATAAATAACTATGTGATGACGGCAGAGAAAGGACGGCTGAGTCTTTTGGGTATTCTCGTCAGAATAAGCGATTCGCGTGTTGTTATGCTGGAGACAGTGGTGACGGGCTACAGACAAGATAGCATCCGACCCGCGCCAGTGTATTCCCCACGGTAAGGTGCGCTCCTGACTGGCGCTATCACCTGTCGGCAAGCCGCGATCCTTTCTGACGCCCAGAGCCGGGCAGGCAGCGGCGACACGACCGCATCCATCACTGCTGTGTGTCAGTGTAAGACGGCGGTATGTTGCTCCTGGCCGGGTCTAACCCTGATTGATCCCCCCGGTGCGCCATGACTCACTCACGGAGGAGTCAGTCGCCACCACCGCGGCCAGGTGACCCCTGGGAACGGGCTGTCATGTAACGGTTACCTGCTCCACCTGCCCGACAAATTAACCCACTTCGCAGCAATGTTTCCCAGGAAATAGTTACGGAGAAATTCTTAGATTGCCCCAGGTACGGTATACGCACCGTCGGTGTATTTTCGTGTGTGCACAAAGGTGAAGAATTGACATGGCCCGTGTACAGAGTGGAGTCCCTCTGGTGTCGGATAACCGCCCCACTGATGAAGCATTACGTGATAGTGTTTGTCATCATAATGTAATACATCAAAATGATAGAGCGCGGCAAAGCCGGCCATTAATTCAAGAACCATACATGGCTATATACGCGCTAGTCTTTGTGTTAAGCCCTGATTGCATGGTGCCTAGGTTTTACAGCCCCAAAACGGCCAATTTCCAACAAAACCGCGTATACAAGATGATCACAAATTTCAGAATGCCGTTCCTTTGATATTGTGATCGACAGTTCACACACGGTTGGGAAAATTACGGGTTAAGCCGACTCCAAATCACCGCCAATTTATCTTATATCGCGCATTTAACGACTCTATTCTCCCGAGCGCACGCTTCATAACACTTGATGCTCAGGCGAGTTTTGCTGCAGATGGACTACTGGCGACGAAATCACTTCTACTTAGAGAACATAGCCATCTTTTCTCTGCCAATCATGGGTTAGGATTTACCTTCCACTAATCCATATAGCCGGGCAAAATAAAACAACAAGGAACGGTCGAACGTGCCCTCCGGCGGTGATATGATAATAAGCTGGAGACACGCATGTGTGCAAGAACAAAAGCTCCAAACGAGAGGGGACGCGAAAGTGTGGTTAAATCCCAGGCTAGCCACGCCTCCACTTTCACTTGTGCTTTGGAGTCGGTGAATTTCCCACGAGTTCGCCCGACAGGTGGATTGTAAGGTAGACTGCCGGGAACAAAGGCACGGCCAGGAAGGGACGCGGAGAGTACCGTAATCCCACCCGAATCCATCCCTCTTATCAATGATACACACACTACAGTTAACGTAACGGTGGGAAAGTTTCGCCATTAGCGACACATCGAAGAAACATATATTTTATACATCTAACTCACACTCCCATTGGTTTGCAAGTTTTACGTTTTAGCGCTGGGTTAATTTAGCGGTTTATTCACTGTTAGGGCAGTACAGTTTCACCAGTTGACAGGTGCATGAGGCGCCACCCTCACAATAGCCCAGAGGGGCAAAGTTTGGGACGCACGACTTAACACTGACAAATTAGGGTCGACAGAAATCATCTTCGGCGGTTTGCATGTCTAACATTTCGACTACGACTATCATTTGCTTTGTTCTTGCTATATCTGCACCTTTTCGAAGACACCTGTCCAGCGTGCTGAATTTGCATCCGATGCTAGGTGTTTCCCACGCCTGGCGCAGGTGCACAGAAGGCGCAGTCCTACCTGGCACGTGCCGCCCCTGTGCCTGTCCCAGGCCGCCGACACGGAAAGGCCGGGCGTAATGGTCCCAACAACAGGCCTCATTAGCAGCGCCCGGGGTCGGACAATGACAGGGCGGCGGAGAACGCGGCTCCAACCGCAGCGTAACCTTGGTTCTCGTGGGAACGCCGCCTCGCACAACCTGTAAAACTTGGCAAAGTCGGCTTAGCCAATGACGTGTACTGTTGGAAATAGCAGCAACCCACATAGATCCAACAACAGGTTACTTCACTCAGTACCACTCCATCTCCTGGGTCGAAAAAAATAAATGCTACCTCACGATCACGTCGAAAACGCAAAGCCCGCTCTGTTTATCATATGCTAACTTTTCCGTCACTGCCGTTAAGACTCGATATGTCCAACATTGTCAATTCAATACTGAGGTAATTACAGGGCAATTTCACCCGGACATTGTCAGGCTGGAGGGATATTCAATCAAAGGGAGACAATCAGAATCAATTAATACACACATATACATAATGTAAACCGTTTCAGGTTGAGTGTTCGTTACTGTCGCAGTAGCAGAAGACCTCATAAGGCAAAAACAGGAAACTGAAGGAAAACAAGTCAAACGGAAAGACGCAGATCCGTTGAATATTACCTAATGCAGCATTAGGAACATAGACCCCCATTTCTGTTTTATGAACGTCCTGGTAAGTAACGGACTTAATATGGAAATGACTCCCAAACAACAATGCACGCCACACTGTGTCGTTTATAGGCTTTCCATTTTTATTCAGGAACGAAATCAGCCCCAAATTACCAATGTACAGAGAGATGATTTTCTGGTTCCACAATGTTTTGCAGAGCGCTGGTGCAGCCAATTCTTTAATGATACAAAATTTCGTCTTTTTATTCCGTCCCCCTTCCTCTGGATAAAGCGGTCATATACAGACAATTGCAGCATCATCTGAGAATTTTTCTCATATTGTTACATATTTACAGAACATTCTGGATTCATACAGTATAGGCTTTTGTTATGTACTGGAAGGATTTCATTATAACATTTTTAAAGGGAACACCTTTGTACAACATTTTTGTTGCTGATCCAAGCAAGCTAAAGCACAACCCCTTTGTGGTGTACTGTATATCTAACATTGATTTTCAAACATTCATACATATAAAATATCAACTGTTCATTGTCTTAAGTCCCAATAGGGTTAGTTGACTGGAGACAATTTTGTAACACAAGTATTTTTTCTTCCCACATTTGGCACCACATCTAGCATAATCTGGCTCAACTAAATCTGGCTAACTTAGCGACTAATGATATACATTAAAGTCTTGAAGATATGGAATATGAAGAAGATGTCAATTGAAAGGTTACGCGTTCAAAAAGAACCTAGGGAATTAAGGTGGTTCTATCATGGATACTGTTACAGGCAAGATCAGGACATAGAATAACTCAGATTGGACATTCACTAGGACTTGATACCACTTGGTACTGAAGTCTCATCAACAAGCTGTATAGAATACTGAAAAGAGGGATCTGAAGGTTTGATAAGAGCAAAAGCAACACAACTACATTTGTACTATGGTAGCAGGATTGTACATTGGCTTGTTTTCCTATAATACAACATTTAAGATACATTTCTGAGTACAAAGTGTCATGTACAGACGGAGGTCCTATGTCTTCTTGCCCCTGACGTTGGGGCTGTCTGGAGGGGTGGTACTGCTGGAGCTGCTGTGGGGCAGTTTGGGGCCCGAGCTTCTCCTGATCTTCATGGACATCCTGTGCCTGAGTTTGGGGGAGCCCTGCTGGTGCCGCAGAGTCACCCCGCCCTCACTCTCCGCTCCACCCTGCCCAACATCCGACTGGCTCGCGTCACGCTGGCTACCTCCTGTGTAAGATCAGATCCTCACATGATTGTGTGTTTCAAGTTTGAGATGTTCATACTCCGATATAAAGGTATACAGATGAAAAATAATCATTCGACAACAACCTGACCTACTTCCACCTGTTGAGAGAACAATGTAAATGATCAGATCCTGACATCTATGGATCCAACTCATTATAATGTTCACATGGATGCAGATGGAGATGTCAGCAGGGAAATCATAATTTGGCATTCTGCCACTTGAACAGCAAGCAAACATTTAAGGCAATATTACATTGTGTTTACATTCATAGTTTGTCAGGCAGTACTGCTGAAATGACACAAAAGTCACCAGGCAGGAGACCTAATTATAGCCGAGCGCCGTGACATGAATAACCAATGCTCAGTGCAGAGGGATGTTTGGGGAATTTTTCACTCAGAAATATGTTTGTCTAGTAAACAGTTATAGTCATCGTGACATTTAAAAAATGGTTTCGTGCAAAACCCCTCAATCCATCACAATCCTACACTGTGGAGGCAAACACACACACACTGGTGGTGGGCACAAGGTAATCATAGTCAGTAGAGAAAATCTCAATATTAATTATGAGACAATAAATTGCTCTTAATAAAGCTGTTGGTGCCGCCCATCCGACTGTACTGAAAGGGAAGAGATTTCAGCATATAGACACAGTACAAACAGGCAGGCTAACAGAGGTGTGGCCTCTCCCAACCACCTGCCCACTCACAGCTGACGGGAATACCTGTGTCAAGCCCTACACTCTACCTACACTGTCATGTGGTCCCTGTCATCATATGTGCACTACGGGGTAAATTAGCACAGTTTCATTAGTGCATGTCATCGCCGCCCACACCGTGTGCGCCAACAACACTCAGGAGGCTTCCTGCCCCCGTCATGTAGGTCTGAACACACCGGGGAGCTGTAAATATCCTCCACAGGATTCTCCATTTAGTAATGACTCTGCTCCGCACACATCCCGCTCCCTGGGCTCCTGTTCAACCACCTGTTACACGGCAGCGCTGTGTCGTTAGGACGGCTGTGGGAGGTTATGGAGAGGTCGCTGACATGAGGATGCCATTTACCCTGTGGTAATGGTGCTGTTCCTCTGATGATGGGCGCCTGGCTCTGACAGGTGATCTGTGATTACAAGCCCACAAAACAAACTCCTACATTGTCAAGATTGGGCTGCGTCAATCCAGTTACCTGGTTCCCAACTTAATACCTTATGGAATGATTGGATATTGACAGTCTTAGTGTAAAAATGGTCATGTTTTTCCTGCTACCACTTGTCATGATGCAACTGGATGAACATTCAGACTGTTTTCTGAGAAAAAACAATATTCAGTATCAATGAAAGAAATGGTAGCAACTACTTATCCCACTCCTTATGTCCTAGAAATGAAAAATGGAAAAGCTGAAACTGCAGCCCTGAAGATAGTGGAATTACTATCTAAATAGAAAGATGTGGTGACTAAAGCCCCATCGTGACCTCCTGCTGGGAAATATGATAGTATGTATGATTCAACATTAAGCAGTGCAATGAACACAGTGGCAATGGCTGCTCACAACATTCCCTCTTGAAAAGTTCAGGTGTCCAAGCATCCATAAAGCCTAATGGCACTGCAAGCATCCTGCCTTATATCTATGATTACCTTTCACTGGGGAAACCTAAAACCTCTCCATCGTACCAAACCAATCTGCTAATGCACCTTTAGCTATGTACACATAACATCAACACCACTGCTATGGAACATTACTGATTGATTAGAAGTATGTCAGATTTTCCATTGCATCTTGCTGGGTTCAGCCTTTGGGGTATGAGGCACAAAGGAGATGCATTGTGAAACTGTCCTGTTTCCTACAACACCACAATGGTTGCTATTTCCATGTGTAAGTAAGGCAGTCATTCTATTTTCTTAACCATCATTGAAGTTTGCTCCACATAGCAACAACATGGTGCTTTTTAAAGATTATGTTTCCCTGCAAATGTCAATCAAACATGACTGGTACATGGAGTTGTCATAGGTTTACTCTACTTGTCTATATAGAGCCAAACAGATGGATTACCTTACAGTCTCACTCAGGGCTCTCTTCAGCTCTAAACTTTGTTCACCTTCTCGGATAGATGGAGCAAAACTCTTTATTGAGCACTACAGGTGAGCGTAGTCTTGCTTTGAAATTGTAACCCTCTAAAATGCTATTTCACACAGTTTCAAGATTTCCATTTTGCAAAGTTTGATTTCCGTTTATCAACGGTGAACTTTTTGCTGACAGGTGCTGGACAGAGCCCCAGGTTAGTTACATCATGGCAACACAAAAGAGTGACTGACGAGGTGCATGTCAGCTAAATCTTTTAAAAGTCAACTACATCTGAAGATCAAAGTTTAGCTACACTACAACTTACAGACCCACATGTAAAAATATATGCAGGCACAACACAACACAAGACAGACAACAAACAAACCATCCATACACACCTACTCTGGTATTCACTTCCACGCCACTGTGTGAGTGCTCTGCAACTGACCTGAGCTGGCCTCTGCACCTTTGCCCATGGCTGGTGCATACACACTGGCAGAGAACTCCTCAAAAGTGGTCAGGTCTTTGTGCTGCTGAACAATGGTCTCCACATACTTGGCCCTCTCCTCATAGCTGAAGCAAGGATGTGTCAAGGTCTCTTCATGTTTGATTAAACTCTTTAACAATATGTCTAGAAAAACATACATTCATCTCCATCCATTTTACCATTCAATCTTGCACATCTATGTCAGTGTCATTCATTCTAGTCATCTTTTCTGGGTCTATTCAGTTCTGGGTCTGGTTCTATTCTTTTACTCATCCAGTCTGCAGAGATAGATAGAATTATCCCAGCAAAGATTTGCAAGACGTTAAAGTGTTATTTTCACTTTTTGATTGACCTCGGTTTCTTTACACAAGTGTGCATGTGTGTTGTTGTGAACGTGTAAGGAAACAAATCTACCCCATGCACAGCACACTCCATGTGGGGCTGCCCTGGGTCCAGACAATCTTCTCCTGTAGAAGTGTCTTTGGGAACTACATTAGTCTCCCCATTTTCCTCTTGGACTTCTGGCCCATTTCAGAGTGTGTTTTGTATGCGAAGCAATGACCTTGTGTTCTTCATGATGGAAATCAAACGTTCAGTTCTATGTTATACAACTTGTATAAGATGTTCCATGTACACACAACCTGCCCCTGTACTTGTCCATTATGTAAATGCACCTCTGTGCCAGAGCTCTTCTGTGAGGTATTAAACAACATACCAAGGCACAGCTGAAATCCTACACAGTAAAAACCTTAAGAAGATTAAAAAAGATCCTTCGGATTACCTTCTTTCTCAGTGCTTATACACGGCTAAAGGAATATTAAGGGAAAGCACATGGAAGCTGGAAATATAAATTCTGGAAGTATGTCATAGTAGGAATTACTCTAAGATGGATTAGAAAATAAGACAGGTTGGGGAGATTGTTTGAGGGGAGTGCAAGCTTTGCAATCATCAGTACAAACAAACATCAGACAGTGTATGATTTCAGCCAGGGTACATGTAGATGGTATGGAAGGGGCTGGATGCTTTGAGAGTAGGCAAATAATCCCCATTCCAAGAAAGTGGCATTATACTGCTGAAAATACAATTGGCAAGAGTCCTTGAGTTTCTAAGGAGCTCTTCTCTCAGAGAAGGCATATTCAAATGGGACCAACTATTGTATACTAAAACTGTGGGGAGAAATCTTCCTGAATTTATGACTTGAATGTCAGACCATGTCAAGGTTTCCAGCTACACTGACTGCACATTTTTTGCCAAAAGTGAGTAGACTACTGTAACAGTGAAAGGTGACTTCAATCTAATAAACTATTACATGTACATTGTACATGTAGTGCACTGCTGATAGGGGTGAGGCAATCCATAGCACCAATGGTGAACAGTGAAAACTACCTATTTTCAGAGTGACTGTCCCTCTCCCAGACAGGCAGGCTGGTAGACGTGTGGCTCTTCCCATGGCCCAGTGGGAGGCTGAGGCCACAAGAACAGACAGGACCACAGCCTTCATACATAGTCAGCAGGCCTGGTGTGTGTGTATAGGTATGGCACGTGCTGACCTCTAAGGAGCCGACTATTGGTCTGCAGCACTGGAATGCAGACTGTATCCAAATGATGGAAATGATAGCATCTGCACACAAAAGAAGATTGAGCTACCCTGGCCATGTAACCTGCCCTTCTTGCCCCGCTGAACCCTTACAGGGGATTTGTCTGCAGTAGGAGCTCAGAGGATCTGCGAACAATGGTGGAGCAAGGTACCTGGAAAAGTTGGGCATGTATGTTGGCAACACAGCATTGCCATAGCAACAGATAACCAAGGTAAACTGTGCTCTACTAGACTGTACAACACTAGGCAACATATGGTGAACTAAAAGCATGATTACCAGACAAAGCACACAAAGAAGAGGTAAGAAAGAGTGGGACAAGGGAACCACAACAGCTGCCAGCATCATAATGTATGCATCTATCACAGTCTTTCTTCTGCACTGGGGAAACGTATGGTAACTGGTTTCCACCGAGCGAACACCCTGAAAAGTCCTGCAGTGCACACAAACTCCATGTGTACTTAGCAAAACATCTTTAAAGCATATTAAAGCAGCTCAGTCTTTACTGATTACCTAGGTTGAATAGGTATGCATATTGTATCAATGGGAACTAATGTTTGGTATCTGCAAACATAACCAGAGATGAACACCGAAAGGCTCTTACTTCATCAAAGATTTATTGAAAACCACAAAAGCAGCCTGCAAAGGAAATTCATTCCCAGTTCCATTTTAAACCACACAATTACCTCCCGAAGCTCAAAGGAGAAAATTCCATTACACCCATGCAGCAGGAGTAAGAAATCTCACTAACAAAATCCCTCCGCCGCTTTGATGTCCAAATATGGTGAATAATTGTGAGGTAGGCCTCACAACAGATGGCACACTCTCACATGCAATCTCCACCCGGCCTTGTCGTCAGCACCACAAAGGGCCCATGTTTGGTCGTGCTGCCAACAATAGCTGTTAGAGACATAGTCTATGGGTAGATCTACTTAATTATGGAGCCCTTTCACCCTCCCTCCGTGCCTGCCAATAGTCCAAATGCCTTAATGCTGTTACATGGACAGGATTTTGTCCATAACTAGGAATTAGCTGAATAGCTGCACTAGTCTAAAGGCTTTTCAGAAGATTTTTCCAGGGATGCAGTCACTGATTAATATGGGTCTGAGCAGATTAGGTAGGACAGTCATTTTTCAAACAGCATGGGGCAACCTGGAGGTCAACGATGACAGAAACAAAGTCTGTGTCTTGAAATTGTTCCTGTCAGGGGCCAAGGGCGACATGTGACCTGGGGTGGTGCTGATGTTGGAGGTGGTGCCCGACAGGAGTGAAATTGTCCCCTCCTAGCATCAGGCTGCTCTAGGTGGAATGACTACTGACAGATGATCGTAACTCACGGCTGAACATGAGATTATAACAAATGGCCTCTCAGCACAATTGCTGGGTTTTGTGGGACAGGGTGATTCTTTTGCCTTGTTCAGAAGTCAGCATCACTGTCTCATCAAGGTGACTTCTCCAGGGAATGGATCCCCACATTCCCAGGACTGATTCAGCTGAGGCTGGGATCCTCACAGCTGTAGGAGAAAGGACCAGGCTCCCTGGTGAAGTGCACACAACTGAACTTCCCAAAGTTACACCTCCTCTAATGATGGAGAAATTTTTCATGGACAAACATTCTGCTAACAACAGATGTAACTTTGGAAAATCAGTGAACCAAACCCGGGTGACAGTTGTCCATGTAGTTGTTATCATTATAAAATCCACAGATGGTCATTTTCGCCTAAAATAAAATTTCTGGATTATAAAGACAGCATTTACAGGACAAAAAGTAACAGGAGGAACAGAAAATACACTGTGAAAGCAAATGGTCCCTCCTGATGTTTAGAGACCACTTGCAGACTGTATCTTTTATGGACTGTTCCACAATTCTACCCATCCTGTGAATAGCTGTTTACTTTTTTTACAATGACAGAGGTCAATTGAATGATCTCTGCGTTCACACAATGATGAGATAAAGGATCCAGGACACACATGGTGGAAAATGGAGCAAGTCGAGAAAGTGTATAAAATTCTGCCCTCAAAAACATCTGCGATACCAGTGCCACCTCAATATATTCCACAACACGATATCACCAGTCTGGCAAGTAAGCTCCCCCACTATGCTATTTAAGAGTTATAAAAAGTAAAGAACAAATGAAACGAAGAAATATCGATCTCATGTCGGCAATAAACGTGCCGTAATTAGTTCCCTCTATTCCACATCCACGAACCATCTGCCTTATGACCACTAGCCGCAGCATCCCACTGTGACTAGTTATTGTCTGTTGCTCTTGGAATTTGTCAAATCAGTACATTACAATTTACATAAATGTTGTGTACTGTTTTCTTCCAGACTATACCAGGTCTTTAGATAAAAAACATTAATCTGACTCGTGTTAAAAGTTAGAGACCATGCAACACTGCAGCCACCAAAACCAGCAACAACATCAGGTCCTGACAAACCTTCAGGGACAGACAGTGTGATGCAAATCTGCTGCCTGATGAAATGTTAATGCCACTTATCACACTGTTACAGCCACAAACGTTGGGCAGCATTTGTTTTTCTTCCCATTCATGCCCTTTATGCACTGCCGATCAATCACAGTTGGGGCAGTAGGATGCAATCAACTGCAGCGTATCACCTCCATCAACCTGACAGCCAGACCTGTCTGCTGCAGATGATCCAAACAGCCACCAAAGGACAGCGGTGTAATATTCAGCCGAGATTCTTATCTGTTTGGCTATAAAGAGTGGACTCATCAAATCTGAACAGCTTACCAATATTGCACCAAATTAGCAGGAGATTTCTCTGATAAAGACAATTAAATCAACAGAATATCCGTGAAGACAAATAGAGGACTGTTCGTGCCAAGGCCCTCACACACTGTGACATTCTCATGTTCAATTGTACGAGACAAGCGGTGTGGAAAATGGGGAAAACCGCAGGAATCAAAACTTTGGAAAGGTCATTGACATGCAAACATTGCTCTGAAGGAACTGAATTCTATCACAATATGGCAGCAGTCCAACTTCCACGTCCTTGTGATGCCGTTCCCCTCAGCAACGCAATGCTCCTTTTGCATATTAAGTTTCTTGCATTGTAACTATGGCAGGTAAACTGGCGCCCAAGTGCTGAAGTTCACACAGAAGTGCCCAGGTGTGCACATAAAGCACACGTCTGGGTGACCTGACCCCTCTGGCACCCCAGCCAGCCTGCTGGCCAAGTGCACACACCGATAGGGAACCAACAATGGCCCGAGAGAATAGCCTTTGTGCATTGTATTCTAGACAATACATATTACACTCCAAGCATGCAAGATTATACTTTCTCTGCCATTGTTGTGGTTCCATTGTCTTGCAGATCACTTTCTCCTATGTGGTATATTCTGGACTCATGGGAGCTTGGAAGCTATTTCAAATTCAAGTCACTTTCACTTTTAAATGGCTCTGCAACTTTCTGGTGTGCTGCTGGAGGAGTTTCCAGGACTATTGTGAGATTGTGTTTACGTACTTATGTACCTGAATCAGTAGCTGCATGTGAAACAGACTGTAGAGTAAGTGGTAACGGAATATACCAGATGGTCAAAGATGTAATATTGTACATGGAATTTGCATTGTTACTTTGACCACCCGGCAGTGCAAGTTGTTCTGCACCAAATGCTGACCTGTTATCAGAGATGCCCTTTTATAATATCATTACCAAAGAAAGGCAGAGTTTGCAGACTTCACTAGGAAGCATCAAAGAACTGCTCTCGACATGTTGTAAAAGTTGTGTCATGACATCAGGCACAAATCTACATGTTCTTCCAGAACAGTTGTGTCTGGAAGGGCTGAGGTGAATTTGCACAACAATAAAAGGCAGGTCTGAACCTGACCAGCCAACAAAGGGTGCGGGCAGCCCCGTCCTTACGCCAGACAAAAAAGCCGACACACTTTGCTGGCATGTATGTCTCTATGAAGGGGAGGGACAAAGCATGGGCTGCACGCCTCCACACAATGGGTGGCATGCAGGGGAAACCTTACACTAATTCAAACTGGATACAGTTACCTATATAGGTAAGAGAAAGACAATCCCTACCAGACTCCTTTGAAAACTCTGAAAAAATAGTAGAAATTAGTCACATTGGATAGACAATTTGCCACCACAGTGGTTGCTAGTTTGCTCTTCTTTGGCAAATTAATCACCTTATCTGGCCAATGTCTACTGCCCTTTCAACAATTTCTATTACTTTTTCACCAGGTACCTTTTCTAAAGTAGGCCCACAACATGGAGACCTTATCTTAGGGATTAAGTTAAGCACGTACAAGCAGTCTTATCCCATTAACTCAATGACAGGAATGCGATGGCAATGCAGATACTCTAGATCTGAGTGAGTACAATCCTGAAGGATGCAATTAAGGTGATTTGCACCCCTTCCATGAGGAAGACCTGGGACCAGGGAGGCGCTGAGATGCCAGGCAATTACAGGAGATTACAGGCCCAGTTGAAGGTACCTGTTCAACGAGCCGTCACGGCTGGCGGAGACCCTACTGTGAGTCAGTTGATTTTCAGGGGGAGAGAACAAAGCTGGAGAGGAGGGAAGGAGCGGGCGCAGTCCTCAAGCAGCACACGCCGCGCACGTGGCCGCGGCCACTTATCATTTCTCGCCTGGCCAACCGCATCCACTAAACACTCCATTACGGGGAGTGACAGGCTGGCATACACACCACAACAAACCATTACATGTGCAAACACAGCCACATGGCCAAAGTTTGCTCATAGAACACCAGAAGTGAGCCTGAAGTGGAGACCAATGTATGAGGAACAGGGTGTGACAGATTGCAGGTTCTTAGGAGGCAATATGGTGACATGAAAGAAAACTTTTAAATAGCTTCTCTGGTAGCCATGTGCCAAAATTTGGGCCAAGTTTCTTATAAGGTTTTATACATGTATATCTTCTGAGCTTGTTACTACCGAGATTTGCACACCTGATATTGACAGAAGTATGATGCAACTGCAAATATCAGAGATCCTCTCTCTCGAGACTGAAAATATCTCAAGATTACAAAACTGGTATCCTGCAAGGGATATTTGTGATTGAACGGCAAGAATTACATGTACAAAATGTATCAAGACAAACATTGTTCGGATCAAACAATGGAACAAGCATGGCAGAATTTTATGTTGGGTAGCAACGACATACATATATGAGTGCTGAAGTCATTCACAATCTGTACACATGCAAACACTACTTTGCCAGATGGCCCTGATTTTCCTGTGAAATTGGTGGCGTAAATGAAGAAGCAACAAGAAGTCCATTTTGTATCATCTCTGTGCCCACACAGATGCGTCCCCTGCATAACCTGCCCATTAGGTGGAGCCAGCATGGGGCAGATGGTGTCCTGTGGTGCTCTATCTGACTGTGTACACGCTACACCTCAGCTGGTCAGGTGGTGACATGAGTACACCAGCACTGAAAAAATTGCCTCCTAAAGCAAACCACTCTGCCCACAGCCAACAAAGCCTTTCTTGGATGAAGCAGATTTTAATGAAGATGGACAACAATAAAAAACAACCCCAAATTCTCTGATTGAAGATTTACAGTTTGAGCTTGGAAAGGAGGAGTATACTGATACACATCAGTGATTGACAGTTACAGTGCCTGGTTTTACATGACCTTCTTATGTACATTGTAATTTCCAGGTAGATAGGCTGTTGTTCTATAATAGATTTAGTCATTTTTGCAAACTGCAAAATCCATATCCCTACAATAATGCTGGAGGTTTCACCATTAATAACATCGTTACTAGTAATCATACAGATGATGACCTCATGATGATCTGTACTGTTATCATAAGATGAGTCATAAAAGGTCTACTGGGACATTATAGTCATTTCGGCGCTTCAGACAAACCATCAGGGTGTTCATACACATGTGCAGTATATGTATTGCTGGCAGACAGACTATACATGTTCCATACTACAATTCTGTATGACATTCATTCACCAAAGAGTTTTCATTCAAGGGTTTTTTGTCTACTTTAAAAAAAAATGTCGACAAGATATACCTGTCCAGTAATTACCAGTGACGTAATTTAATCAATACAAGACTTAATACACATTCCATTCATGGACTAATTATTTTTGGCACAAGGCCATGTCTTCTGGAATGACTACATTATGACATCATGGCCATAAACCTGAGTCATAAGTCAGAGAAAGATGATCGTCCCCAGGGACGCTGCCTCACGTGGTTGGATTACCACAGATGACGCAGTTTCACCCATGGAAGAATGGCTGTGATGACAATGACTATTGACTACTTCATGTTGATGTCACCAGGTGAAAGGGTTGGCTGGTGACAAGTACTTTTATTGACATGCCAACACGTAACTCTTTCAGTGTACAAAATAAGGACAAAGGTCAAGATTGTAGCTGCTATCATGTGCAACATAAATATCATCATCATCATATTGGGCTTGAACCCAAATCATAATTTTTTTCAAGAAAGAAACTTAACCATCAATTCCATTTGTGACATACCATAATTCAGTAGGTGCTATATGACTTACATTTGACACTGACATACATGTATCAACAGTCAAAATAGGATCAGTTGAGGGTACCTAGTGTGGAGTTTATTACATAACAAGAGTAGAAGGAAGACCATCTCCCTTGGCTGAAACAAACAAGCACAATGTTTAGATATTGTGCGAGCTAACTTGTTTTTCTGGTTGTTCCCCACCTGCTGCCCCAGGCTATTATTGCCAAACTTTTGTAGGAACCATAACAACAATTCATCACTGCTAGACACCACCATAATTAAATGCAATTACAGGCATTTCTTGTTCCATCACATTTGTATTACCCGGGAGGTTAAGGCCAGACAATGGAAAGCAGCAAAAAATAACATTGATGCCAATGCATCGGCTAAATCAATTTGCAAATTAGTTCTATTATTCATTCTTCTGACTCAAGCCATGACTGTGCTCAAGTTCTCTCCAAGGGGCACAAATTATAATTAGTTCACTTGATGGCATCACAAATAAAACAAGATCTAAAATAGCTGGTGACAATGACCATGAGATAGGGGTGAAGATGACGCCACAAACAAACTCTTGTATCATCACCTGCCGTTTGTGTATGGAGAAGCACAATAAGCTGACTGTCAACATATCTTTTCATTGCAAACCTGCATAGAAAAAAAATAGCTTAAATCCAGAGATATATAAATTTGTCACGAGAGGTAAGAATTCTATAAGTCTGCATGGGTAATTATAACATATATGAACATGTTTGGGAATTACACATTCTTCTTTAGGGAGGATGTGCATGCTTACACAGTACTTAATGGAAGAACAAGGCATGACACATGACAAAGGGTGATAGAGCAAAGGTCATGGTCAAGCAGGTGTGGCTGCTCCAGGCAGCTTCCTGACAAACACTGAATACCAACGCTGTAGGCACAATGTAGCACTCACAGTCATTACACCACATTGCAACAGTGTAATTACATAACACCAAGCCATGTCAAGCCAGGTGTGTGTAAAATTATGATCTGTCACACAGCCTGTGAGGTAGAAAATGATATCAAAATGTTGTCCCCCAAATGTAAGGTGGCTGCATTTAACCTGCAGGAAAGAGTTGATTGACAGGCAGGAATGACTAAACTTAATGGCAGTCAGAAACATGCGGGTGGTCAGAGGAGCTTCATGTGTACAGTGCAGATAGACATCAATAGGTTCATCCTATTGTTCTGAGAAACAAAGGCTGAGCACAGACTGTCACACAATGTCACACTCTGTCACACAATGTACATTTGATGCTGACTGCTCATTCGGAGACCATTGATATTGCAGGACTGCAAAGGGACACTTTTAAGGTATAAATGTATTAGAACCTATAGATTAAACAATCATTTCAATAAATGATGGCACTTTGTCACTGACAGTAACATGCCTACGGGTTATAGAATGATTAGCTGAGGCTGATAAAAGTGCTTTCACGTAGTGCAGATGGGTTCAGATAAAGACAATCATTTGCTGCTGAACGGAATCAAAAATGTATTACTGAGCAGCCTGAAGGGACCCAATGTTACTTTGTTGAACAGCCCCAGCCTGCTATACTACATGAGTGGGGGTGAGGCACCACGTCTCTAACCATGATGTGTATTTGATGAGGTGTAAAGTGGCTGGGTTGGACCTGCTGCCCCCTCCCCCTCCTCAGCTGTGTCCCTCCCCACAAACCTGCCCATCCATTAGCACCAGGGTGTCAATCTGTGTAATGATGTCTAGTCTGGCAGGTTAACTCACAGAGACATCACCCATCCCTACAGGTCAGTCCAATGCCATCCCATGTGGCTTCAGGGGAACATTACATAGCAGGGAACTCTCCATGGCCCAGCCAGCTATTGTCTGTATGGCTGAGTGTCAGGTGCATGGGAGACAGGCAATTCCCAGCCAAGACACTCAGGACAATATCACTGCTTCCAATGTTAATAGGCCCAGTTTGGCTGCAAATTTGTCTGCCAGCAGGGCCCTAGCTCCAGCCACCTGCCCCCTCAAACACTTCCAACAAAGGAATTCCTCCAGCACCACAAACACAGAACTGGAATTTGCCTAGTATGAATTATTGAAAATTGCCTCCATTACACCACCATGGTATGGCAAACTTTCCTATGACTAAGAGATGAACATACATACATATACCTTAAAATCCACCACCTGCCCATATCATTTCATAGTTTCCTTTAATTTCTTAAGTGTCATTTTACTAGAGTCATGTACCAGGTATGCTGGAAAACATTATTTTCAAAGTCGAACTTGTAAGTCTGCATTGTTATTTCCTAAGGGAAAAACAAAAGTAACAGAAAACAAAAGAAAAGGAGATAAAGCAAAACAAAGCCAATGGTTTCCACATAATTATGGTCATCAGTATGTATACATGTATATGTATATGTATATGTATATGTATATGTATATGTATATGTATACGTATATGTATATGTATACGTAGGTAAGAAAAAATGGGACATGTAATTTTGTCTTCCAGCCAGGCACCTCATCTATGTGCAGCCAAAATCAATGCATATTCATAATAGCTGTAATTAGAATTCCAAAACACAAACAGCATACTGTGGGGCTATTTCAACATGGGGTCGTGTTCGCTGTGGTATGGAAAGATTTTCTTTCATAACAACTGTGATCTCGGGAATGCAGGCTATATCAATAGAACATGTATCATAAAAAATGTATTAAGTTAGAGGTCGTAAATTGTAGAATTCATATTTTGCAATACTTGGAAATAAATGGACCTTGCTTCTTAATGTTTGCCTACATGTATAATAAAAAATAATATCATTCTAAGGGATTTAGATATAGACCCCTACATGACCATACTTTTCTAGATAAGACGCTGCTGCTTCAATACACTGGCGTTTGGAATATACACAAAGCTTAAGGCCAGGCACAACAAGGAGAGGTATTAGGCTCCTTGGAGCACCCTAATCTCAAGGCAGGTGTCACCCGATCCCTTAATGCAGCTGCCTGGCACAAGCCCCTGATTAAAACGGTAGCTGACTGGACACATGACACTACTGCCAGGGAACACATCCAGAACTCTCAGCACTGCACTGTTGGTGTAGTTACACTGGTGGTCAATTGTCTGTGTGAAGAGGACTGGAGAAATGGCATCTGGCAGCTCCAAGGCCAAAACTGACAGAAGGCTGCACACAGACAGAAGCACACAATACACATGGTAGCCGGGGTCATAGACATTTCCATAGTCTGATCTGATGTTCATAAACACTTCATTTATCAGTCGAGATAGAATGTCATTTATCATTTTTACAGTGATAAACTTATAAGCAGTGAAAAAGAGAAGTATCAGTACAAAAATAGGCCTGAAAAATTTCACAATTTATAAATAATGAAGTTGTAAGATGGATTAAATTACTGCATGAACCCTAATTACATTGTGAGACCTGGAAACCAGTGGGACAGAAATTAGCAGTTACCAATTGGCTACAGTAGCTATTACTCAGACTGGTACGATTTCACATGTAGAAAACAAAACTTCCAATTGAAAAGGAAATTGTGATTTACATGCTTACATCTTCCAAACTGCAGAAAGGCTTGGCATGGACACAAACGTGTAACACACCTAATTAGAGGGAGAAACTCTGGAAGGGCAGAATTCAATGCTACATTAAGATTCTCTTTATGTCCTGCAAACAGAGTTACCCAGCAATAATTTCCAGTTTGCAGGTAATTTTGCACAGATTACATTTATCAGTAAAGGGACTTGCAGATCTGATTAGGCAGAGGCCTGGTTGTCAGTAACCCAATTATCTGCCGGGCGGCACATTGTCAGTGATCGGGAGGCAGCGGCTTTATTGTGAGGAAACAATGCCCCATCCCAGCAAATAATGGGCCTTGTACCTCCTACAGCTGGGTCCCCCGTCAAACGGCAGGTACAGAACACACGGCCCAGCTTGGAGTGTCCACTGGGACAGCTCTTAACACAGCATGACCACCAGTTCCAGCATTAAACATACTCAGCCAATACTGTGATAATATGTTACAAGATTCGCATTTCCGCAACCTGGCTCAGCGTGGGGTCATGGAGTAATGTCAGAGTGAGTGAGGTCATGTCAAGGGCCACACAGGTCACCTGATATGACATGATTTCTCACCACAGTGCATCAAATGATGAGCCCACTAAAAGCCCTTGGACATGGGGGAGAGCAGATGACACCTTATCGACCTCTGCGGTGGACAGACTGATAGCGATTCCTGCATGTGGTAATGACAAAGTCTCTGGGGCTCAACTCGGACATCTGCAAACTATGCTATGATCCAATTTTTATTGCCATAGGGGCACACACTTACTTACTGATGCTGAAGTCTATGAAAGACCAATTCAGCTTCATGTACATGTATATACGCTGCAGGTTGGGAGGGGGGGAGGGTGATAACTGTTGACAGTTCCTTCTACCCGCCACGGATGGACCACAATGCGCTGGCCACAATATACCCCTGGGGACGTTCCAAAAAGACGCAAAGTGTTTGGTAACAAATGTCCAATTAGTCAACAGTTTCCCTCCAAATAACAAACATTTCATTTCAAAAATCAAACTTGATGCCTCAGACCTGTAGACTTGGACCTGTTAACATTAACCTTCAGAAGTTCTCACTGCTAAGGAAGGTTTTTGGCACAGAATGTGTATTGGTGCAGGAGTTAGGTGTAGCAGGGAGAAGGTTAAGGAGGAAAAGACAAGTAGCATACCTGAAGGGTCTTTTCACATGTTTAAACACACTGAAACACCAAAATAACCATACCAAACACACAACATTTTCGGAAGGATACAATCTCTGGTACAGGGGAATGTTGGCTCTCTTGGCACGGCTGGCATTGATGGCTGTGGCTCTCACCAGGTCAGGAAGCACCTTGTAGTCCACAATAGCTCCATCAAATAGTGGCCCAAAAAATGGAACCTGCAAAGCATTGGAAAAGGAAATGTTGTGTTTTATCTCCAGAGTTGAAACTTGAGAACAATATTGAAGATTTTGCTAAAATGGAATGTAAACATTAATGAAAATTTAAAATCAAGAGAGTGTTATATTAAGTCATCTGTGTTATACACTAAGAAAAATAGAGAAAGCAGTGTAGCATAACTTGTAACTTCAGAGGTCTGCAGTGTTCATTGATTATTGCCATAATACTGACAGTACAGTCAGATATATCTGAGTTGCCTCATTTTTGTGTTGCTACTATTTGGAATTACAATTGTAAATCTCTAACAGTAATATTTAGCACAAGAGCTGTTAGCAGAAGAGATCAGACATTATATCTCATCAGCTCATCTACTGTCGTTAACATGCATGTTCTAGGCTACCCCTGGAACAAAGAACACCTGTTCTTACAGAATAAACTGGTTACACAGAAGAAAAACCTCATTAAAGCTGAATCTATTTGATTTCATGTTGTAAAGCCTGTTTGACACTTTCAAGCCAGTTGTATCCTCCAACCTTTCCAGCATAGGGACTGATTAAAACTGGGGGATATAATGTGTATGAGGGATCAGAAGGATTAAAATGATCAGATTTTGGTTGGCACAAAAAGGATGCGCCAGCTCCAACAAGTGAGCCATGTACAGACCAAGGAAGAGATTTTCTGCTGTCCTGATTGTTTATTGTGTTTAACAGACAGTCATGAATGTCTCCTCTCCCCACAAACAATAAGTATCTTCGTTTGTTTGCCTCTTTAATTTTTTGCATGCCAGCTCCTCACTGAATTATATAGTATTCTTAAATGATCAATACACTTTTGATACATATGAGCTTATGGCAGTGAGATGGTTACAATACCATGTCACTCTTTGCAGTCTGGGATTAAAAATTACTGCATTCATTTCACGGATTGAAAAAAAAATTCAACATAAGATCTATACCATTGAAAAAAACAACAGGTCTCTACATGCAAAATGAGACTGATCTCTGCAATATCAGCCCCACAAGGGCCAAGGCTTAAGACTTTGGAGGAACTTCTTATCCCCCCGTCTCACACTGAAGCTGTCATATGTTAGACTAAACACATAATCCCTCGCTAAGATGATTTTGCTGATAACATATCCGTGTTCTTGGTGACATGTCCCTTCAGTTCCCAGGGTATTGAACCATAGTAATCCTCATTAGCTAACAGCCTTGCATGTGGGGAGAGTAAAAATCCTTGCAGACAGCAGTATTATGGAAGCAAGGAGCAAAACAAGCTTAAGGGACTTCTAGCTTTATTGGAACTGTGCATATCAAAGGGCCATACCCTAACAACATGGCTCGGAGAAAGACCCAGAGAAATAATTTCATTTCTTTCATTACTAGCTACAGAGCCTCATTAGCATGACCCATTTCAATTTTCCCAAATCAGGTCTAAATATACATTGTCTCTAGCACTGTTTCACATGTTCACATTTGGTTCAGGCCTAAAGTGTTGTGACTAATGTTATGAGTCAGCTATGGTGTAAAAATAACAACTGGGATGTGGAAACAATTTGGCTTCATTCGAGAAACACTAATCAGAAGAAGGTGCGTTTTTTTTTTCATCAGATGACTGCCAGAAATAGGACTGCAAATGATACTGCAAGGCCGAAAAATCAATGTCCTTGAATAAAATGTGTTGTATTATCATATAAATTTAGCAAGAGGTCAATATGAAAACTGCTAGTATGCTAGTACAATTTTATATAACAGTGTAAACTGCTAGTCTGCTGGTACAATTTTATATAAGATCGTACCACATTCAAAATGTTACTACTAGAAACATCTTCAAAATTGGATTTTTTTGGACTAAAGAGAGACTTACTAAATATGTGGTGCTGGCTAAATTTGTCAGTAAATTTTGTACAGATAATTTTGAACGTTACCTATACTGGTGCAGGTATGCAGATATTTTGAGCCCCGTGAAACTGCATTACAACAAGGTACAGGCTCAGTCTGTATTTTCGTGTTGAATAAGTGTGGTATTCTAAAGATCAGAAGATGATCTGCATTGAGAAATGATTAACATGGTGTTGACAGAAAAACAGTTACGGACAATGCATGTCACTCATAAACAGCTGTGTAAAACAATGTTATCCTTGACATAAGTCTTATAGGCATGCTAAGAAAAGAACAACTTCCACTCCAGCCGTGATTATGCAGAACAGGCTTAAACGTTGCAGGCTGCAGAAGACCTGACATGAACATGGGAAGATGAAAAGCTCTATAGCTGCAGGCTGATCTGCTTTGACATAATTAAGATGAATATTGACAACACATGGAACAGTCTTTAGATAACCCTTATTGCTAACATGAAAGCTAGCCATCAATGGTTTGTGTTTTACATCTGGATCTATTGACATCATTAAAGAAACATGTCAAGAAATCTGGGTTAATATCAGTGACTTGAGATGAACCTACATTTATTTTTGAAGAGATATTGCTGCTGAAAGATGTATTGTTCAACTTGTGATCGTCATACTGAGAATGATTAAGATGCAAAACACGATTTTCATTTCCAGTGTAACATAACATGCCGTAGTTCTGTCCAGGATGTGCCTGAGGGCTGAGCAACAGGTACAGCAGGAGAAACTAAGTCATGGCTGTGTTTCCATGGCAGCCATATTGGTGAGGGATTGAGCATAAGTCGTTGTGATCATACTACTGTACTGTCCATTTTCTTCCAACCATACAATGTATATGTGCACAAATGTGCTTTATATATGGCTCTGTTGAGCTAAAATGAAAGGGTCCTATGTGACTGGACATCTAGATGGCTTCACTATATTACCTTAGTAATACCTATAATGTTCCAATGGACATTCCTACATTGCTATATCAATTAAAGGTAAATACAACATTTTTAGAGAACGGTAATGGTTGAGTATTATGTACATGTAATATGTAATGTACACTCACTGTACTGTTTTTATTTTTGCTCCTCCCCAAAGTATACACATTATTCTGTCCCACAAACTTTAACTAGAATACTTCAAATACTTCTTAGTCAGTTGCTCCAAAAAAGTCCAAAAAGTACCCAAGGACTGCTATTTTACAATAATAATTGCAAAGATGGCTGTGTATAGAAGTCTGTGAATATCCCAAAAGAGGGGACATAAGTCACTGACTTTCTTAGGAGGTCCCTGACCTTTCCAAGAAAAGTCACTGACCTCAACAAGTTTAAATATACATGTACTCCATATAGCCAGGGTATCCTCTATTACATTAAAAGGTCAGAGCTACTGAGGTAAATATCACGGAGGCTTGCCATGTATCAAGACAGCTTCCTGTTTTCAAGGAATTTCAGTTTTTGCCAGACATGTGGAAACGTCATCTCAAACAGTTATTGACTTGACATATGGATTAAGAGGAGAAAAAATAATACAAGAAAGGAGGTTTCATTTCTAAAAAAATTACTGAATTAACATTAGGTAGGAAGACTTTTTACAACAAAGCCAGATGCCCTACATAAGAAACCATGTCACGGGTTACTGGTATACATGTACACTACCAAATTACTCCACCTATATGAATGTGCAAATATGAGAGGAATTACAAGGAAAGCCTTCCCACCTGAGCCTGGCCTCAAGCCTAATGGCTTCTACTTGAAGACATAGCTATGAAGCCAACTGTATCACAAATGGCTTGCCACTTGATACAGGATTATGAGCCATAAAATGTACCACACTAAAAACACTGGCTGTCACTATAGCCATTATCAGATTCGAGGCATTTCAACAACCACCGTGACTGCTTTGACCACAGGAGCACTGATTTGCTCAACTAGAAAGGTCAACTCCATCACAAGAATTCACATGGATTATAATAGAACAGAACAGAAGCACAATGTCATGCTAGATACAAAAATGTACCCAAAATGGCTGGTCACTGACACCCAACATGTAAATTTAGCCAACCTCCTACCAATCATCCAACTGAAGAGCATTAGTGAGATACATGTATTATCCAGTTTTTGTATGCCATAAGCAACACTTCAATGACAATATGATGTATCGATACCATACTTTATCAATGGTACCAAGATTAAGTCAATAGAAACTGTAAGTTTGGAAGTGACAGATTCAAGGATGAACAATTGTCATATTAAATTTGGAAATACAAATTTGAACAACCTAACTGCTGAACATCTTTGTGACTGTCACCACCATATTGTGAGAAACACTGTCTTTTGGTTGACACAAGTGACTTTGCCACACACTCAACAAGCTGAAATAGGATTACAGTTCCTTATGATATTTCAAAATTTCAAATGACAACAGCATCAGAGGAAGGTTTTAGGAATTGAAAAAAAAAGAGATGGGTTGGGAATAAGTATGAGATATTCTACTTCTTGATGTGTACATGTACTTTAAAAAATAAAAAAAACTAGAAAGGCCAATATTTGCTTTGGAGCAAATACAGCGATGGGTTCACCACATTTTACGACATGGCAGGGAAAGAATGAGAAACACAAGGGAAAACAATGATTTACATTGATATAACTGTAATATGAAGTAACATACAACTAAAACAACAGTTGGATAGCTATTCCCTACTTTATTGGTTAGGATTTTTAATTGCATAATGCAAACTGTTGATTTTCAAAATTAAAAAAAACGTCCATGCCCCGCATTCCAATGCTGGAGCAGGAAAGCTTGAAATACCTACCAAAACACTTGAATACAGACATACTGTCAGTATGGAAATGCTCTGTGCAGGTGTTAATCAAGTTAAATCCCAACAGCCAATCAGCAAGAAATGCTCTGTGCAGGTGGAAATGCTCTGTGCAGGTGTTAATCAAGTTAAATCCCAACAGCCAATCAGCAAGAAGTATAGAGGAAAGCTGCATGCCTATTGGTTGATGCCCTGCATTCCATTGTGATGACTCATGCCCAAACGTGGTAAACAAGGCACACTAACACACTAATACATTTGCTATAACACAGCCAAAAAACTCAAATAAAACCATTCTAAAAGCCTGTATCACAATAATTTAAAAAACGCCTAGGGGTATTTGCCCACTGTACCTCCATACCAAATTTCAGGACCTTGGGCCCTAAAATGAAGAAGCTGAATCCATTTAAAAAATGGCAGGAGAAGGAGGAGAAGAAGAAACATCAGAAAAAGCAATATGGGTTCACCACCACTTCGTGGTGTGGTGAACCCATAAAAACAAGAAGGATCAACACATCAACACATTGGTGTAAGTGGTAATTCAGAAATAAAAAATGCATCATGAACATAATAAGGTAAATAATGTAAGGCGTAGAAATGAAATGTTATGACTGAGAAGATCAGAGCAGGGGGTGGGTCCTGACAATTATCAAGTCTCTGTCATCTATTTGACATAAAGTAGCCTAATAATGAAGGAAATCGGTGCGCCTGACTGTGCCTGCCTGTTTCCAGCCCAGCTGGAGAGGAGTAATTAGAGCCTGACCTGTGGTTTCCTGCGGATCTGGATCCTGTACAGGTGGTTGGACAGGGGATAGATGACAATCAGGACATCTCCAAACTCGGTGGCGATGATGCCGTGTCGGTAGTCCCGCGTGTGTTCCGACCACACGATGTGGACCTCGTCATTCCCCAGGTGCCTCAGCTGGACAGGTGACATGGACAAGTCTTAAGACACATGGAACCAGACCACCAAAAATGTCATTCAATGTGGATTGAGAAAAAACAAGGACACAAGGAACTTTAAAAAACTTACTGACATTATCTCTCTGTATGAAGTTACCATAATTATGCAGAGGTCATGATCTTTATTTGATATGTGAAATCTTGCTGCATTAAGAAATCAAGAGGCTTAACATGTCTAACATGACTTTTGACATTCTCACATTCCATATTCTATCAGATTTAATAACCATTTATCAAACATCAGTAGACAGGCAATTACATGTACAGTAGTACAGGCCATTCCATTCCATTCCTATTTGTAAAGGGAAGTAAATTTAACATAGAATCAAACATAGACAATATCTTACAATTGTTCATTAATATTTTTCATTACAGTTTGTAATACTAACTATGGATGTGATGCTATCATGACTTGATTATTTATCAGCAACAGAATATCAAATTGTGGTAATCAACATCCAAATGAATGGCTACAACTGATGTAAAATGACTCAGTTTGATTGTTTTGAGTTTTTATAATGGTCTCCAAACAATTGTTATTGCTAGCTGAAATGTTTTTTGAGCCTATCAATACAAGAATTCATAAAAAAAAGGCTGAACCCACAACCTAGGCAGGTTGCACTAGCTTTCCAATTCAAATGAAGATTCAGTTTAGTACAATACTGACAAGTTATAGCAGCTCCTAAACAGACAAATTTTGACCTCAAGACCACTTACATAAAACTCAAAGCAAAATTTGCATTTGGGGACACTGGATCTTTGGAACTTCATATCAAAGACAACATCCTTAAGTTCCTTAATCTTTAATTCTAAGAAAGACGTTAGAGACATATCTACAAAAGTACAAAAGCCATGGGTTTTTCATCAGCTTAGATTTGCTTGCATATTGGTCTATGTCCTATTTTCACTCTAAACTGACCTTTATCAAAAGCACAGGGCTTGCCATGAAGATACCCTATAAATAGCCACTAACTGTGATTCCTTTCATGATGATTATATTATCTGCAATTTACCTATTCTGAAGGATCAAAGAGGAGAGCCGACAATTCAATAGCCAAATACCATTGTGTATACACCTGGAATGAAAATACCTTGTTTGCATCTATTCCTGTGGATTCACACAGTGGAAAGAGAAAACTTTTCCCTATTATCATCAAGTGACTGGAACGTTTTTATTATCTGTGGTTTTAAAAACTGGTTGTAAGTGGTTGAAACATGAAAATACAGCTTTGTTTGTCAGCTACCTTTTTTGTTCTGGAGTCATCAGTGGTTGTGGGCATGCGGGTAGCCACATGGAAGATGACCTCCATGGTTGAAGTGGCAAAGTACGGGGCAGTGTCACCCGTACTCCTGTTCCTCTGTAGTCCACCCATGAAGCCTCTGTGGCCTGCAAGGTCCACCTGGAATGACATGATAGGAGGCGCTCTTGCACAAGTCATGATATAACACCCTGCTGATTGTTACATCTCCTGTATGCACTACAAACATTTCATTCAATTGAATTTCATATTACTGAGATAGAAATGCCATCAAAGACTTGCCTGGGCCCATGAAGAGTTCTCCTTGGAAACATGAATTGATCATGATATACTTTTGTGTCGTTGTAAATTCTTTTGGAAATGTGTACCTTTGATACAAAAATACCCCCTAACAACAAGGAACAGAACTGCAGTTGAGAAACTTACTTCCCAAGCCAACCCTGCCACAAAGTCCTCATAAGCCTGGCTACCTCCAGGATTGGACAGGATGGAATGTTTGTCTTCCTGGCCTTCTGCCACATAGATGACAGCGATCTTGTGGGTCTCTCGACTGGAGAGAAAAAGGCAAGATCAGTCTACTAGTTAGATGCTGTAGACAACATACTAGGATGAACATGCAGGAAAAGCTTTGAAGATCTGACAACTAAACAACTCATACAGTCTGTAGGATTCAAATTACACAAAAATTTTTAAAAAGTTATTGATTTGTAAAATTTGAGTCTAATCATTGACTTTTGGATACTAGTATTTGAGCATACTTGACATAGGTGAACATCATAACAAATTTGCTGTAAAAGCATGTGCAGTCACAGCTTGGTTTGCTACTCACCAGTGTCTTGAGTCCAGGTTCTTCAGTTCTCTGAGAAGTTTGTCATTCTTCCTCAGTAGGTCTAGGTGGGGTCTGGAATAGTGGTGAGGTGAGAGAATTATCAGCCTGTCATTACAGAACAGTTAACATACAAGTTCTGAGTTATCTTACGCTACAGCCAATACAAAGTTAACTCATCAAATACTGCATGTTTTCAAAGACGATTTCTCACAGGTGTGGAAATAACATACCTTTTCTCCCAGGCCAGCATGCCCAGCTGGTTCAGGAGGAACCTACAGTGGTGGAAGGGTGACTTGGGGTCACAGCTGCAGGTCTCTGTCATGTCGGAGGCAACCATGCTGGAACAAACATTAACACTCAATCACAGGATTTTAGAGGTTACATTTATTTCATTTGAGTTGAACTCAACAGAAGTTGGTCTATTGAAGATATTGTGCTTCTAAATGCAAAGTTTCATGTTTACTGTATGTTGTCCTCCTTTGTTTTACTGTATGTAACATTGTCCTTTAACAAGCTGGGCCCCCTTGGAAAACAGCCATTGTAGGCTTGAGATTGATAAATAAAAACAAATAAATATATAAATAAAAGTGGAATGATGATTTTGGTAAATGTAAACAATGAGCAAGGAGCTAAATATCTAAATATTGTCCTAACATGAAATGTCACAATTATTGGGTTCCAGATAAGCTTACAGAAATAATGATAACAGTAAATGCTGAAACTGGGCAGCTTCAACTAGGGTGAAACTGAGGCTCTTCCCTCTTTGTTATGATAATGGCATACAGGCAAGATTTGTCATTTAAAATTTTCCACGGAGCCTTCTCTACCTGCTGTCATTGACGTGCTGCCTGACGTAGTCTGCCTCGATGTCCTGCTGCTGTAGAACAGCCTGGATGGTGGAGTCTTCTCTCTCTGTGACGATCTCCTCCGGTGGGTAGGCTGGCTCATTCAGGGGCTCTCCTGGCTTCTGCAGGCACTCCGGGCTGGTGTGGCCGATGTACTGCAGCATCTGGGGACAACACAATACAGCTGTTATCCTACAACAGGTACACAAATCTCACAGAAGCCTACATCTGAGGTTTCTTATTCTGACTATATACAATTTTGTAAACATACTCATCATATACAACAACAGATACACTTGATGGCATTTCAGCACCAAGGACCTGTAACCTTGCTGCAGAACTAATTACTGCTATTTACAGTATCTACTCAGTAAAAGATACCTGAAATCTACATTTACAAATAGGCTTATTTCATTTTTAATAATTCACTGCAATAGCAGGCTTTGCATGAGACACCATTACCACTGCAGAAATGGTAAGGAGTCACAAAATGTTAAACTGATTTTCCTTACCTCATCCAGTACATCCAGGTGCTGTGGAATGTTGTCCCAGGCAGGCATGGTGCCGGAGTCCCTGTGTTGTACCAGGTCCTGTGTTCCCTGCTCTGTCTCCCCTCCCTGCACAGGGTCAGGCTGCAGGCTGGGGTCATGGAGAGAGATACTGCCCAGCTGCACTGGTGCTGTACAGAGAACAGTACCAACTGTCATGTCAGATGAACCAGTGGAGACAAATCAAGTTGTATAATGTCAAACATTAATTGTCAAGAGTAACAGGCAGGTACATTGTAAATCTCCTGCCCTTCACATGTTGAGATACTGACCGAGACAGGAGCCTGTCCTGCACCTGGGCGGCCCCCACAGGATGGAGCAGTCCCAGGCATACTTCCCTCCAATGTCCCGCACTATCATGCGGGCCTGCATCTTCCCTGTGGTCAGACCTCCTGTAGCTCCTCCTCCAGGGAGATCCTAGTAAATATGGTGTTTAAAGGTATATTAGGAGATCTTTGCTCTAGTTAACCACTCTGACAGCTGGAAAATATCTTCATCAGAATTTGTCCATACAAACATATACATGGCCCATTTTATATGATAACATCTTTAAGAGGCAGAATGTCTCAGTGAAACACTTCAAATGACAACTTCTCTTTTTCTCCTTCCCTTTTTAAACACCTTCCTTGGCAATGCCAAGTTTTTACACTGATATTCCCACCACCCCTTACAGTCTTACCACCCGTTGTGGTCTGTCCTTTGGTAAAGTAGTTCCTCACCTCTGCTGGAATTTCCACCACAGAAATGATGTTCTTGTTGTTCAGCACAAAGAACTGTAGGGAAACAACAGAAGGGCAGTAGAGATAAGAGACAAATAAAATCATCATCTCATACATACTGTTGAGTCACATTATCAATCATGACTATGGAATGACAGGGGTGTGTTGTGTTTTATTTCTGCATTTGTACACATCTAACTTTATAGCTGTGAGATACAAACCAACTAATTGGACCTACCTGTACATTTGGTGCCTGGAATATCTCCAGCGTGAGGTCGTCCATGAAGGTGAGTTCTGGACAGTCGTCTATCTCGTGTACCAGGCTGTTCAGTACAGCTGGACCCCCGCCCAGCGGGAAGTGCCCGATATGATCAACAAGATGACTCAACACCTGTCACACGGGAGGAGACAGGCAGAATTAAAACATCTTGAAAGGCTTCCTTATGTTTAGTGAGATCTTGATTATCCCAGCAGGGACCTCCAACATATTTTTGCACAGTCCCGAGAATTTACAACTAATATATTACGTGCTGTGACCTCTTCAGAATTTACTGTTAAAATGATTGAATCATTGACCATTGAAGTTATACCCTAATTCATGCAAAGACTAGCAATTAAGCAGAAGATATTGAAGCTGAATGTTGGATCTAGGAATGGTAACTGTTCTTACCGTTCTTGCTGCAAGACTGACCATGTCTAACCCCTCTTGAGGATACTCAAAGGAAGGACTTGATGTTGTCTCTATTGGCAAAAAGAAAGACATCAACTCAGTTGATATTCTCTTTTTCTTACATTACAGATTTTTTCTCATGGATATATGAAATACATGAATATAGGAATTAAACTCAAATCAAGATCGCTGTAAATAACCTGACCTTCCTCCAGAATGCCCTGCTCGGTTCCAGGAGGGGTAGACGGTGAAGCTGGCTCACTTCTCCCCGTCACGTCTTTCACATTATCCAGACAGATGGACTCCAGTTCTGTCAACACTACACTATGTCTGGGGCTGCCTGCACCCTGAACAGCTGTCTGGAGAACCTGTGAGAACAGTTTCACAATCCATCAACTCAACAGCAGTAGACTCAGATTAAAAGTTGCTGCAGCACATTGATGTTCAGTACCTCATGGAGTAAATTTTTCAACTCTTTGATATACGTTTCTTAGAAATCTACGCACATGTAAGTATAATTTTCCAAATGTCCAAAATGTATAAAGGACAGTATGCCATGGTTCTGCATTAGTTCTGCATTCACATGTTTGTTGGGCAGTCTTGGCTAAATGTCAGTCAACTCAATAATATAAAAAATGATAAAAACTGTGGATGAAGAATACACACCCACTATGCACCACCTCCATGCCTTACCTTGAACACAGTGAGGATGAGGCTTCTCTTGTTCTCGGCAGATGTTGTGAGGAGGACTGAGAAAGGCAGGGCCATGCACCACTCCAGCAGACAGAACAACATGGACACAACCACCTGAGGGAAGGTAGGGCACCAATCAGACCTTTGAACTATCCTGAATGACACAACCATTTCCATTCAAAAACTTTGCACAAAAATTCTAAGAAGTATGGCGTAAATATATACTTGATATGGTCACTAGTCAGTGTAACTCAAATCATAGCAGTATGTAAGTTGTTATATTTCTGCCTAATTTGAAGCCCAACTGAGCCAGACTAATAAAGATACTATGGGACTGACTTCATGTCGGTTTACCTTTTTGTCAGCCTCAGTGGTGGATGTCTCTGGGCTGGATAACAGGCTAGTGATTGTCAGTGCTATGCTCTGCAACACAGAAAGAGGTACAAGGTATAGGAGGAGACTGTTGTTGTGTTTGGCATATTCAGAACATTTGAATGTGTAAATGGTGCAGCATGATGAACACTGAATCAGGAAGCCTGAAGACATGGCACTTCATTTCGAACAGCTGTTCTGTACCTCAGTGATTTTCTTTGGCAGGTCGTTCTGCAGGTGTGCCAGCCTGTCCACCTGCTGGGCCAGCAGCAGCAGCATGTCAGATGCCACCTGTGCCACCGTCTTGTGGTTAAACTGCCAGGGTACAGCAAAGGGAACATAGTCAGACAGCAAGAAAGCTGCGTTTGAATTCTAGTTCACTACTGTCACTGACATTTATGTAAATGTTAATATTTTGGAACAGCTACAAAGAGGAGACAAACAGGTAAACATTTTTACAAAGTGCTTTCACACAAAAGTACATATTGCATGTCCATACATTAACCTTTAGCTCACTTTAAGTAGCTGTTTTTGGCAACAAATTCTGTATTAGTTAGGCAGGGAGCAGGGTCTGACCTTGAGAGAAGCTAGCAGGACGTTAATGGCATCCTTCATCTTTGGATGGTGGGTGTTGTGGGCCAGTTCCTCATACAGATAGATCCCCAGGCAGCTTAACACTGTACATCTGGAACAGTGGATCATAGTGTACACCAAACTGCACTACTGATTGCACATAGAGTCATAGTAGAGACGTGCTGCTTTGGCTGGTGAAATGGCAGTAGAAAATGTATGGTTTGGAAAGAAAAGCTTTTTAAGGGAATAGATTTGCCTGCCCAGTGTCAAGCAGTAAATACAAAAACCAATACTCATTCATTTAAGAATCTTCCAAAAACATACTAAGCTACAGCTTACCTTGCCTGTACATTTGGTTCCTTCTTGCCAGACTTTAGGAGTATATTTACAATGTGATCCTTGACGTCCTTACATGTCATGGTAGCCGTTTCAGCAGAGGTGGGTTGTAGGACCGGCATGTCATGAAGCAGGTTTGGAATGCAGAGCAGGGAACCCAGCAGGGCTTGGGCCTCACTTCGGGGGGCCTGGGGGAATGCAATGAGAAATAAGTACAACTGAATGGCAGAAATACTATGGCTGACAAACATTGAAGAAGTATGTGAGAAACATGTACAAAATTTTCTCATACTTTTCACAATTGTGTTCCATTTTGCAAACCTTCCCAAATCCCAGACATTAACATGTATGAGTGGACTTTAGTGCAACTACTGTGTGAAATGTTGTGACAAATAGGTTACAATAGACATAGTCAAATGGTAACACAATAAAAAACTTGTTTGAATCAACAGAAAGGCAACACAGTACACACATTCATATCTGAGCTGTTGGCCACTGTGTTGGCAGCATGGATGAAGTCCAGGACCAACATGGAGGAACCAGACAGGTCCAGAGCAAAGAACAAGGGGCAGCAGTTCTTCACCAGTACGTTAACAATGTCCTGAAACATAAGATGGGCATAGTAAGACTTTTCAAGACTTTTTTACTAAGCTTTAAATGTACAGTGTACATAAAGAAATGCCTGATCAGTAATGTATTCCAAAGAGCTGACTGGACTTTCTCCCTTACCTGATCAGCACTAAGCAGGCCATGGTGCAGTGCGTGGAAGAACAGAGCTAGGTGTTCCCTGCTCAGCTCTGTATCGTGACGTCTGATGGTCATCCTGCACAGCAGCTTGTAAGCAAACAGTTGTCCCTTCTTGTACTTGTTGGGCAAGGAGATGGCCTGAAAGATCAGGTGACAATCAAGATTACTGGTTACTCAATTCTAAACAGATTTTCGGATGATAATATTTAGAAAACCCAAATTCATACCTGACAACATTGCATATAAAACATCAAACAAACTGCATATGTCAATGTAACACTTGTGACAGTAGTAACAGTTCCTTTTGAACATGCTTACAGTGAATGTTGTGCATAATATTCTACAGTGTTTATAAACCTGCATTCTTATGTTTACCTTGAACAGCCATGGTGCGAACACATTCAGTGGAGGCAACAGTTCTGGAGGTGGGGGTGTTTCTAGGTTATCGGTGGTGATGCCCAAATTGTCTCTCAACTGGAAACATAGTTAGAAACATTAAATCCTTAATGACAAATAAACTGTTCTTCAACAAAAAACAACTCAACAGGAAAAATAAGTCAACAGAAATTTTCAAATTGTCATGTTTGGCTTACTTTTGTACAGTTAAAATTGTAATCAATAGTCTTAAACTTTAAAGCACTAATTCTTAAAAAACATTGTCAGAATCAAGTTCTCACCTTCATGAGAACCAGCCAGAGCTCACACAGGTAGTCAAACACCTGTGAGTGGATCTCTGGATCCTGGATCTCATTCACGTCTCCCAGGATTCCCAGCATCCTTCTCCAGACGATGACTGCAGCGTCAGGGAACCAGCCCTGCAGGGACCCGCCCGTCACTACACTACTGTCCTCGGATTGCACTTCACTGCTGTCTGTAAGATACATGGAGCAGGGCAACCTCAATAAAACACTACTGTCCTCGGATTGCTGTCTATAAGATACAAGATAGCAGCTTTGGCTCAAGACCTTCATTTCCTTACTATCATTTAGCTTCTTACATGTATGTAATCAGTACATACCTAGTTCCACTAGAACTTCTCCATCAAGCTTCATACTCTCTGCTGCAGGGGAGTCCTTCTGACTGGGGATCTGTTCTGGGGACGACTCCAGCATGGCGGTGGGGGATGGGGTGGGGGAAGGGGACAGGAGGAGGGTGGGGGAGGGGGTTCTTGATGATGGGGATGTGGGAGATGATGGTGAAGGTGTCGCTGAGCCTGTTCAGGAAAAAAATCAATTGGTCAGAATCAGAGACTTCTGGACATTGATATAAATTGTATGCAAAAAACAAGAGTGAATGTTGTAGTAAAGTTCTACTGCCAGTATAAGTATATACAATACAACTGATACTCAACAGGTAGCATGATATAAGCTTTAAAATATATAAAAAGGAACAGAATCATACCTCTGGACATAGTAGCTGACTCTGGGGTTGTCCTGTGTCCTGTGCTGCTGTCCCCACTATGCCCCAAGGTCACGCTGTCCTCACTAGCTGTGTCTCCAAGAGTACAGTAACTCGCAACCTCCTTGTCCTCACTGCCAAGGGCCCCTGAGGTATCAAGCAACAAGAATGTAATCATTTTAAGATATAAAGTAAACTACAAAACTACATGATGCTGGTAGCTAACTTAGCAAAACTACAACAGTATTCTTCACTTGGAAGACAATTTTACTTTCATTGGAAGTCAGCCTTAACAGCAATGGACAAAATGGAAAACTTCAAGCTCCGTAAAAGGCAAACCAAGAACAAGAAGCATACATATACAAAACTGGAGAAAGTATTGGTAGGCTATAGGTATCAGATGGAATAAACCCGTCCCACAGTGGGTAAAAAGAGTAAATCAAAATGGATAAAAAGCCTGCTGTGTGTTGTAAAGCAAAGATTCAGTTAGTGACATGTTAGCATTTGGACAAACACTATGACAATACCATATGAACACTGAATATGAGGAATGCCTCCCAAAGTATTATCCTTTTTTGAGCGTGGGTTAGTTTTAGATGGACCCTGGTGGAACCTACCGTTACCATTGCTACCAACTACAATCTCTTCCACGTCCTCTGATGCTCCAGAAATAACTGGGCAGGATCGACACATGGATGTAATACGAGAGAGAGGGCTGTATAGAAGTGTGACTGCAACACAGTGGTAACAGACAGGCAGCACAGGACAGAGAAGACATGGTTTGGTTACAGAGAGAGATGCCTCCACTGAACTTTCTTGTGAACTAATAACTGTACTTGCTTAAATGAACAAGAGTCTTAAACAGCATCCATTGAGAATATAGCTCCAAGGCTTTGCATGTACAGCCACAAACATGCTCAAGTAAAGAGAAAGAAGGTATGTGTCCCAAATGTAACAAGCCATACACCCCTTTTAAGCTGTTTGTAACCAAAATTGTATTCACCAATTGACTGCCATTTCATTTTTAAGTAATCAGTGCTTTGTCCACTGCTAATGCTACTTTGTATGTAAATAGCTTTATATTAACAATTTGCACTCCAAAGATGATTTTAGATGTAGATTGTGTATCACAGAAGACTGACTAACCACTATCCCATAGATATGAGGCTTCAAAAGGAACCCAGAATGTAGATGGACTGGAAACTAGGTCAGAAAGACAAAACAGGAGACAAAACAGGAAACAAAAGATGAAAAGAAAACATCAACAAAACACAGTTAACATTGCTTGGCACATATGAATACTGTGACAAAATTGGCACAGAAGATGAACATGTAAAGAAACAGATGACACTTCGGTATGATCCATGACGTGGGATTATGAGCAGGTAAGCTGTAAGGGAGAGATTGATCGGAATGGAAGACCTACCTATGACAACATCCCCCACACTGCAAGTGGTGTCTGTGGAAACTGCACTAGCCTCACTACTGAAGCTCTGTCCTGTGGTTACAACACATTTGGAAGCACTGTTCAGACAGAGGATCACATAGCAATATAATTCTTCCCAGCAAGGGTACATGGCACTGAAAAGTTGAATAAGTCTATCTTTACAGAGGTATCTTGAACTAATCATTATTTTTAATCTGACAGTACATAAAGCAAAACTGAACAAGGTAAAACTTGACAAATGAAAAGCAAAGAGAGTTAGAAAGTACAAACAATGGACATGTTACTCTCTTCTTTCACAACAAGAACAAAGAAAACAATTTAAACTCTGAACATGTTAGTAATTATCCTGCTTTAAATAGCAATCAACATGTTCGTCCTCCAACAGTAACAAAACTGTCTAAATCTCCTTTACCCACCATTACCTAGGATACTCCACACCCTGCCTGCATGTGTTCCCTTCTGGTCTGAGCTACATGTATCTGAGACAGCAGGGCTCACACCTTCCCACAGTAGAGGCACAGTTTCCTCTGTTAGGACAGTCTTCAGTTGACTTTGTTCTGTCTTCTCACTTGACATGTCTGTATCTGGCTCCTCACAGGCTAACAGTCTGCCATATATGTCTACATTCTCATTCCTTTCTCTAACTACAAAAGTACTTTCCTTAGCTTGTCTTTGGCATCCTTCTTTCTGATCTTCCCCACTGACAGTAATGCCAATTTCAACAGGAAAAGCATGATATGCAAGCATCTTTTGCTGATGATGATTGTCTAGCACGCTCTTTTTACTGGTCCTAGTCTCTACTGCCTGCCCTTTACTAACAGGTGGAAATTTATATTCCAAATGCGATGACAAGGCCTCTGTCTCAGAGTTGTCTTCTAGACTTTGGTACATGTATTGGAAGCTACTCTTGCTATCATTGTCCTCATCTTGACTGTCCTTATCACCTTCACTGTCATCATGACTATCCTCATCATAATCATTACTGTCATAATCATAATCTGCTGGTGTTGTTTCTACATCATCTTCAATATCTAGCTGAATAAGGGGGACTTCATCTGGGCAAGTCTGACTGACTGTCCTGGCTGTACCGACTTGTGGGGTACACCTGAAAGTCTCCTGATGACTTCTCTCAGAATCTGCTGACACATGTTGCACCTGATCTGAAGAAGCACTTAGCAAAACATTCTGGTGAGTAGATGAGGAGGCATGTGAATTGCTGAGTGGTTGAGGACTATGGTCTATAAGAAGAGTACTCAACATAGCTCTGAGCTTTGAAAGCTCTCCAGCCTCAACCCTACTTGTATCTGAAGGGCTATCTAAACAGGTGACCTGTGTATCAGACACTTGTAGGGAAGGTGCACTGGGACTAATCCAGGTGGAAATAAAACTTCTCCTGGCAGGTGCAGGGGGACTCTTTGTAAGCTCTGTAACCACTGTGTCAGATGCTGGACTGGACCTCTTGAACTTTGACCTTAAGCTATTGAGCATGCTCTGAAGGGTTGAACTTTCACCTTGCAGCCTCTGCTTGATGAACTCTCCCAGGCTGTCCTGGCTGCCCATGTCTTCTCCCGGCAGCTCGGTGCTGTCTATTCTCAGACGATCGCGAGCAAACTCCTCCATGATGTCACTTGCACTGCTGCTGCGCACTAGCGGGTACTTGGAGTCCTCCTGCATGACAGCAGGCTCCCCGCTCTGAGACCGGGTTCTCTCCAGTTTGGGACGGTGCCTCCCAACAAGAGCTACATTGGGTAAGATGTCACAATTTCAATCAGGCAAAAGCAGGAGGACACCAACATAAAATGTATATGTAATAGTGTTTCTAGATAAAATACATAACATGTAGATGTAGAAGTTTGTTGGCAGGAATGACTTAGTTTAGAGTTGAAAAACTAAAACAAAAACATTGTGAAAATGTATGTACATGTACCATGATTATGAGTAACATCTGTCCATGCAAGTTTGTTGTTGTTGTGAATGTGTGAGGATGTTGTTAGTGGTATGTTGATGCACAAACATTTAGAAGCAGCACGCATGCAACTAAAAAACAGTAAGGTAGGAACTAGAAAGCATAAGTCTTCATGTAACTGTAGTAAAGCTCAGTCCCAGATGAGTTGGTAACCTGGTTGGCAGAAAGGGAGAAATGAAGTTAGGAGAAGCCTACAAGCCACCAGCAAGCAGGGCATCAGGACAGGGGAGGGCAGTGTCAATAAATAAATAAATATGACACATATGATTAGGGCTCAAAATTTGCTATGGAAGCCCATACTCACTTCCGTGAAATGGGATCTACATTGTCTGAATAATCATGAAAACGTCACACCTGTCTATCCTAAAGCACCACAGCACTGCACTCAGCTACAATCCATAACTAGCAAAAGGAACAAGATTTTCCACACTTCAAAACTACTCAATCAATTCTGACAATGACTTTGTTCACAAACCAGAAATTTTGAGCCCTAGACAGTTTATTGACAGTATTAATGAAATGCACCAGTACTTTCTGTCATTCCTGAAGTGGGGTAAGAGGAGGATAGCTGTGCATCTGTGGGCTGGGGCTCCTGTAGCTGGCCATTCTCCTCCCCTGGAAAATACCCACAACTCCCACTTAGTCGGTGAGACCTCCACAACATGCAGGACAACCAGCCATGTTACAGCACAAACTGCACACTCAACAGGACATGGTAGCTGTGTTGTCTGGTTACAATGAGCTGCTTTATCCTTCAATTCAGTATGACGTACTGACTGTTTTTTCTCCAATTGATCAATGAAAGTCATACAGAAGGGCTAAACACGAGAAGGGAAAATTCCAATCATGTTGCCTTTAATGTACAGATGCATTTTTTAGAACAGAGAAGAGCAGACTTTTGTTTACTTGGATTTTCTAGAATTTCAGCCTTTCATTTCAACAAAGGATACGGCAAGCAAGCATCGCTCAATGAACAGTCCCTCCACTACTAGTATAAATGATGCTTTACCAGATCTCACAGCTACCATTTTTACCATGAATATGATGCAATTGTGTGCAGAGTGCAGACACAACATACAGTGCCCAGTGCATATTATACCAGGAAGAAACACTTATTAGTTCAATTAATGTTTCCTTACATGCACCAGGTCTCCATGACAGAAAGCTTTCTACATAAAAATAAATTAAATACATTTCAATGAGTTGTTACATGTTCAAATGATCATCCAAACTTAGTAAAATACTAGTATGTTGTTTTGCTATAGTAACCATGACAGTCCATCACAACACACATGTACATGTAAAGGGACCAAACTGAAACTACAGTAAGTCACATTTTTGGCTTCCAATTGCCAAATCATACATAGTTTTGCATAATTATATTCACTGCAGAAGTCACTTTGACCATTCATGTTCAGCTTAGCAAATCAGAGGTTACCTGTGACTTACTACCTACTCTGCATCCTTAATCTACTCTGCATCCTTAATCTACTATGCAACTAAAGCGCTAGTAAATAATGCAAAGACACTGGAACCCAAAGTGCTCCAATTTGTCAATGTAACCCGTGAAACTGGTAGAAATAAACAATCGTGAATGTGTGATAACTGTAGACTGCTCACCACCAATCCTGGCCCTGGCAGCAGCCTGCTGGATGTTAGACTCCCTACTGGCACCAGCCCCAACTGTGGTGGCACTCCTGTGTCTCATCTAAACAGAACAACAACTGTACAGCCCATGGAACTATACTGTCTATCATCATGGCAAATTTAACTTAAGCTTAACTTTGTTAAGTGACTGCCAGTGTCCTCCTGACAAAACTGAGTTGACCTCCACATTACAATGCTGTTAACTCAGGGCACGGTGGGATACATGTATTAAAGTCATTACAGTATAATTGGTTTGTACCTGTTGCTAATTTAATAACTGCAAAACTATTGTACATACTCACGAGATTAAAATTCACCTCTCTCCAGTCTTGACTGTGCTTTTCTAGTGTACCTACTATTAGGCACACGTCAGCCTTAAACATTTTGGAGTGTGGAATGTACAACATCCCAATCAAACACTGACCTGTTCTGCCTTCTCCTTGTTCCCCTCGTATCTGCTCCATCCTCGGGAGAATGACCGCTCTGCTGTCCTTGTTTTCTTGGACACAGGGATGCCCTTCCCCTTCCTTCTCTTGGCCTTCTGCTCGCTCAGTTTGTCCAGTGGGAGATCGTTCAGGTCCAGCCCGTAGACTTGCCGTGCCAGCACTCTGGTCAGGGTCTCTATAGTTTTCTGTAAAACACAGTCCCCACCTGCCATCAAAGATCTAAAGATCAGATACACTTTTGTTACACATTTGACTTACCGGTACTACCTACATGCACATAACCAAATGTGAGTCCGTTTTAGCTTTTTACAAAGCCATTTCAAATAATGCAATCACTATAATCATTACAAGGTTTCATGACACCTAACAGACTGTTCCAACCACATTGCTGTACTCACAGCCCACTCTGTGATGAGCTCCTCCCACTGTGTGAGGGAAGACAGCACCCTCAGCAGCTGGTCCCACAGCTCATGGGAGATGTGCACATTCAGGCAAGCCTTGATCCATGTCACAATCAGTGTCTGGACGGGAAACAGACAGGAAATGTTGAGTATCATCTTAGACACAGGTCACATTTAATTTGGACAGAAACTAGGAAAATCTTAAAGTCAAATATGTCCACAATTATAAAGGTTATAATAGGTATTAAGACAAGATGATATATAGGAAATCAAGAACACTCAATGGACACTTTACTCTCAGAAACAAGTTGGAATGTACATTGTAAGGCTTAAAATCAAGTATTGTTGCTGTTATCATGGTGCTAAGACCTTGGTAATATCATCTCAAGTTGATGAGCAACTAAGAAGTCAAGAGATTCAAAGAATACAAAATTGCTTTAGTTTGCCTCAAACTGCACAGAATATGTGAAAAGAGACAGTAGACACCTGGAACAGAGCAGCTGCCAGCCTGCCCCCCAGCGTGTTCTTGCCCCGCCCCACAGGCTGGTCCTTCAGCGTGGCCTCTGTTATCCGCAGCAGCACGAGGAGCAGCTGTTCCCATGTCTTCTTGTCCATCTGTACATTCATCACCGTCCAGCGGTAGATATTCAGCACTTTTTTGCACATGTCAACCTGTATAGGACAGAAATAGAGGATGAATGAAACTTTCATCACAACTTAGAAATTAGACAATTTAATGACAGATACATTGTAAATCTACTGTGTTGGTCTGTAGGACAGCAGAATGTCAGATTGTACTTACCTGGTCATCCACAAGTTTGGCATCCTGATAGGAGGGCTCTAAGAGGAAGATGTTGGCTGAGTTAGTGAAGAACACCTGGAGTGTTGGATTCTTCCCTGCCCGGACATTTTCCACTCCTTCTTCCTCACTCACCGCCGTGTTGATTGCACCAACGTATGAAGCCGCTCGCAGTCGACTCTTGGACTGGCTCTTCCGTAAGGGGTACCCCGCTACTTCAGCTTCACCTGGGACCTGGTCAAAATACAACACAACTTATCCAACTGTTACACAATCAATCACAGTTTTAAAAACTCACCCATTCAAGAAAATCATTACAGTCCTGTCCTATACACCAAATGCATAAAACACAAGGCAAGACACTTCCAAGCCTGATTTACAGCCATCTGACCTGTGGCGGTCCATCTGTAGATGTTTCCTGCTGCAGCGGACTGTCCTGGGGCTGAGAGCTGGGGTCAGAGGCGATACCCAACATGGGAGAACACACAAACTGATCTGGCTCCTCCATAAACACAGGGTGGTCTTGCTACATGAACACATAACAGGAAACACATCATAAGCCTTGGGAACATTACTGATGGTAAGTATAATATGATACTGTTCAGGAAAGTTGTCAATGAGCCATTTTTAAATTAAGCACATACCTGTATCCAGTCCTGGTACACCTTGATGACCTTCCTAACAGCAGAGGTCTCTGTGAAAGGTAGCAGCATACCCTACAAACAAGGAAGGCAAACTCGTGTTTAGGATTAGGTGTCATGAAAAAAAAAGAAAGCCAATTTAATTGTTCTGATATAATCTGGATCCTAACCCTACCTGTCTGAGCATCTCGTGTACAAAGTCCACATTTCTCCTGGATGAGAAGAGGATGGTTTTGACCATGTCTGAGTCGCTGAGTTCGGAGTGCACGCCCTCCTCCAGACTGGAGATACTGGAGGTGCTGGGCTCCTTCTCCGTCAGGGTGCTGGTGTTACTGTGGCTCTGCTCCCCCGTGTCTGCGCGCGTGTCTGGCGTGTCCTGGGATGAAGCTGCTTTCTCGGAGGATCTTTAAAAAGGAAAGTGGTCAGAAAAGGAGTTTATTTCTGCTACAATGAGGACTTCAATACCAAATGACTTGCAGTGAGTACTGCTTTCAATGTGAAGTGCTTAGAGAATTTGTGACACTTTGGACTTACTCTTCCAGGTTCTTCTGGGTGAGGATATGTTTCTTCTGTTGCTCTTCATGTGGGGCAGCCTGACTGGTCCTGAGGGTGTGTGGAAATTGCATCAAAATACACACTTAGTCAGTTTCATATCTTAATATCTCCACAAGAGATCATTTGAAAATCACTGCAATCCTTCAAGCATAGCTACTTATGCTTGAAGGATCCTTTCATCCATACAAACACCAGGAGTACATGTACCTAATTTATCATCACTTATGTGTTGAACCACCTAAAGTATTCAGCCGTGTGACAATTGCACAAAGGCAACCTTCCGTACCCAGTAGGAGACTGTGGTGGTTTCCTGAGCTCGTGTGTGAAGGCCACCACCCCATCTGATGACTGACACCCGTGCAGACAGGTATGGGTCCCCTCCCCTGACACTGTCTGTCCTGTCGCCATGTTTGTGTATTCTTGGCTGGGGGATAACTAGAGAATAGACAGAAAAACCACAATGGCCATGTAGGAATCAAATATTATATGGCATGAAAGCATGACTGGTTTTTCATACAGTATGTCACACTCCATAGGCATCACACCAAGTAAAGATTGTCTATGTAAATGGTTTCCTACATTAGTTTCTGAATGAATGTCTTACAAAAAATTCAGGCATAGGCTTTATAGTGTGCCTATACAGTTAGTGTGCCTTTATATGTTATTGCCAAATAAGCTAAATTCGTCAGTGTAACTGTGTTGTATACCTAGGTTTGGCTGATACAGGCTGGTTGTGCTGGACATGGAGGGGAAGATGTGTGTCAGGTAGTGCTGCTTGAAGTGTTGGAACAGGAAGTTGAAGCCTTTGGGCTGGTAGTGGGCATCCTTCCACTCCAGTTTACGCACCTGAATCAGGGTAAGTACGTGTATCAGATGCCGAGTCTACTGTACACGCCTGTTATCCTTTTTTCATACCATGCTTTTACTAAAGGCACTACAGTGCTACCAGTTAGCAATGAGAACTTGTTTTTTCTACCATATATACACATTGGTCAGAAAAGCCAGGAACAAGACTGATGCAGAAATGCTTTTTATGACACTACAGATTGGTGCATTAAATTAGCATGGAAATGTATACAATTTATCAGTAGTCAATTATCCAATGCAAGCAATCATGTAAGTAAACTT
>NW_017803843.1:1615669-1622382 GCF_001625305.1 Branchiostoma belcheri | reverse complement strand
ACTGTATTCGACATCATGATATTATAATATCCAAGCCACAGGTCAAGCAAAGTAAAGCAAGTAATTTCTCAATAATCAGCTTGTTAGTGTGCTTGTCTCCTACCATTTTCGCCAAAAAATGTTTATGTTGACCTGAAGTGTATGAGTATTGCGTAAGCCAGAGTTCCCGGATGTATCAATTGTGGTTCAGCATGGGGGAAAATGATATTAATATCACTTTACAAACATGCGCCGCGCAACTTGTACAAGCGAAATTATGTAAAAAGTCGGCTAGTTATGTATTCATTGCAGCATGATGTATCGGAAAATAGCACTTCGTTCTGGAGGTTAGTACTCCTTTAAACAAAGATTCAAAATCTGCTTCATGTGGATGCCTTTGACCTGTATGTTCCAACTAACATAAGTCATTCTTGACAGTAACTTCTTAAACTTTAATCTCCTATAACACCCAAGTATGAAGCATCACCTGGTGCCTGCTGCAAAGTGTATTTCATGAGGTGCTGGAATATTCATTCCTTTAGTCATGGATGGATGTTATATTGTGAAAACATCTGAGAGAAAGATTACATATGATTGATTGAACTCATACATCATAACAGATTACCTTTAGTGAATTCCCTGGATGGAGCAGTTTCTTCATCAGACGTCCTGTGAATAGATGCATGATGTAATTACATTTTGTTCTGCTGGATAAAAGCATGCTGTGTAGCTGCGTGCTACAAGCTCGTTTACCTGTCTGGCCCCTCGGCCGACATCAGATACAGCTTGGTCTGACATCGAGGCTAAACCAGTAGGTTTCTCTAGGTGGTGCCTGTTGACCTGAGCTGATGTTTTAACAACCTAGATACATGCAGGACCACCACATTCAGTATATATGATATTGTAACTAAAGGGTTTTGTATCACCTAAATATCTATTCCTTCTAATCCGATCAAAGACTATGGATACATGTACTACACTACGGCACCTAGGCATTCTGAAGTATTAACCATACTAACAATACTGTAACGAAACACCTATGAATGTGTCTCATCAAGAGCCTTACCTATGCTGTGAAACTGCCATCTTTGGTGGATCAGATCTGGCAGCAATGTCAGAATTTTCTGTGGGTCAGAGATATCACAAGTTCACTTTAACTCACACTGTTCCTGCATCCATAAATCACCAGAAAAATCACTCAATGTGCAGCTCATTATGTACAAATGTAGTTGGTGGATGTAGAGACAAAAAAAGGGGTATATATAAAAAGGTAACGATCTTTCCCCATCAACCTCTGCTTGGAGAGTACAAATGTAGTTAGAACTGATTGCAGACATTAGAACGTATTGCAGACCCTTAATCATACTAAAATCATAACAAGGCCAAGCATCTAATTCTGTACTTTTGACATTTCATAGGCACACAACTAGAAACCATCTAATTCAAGAGATACATTCAATCTAGCCATGTCAAAACATAGTAAAAATTGATACCTCCAATACAAATAAGACAGCATCCAATTCTTCCCTCTGGGCTTTGTGGGCTAGGTAAATAAGTAAATAACATTTTGGGTTAGTTAATGGCAGATGTATTGAATAGCAAATTTAAATGGTATGGATTGACAAAATCTACTTATAAAATATGTAAAATGATATTCCTCAAATAAAAATCTAATACTTTTGCAATTTTTCTGTTTCACCAGGATAAGATACAAATGTATTTTACATATTAAGTTTGGTAATATAAACTTGTCTGATACTCCCCATTACACCCCAGCAATGCAGGGCTGATCAGTGCAGGCCAGACAGGTTAATGGAGACAATTTAATAAGCTAACTGTTCCATGACATGTATGTCTGCTTAGATCTAGTGATTTCAACCTCAAACACAAATGAGCATCAAAACGCTAACAATCCTCTCAGCAGGTCTGTGCCTGAAACTACTTGGTCAGACATCATAACCTTAATGGCAATTAGAGTAGGGGTTCCACATGTACTTATTCCAAACAGCTCAAAAGTCTAAGCAAAACATTCAGGAGAGAGAGCAATGGTCTCAACTTCTCTCAAGTATAGAGTTTCTGTTATAAATGTTCACAGAAACTAGTCAACTCTACAGACACAGAGTGACAGAGGTAACCGTATGTTCCTCCTTACTGTGTCAAGACTCAAAGCAGTGGGTTTACAAAAACCTTCACCAGTCCCTGCCCTTACCAATTTCCATAAAGTAGCCCCTAGATCACATGTTTTGTGTGTTGCTTCAAGTCACATGCCTGCATGTACAGTACTAATTGACGGTGTCTCATTACTTTGTGCTTAATGCATTTGGATGAAAGGTGCTTAACAACAGTGAAAAGTGAGCAAGAATTGAAGTAATCAAACCATCGAGCTCTGCTAAAAGGGTTGCTGGTATAACATGTACAAATGTATATTGTGTACATATATAAGTAATATATGACTAAACCAAATGTAACCTGAGAGGCAGAAATGACTTCAGGGTCACTTCGAAGCATATTGGTTTATTGATAGTACAGTAATACCTGGTACATGTATAAAGTATTCAAATCAGTACAAATTGCAACATATGCAATCAGGATTTCTTGAAATCAGAGGCTCATGATAGATTTACATTTAGTGAAGTAACTTCTGTATCAATTTTGTTCAACAAGCACTAGCACTTACTCAAAGTCATAGGAAAAAAGGTACTACACAAATTGCAACCACTAAATTTTCAAGCTATAATATTTTGTACAGATTTGAATTTTAAACTGACATGGACACAAACCTTTCTGCTTGAGACTGGTTTCCACCAGTATGAAGTTGTCATAGAAAACCTGGTAGATGTGGGAGTAATACAGGTCAAAGAACTGCTTCACCTCATCCTGCTCTGTGTTCTCTGTAAGAATTCAATACCATACATGATTACAAAAGACAAAATCATAGTCACTGTGACTCACATGTGTGTGGTTACAACATTATGAAAGACTGCACCAAGAAGAACTTGTCATAAATTGCCTTGGACAAGAATCTTTACTTGTCCAAAAAATGAATTTTTATTGCAGTTTAGGTAAGTCAAGGTTCCAAAACTCCCTTTTGCACGTGCACTCGTTATGCCCTATGGCCCAGCTACCTGTTTACTGATCAGTGATGGGGTATACTGATTGGTGAGGGCCTGCAAGGGGGGTAGTGATTACGAATTACGCAAAATTTTCGCCGCCTATTACGAATTACGTTAAAGTCTCAGACCTGATTCCGACTTAACGATTTGCGGCTAATGTCCAATTACGAATTACGCTGATTTTTGCGGAGGCTGCCTACGAATTACGAAGTCTAAAACGGCCCGATTACGCTTTACGAAAAAGGGCTTGCAGGCCCTCATTGGTGGTAAAGAAAAGACTCTATAGTTACAAACGCCCTGCTGTTACAGGTGATGCCTGCATGATATACAATCTGATGAAGTACTACTAGCATATAGGCCTGAAGCATGAACCCATAGCATCAGTTCACAGTTTACATATTTCTTGGTGTTTAACTGTGACAGTCAGGATTCTGCATTAGATAACCAAAAAAGAAATATATATATATAAATTATATATATATATATATCGGGAGAACTCACACGCAACAAATTCATTCGTACATACATGTACTAGTACCACAGTACCACAGAAGAAGAAGACCACGCATTTCCGTGATATTCACCAGTGCACTGCAAGGTTCATTATTGAATCAAAGGTCTGAACCTTGAAATGTTTACACTTTCGATAATTTATGATCACTTTTAAAAATCATTTCAATGATCTCGGTGCGGATAAATTCTAATAGAAGAAATGACAACATTGCTTATCTCCTTTAAAACCTCGATCTGCAGGTCTTCAAAGTCATTTTGATAATAGGTGGGTTTTAGGAAAACAAACACGGGGCTTGAGAAGGCTAAGGGGGTGGAACTCAACAGATTTTTCATCCTCTGGGACTCACCTAACACAGTACGCAAGTGCTTCAGCCTCGTGACACTGTCTTTCTTTGGGTCCAGAACTTTCTGTGTTGACTTCTTGACATCTCCATGTGCCTTCTTAAACATCGCCTCTGTTGAGTGAGGGACCTAACAGGAATAACAGAGATATTTTCTACTCTGGAGGACCGTGTCTACCGTGGACCTTCTTGTTTGCCATTCTGCACTGCTCTGTTGATCAAAATGGTGGACAAACTCTCGAGATTTCTCGCGAGATTTAAATGAAAACATTAGAATTTTCAACTTTGACCTACATATATAGATGGCATCAGTATACATCCGTAATGCTGGATTTATCTGTTCCAGCAAATGAATATGAATGCAAGAACATAACAAACTCTTTTACTGAATATAACTTTATTGTGTTAATTTTGCTAATTTATTGCATAAAGTGTCAGTGTACTTAGGATCAAATTTTAAGTAAGTGAACGTTTTGTCGCCTCCAAAGTCGCGTGATCTGAGTCATACCGGAAGTGATTTATAGAGAAGTTTTTTGCATGTTTCGTGTTCTCGATCCCTTGGCAAAGGCGTGTGGTGCTTGACTGTCCGGACCTCTTCACTCGCTTTCTTTACACGTGTAATCACAAAAAAAATACTATGCTCATCAGGGCGGTGTTTATTGTCGCGTTTGTTGCATCAGTGGCGGTTGCGGAGTCTGTCAAATACTTGGATTGTGGTAAGAAGTTTGTTGTACGCGCGCAGAGCGTGGAGTTGGGGTGCACAGACGCACCAGTATCCGCTCAACAGTTTGTGCATGATGAGTTCGAACATCTTGTGTCTAGACTATGACAAACAAGCATCATCTATGAATTATGGTTAGGTCAAACAAACTACTGAAGGGTACTTGAACTTGAAGTTCAAGTTCAAGTACTGAAGGGTGCTGGGTCCAGAAAAGTTTCTTTCTTTGAGCATTGCTTTGCTATTTAAACCTATCAAGTTGTCCATTCTTCTGCAGGATCATCAGTGGGAAAGATTGCTGAGGTTGATGTGACTCCCTGCCCAGCTGAGCCATGTGAGCTGATCAAAGGTGGAAACACCAGCATTGCAGTCAAGTTTACTTCAAGTATGGATTATCTTTCTCATTCTCTAGTCTTGAGTAACTGTTTTTGGCGTATTCCTTGGTCATACATTTGCATGATGTCACAAAAGTTGACTAAAAATTATTCTGTTTGTGATATTATTATTGTACTATGATATATTATAAACTTGGTTACAACTACATTATTTTAATTTATTTTCATTTTTACTACAATTATATAACTGAATGTTTTCTCTCCTCCATTAGACGAGGTAGTGAACAATGCCACTTCTGTGGTTCATGGAATCCTGGCCGGGGTTCCCGTGCCCTTCCCACTCAGCAACCCTGATGGCTGTAAGGACTCTGGGCTGGAGTGTCCTCTGAAGTCATCCACAACTTACACATACACGACCATACTGCCTGTCAAACCAGTCTACCCTCAGGTATCAACTGTTTTCTTTTGTCTTAGGTCTTTTGTGATTATTCTGATGATACATGTGACATTAATACTATATGAAATCATATGTTATCAGTTGATGTAGAAAAATGCTGTCACAGTGACAGTCATAATTTTCCCTAGTCCTAGTAACAGGAACTGTACAGCTGTAATTCTATATTCTGTACCACTGATTATGAATCATTATGAATTGTCTGATACCCTTGTTCGTCTTTTCCAGCTGAAACTGGTGGTGAAGTGGGAGCTAAAGGATGAGAAGAAGAATGATATTTTCTGCTTTGAGGTCCCTGTCAAGATTGTCAAGAAGTAAAAAAATAAAACAGGGTGACTCTTCCCTGTCTTCTACTAAGGAGACTGATAGTATGCAGCATTGTTTGAGCTTACGTATGATTCAGTGATGTGCACCAATTTGTGCTCTTTGGTATATAATATTTGAAGCACTTGCAGAATTATTTTCCACTACAATACTGCAGCTGGGTGGTGTTTCCCATCAATAGTTGGATTTACTGGAATGTTGTATGGATTCCTTTTCAGTGGAGCTGTCAACAAATGTATTATTTGATATGAGATGTGTATTTGGAGCTTTATTTTTATGTGTTCATTGTTTTCTTTTCTCTCTCTGGTATTTTTGTCAGGAGCTGGTTATTGATGTTTTTACAACTCATTCAACAAGTAAATCACCTTGGCTTTTGATACGACAATATGAAGTGCCTGTTAAAAAGAATGCTGGAACTTGGTGATGCTGTCTTAAACTGTACATGTTGTAGTTGTACATGTGTGCATTATGGGGCCAATGTTTGTGCCAATGGTTACTTTTTCAACTCTTGCTTCATGTTTACTTCAGATGATGAAGCTGTTACTCAAGAGGGGTTACATGTTATCACCAACCATGTTCTGACTCTTTATGAAAGCCACTTTTTCTATGTGTAAAGTTTGAGAGAACAATCTGTAAAAAACATACAGGTAGCACCAAACAAGTGGAAAGGTAAAATGTGCATGCCTATTGGTCAAAGCGTGTAATCTGTGTACTGACTTCCACACTAGCCTCTATATGGCTAATTTCTATGAAAACAAGAAATTCAGGCCATATTCTTCTAAAGATGTGTAGTAATTCTTACTTTTGAAAGAACTCAGATTTAAACTGCAATGTGCAAAAGAGGTATTGTTGCACAGTCCCTGTACCACTTGCAAATATTAGATGTGTGTCATATGATGAGTACTGGTTACTGACTGGTTACTGTTCCAGTATTTC
>NW_017803843.1:1609817-1615649 GCF_001625305.1 Branchiostoma belcheri | reverse complement strand
GCGATCGGCGCCATTTTGAAGTTAGGAATCGGCCCGCAAAACAGGTCGGACCCTGAGTTTACGACAGATTACGTCGTTATTTTCAACTCCCCAACGTTCAAGCTGCAGGTATCATGACGTAATCTGTCGTAAACTCAGGGTCCGACCTGTTTTGCGGGCCGATTCCTAACTTCAAAATGGCGCCGATCGCCGATGGTTTGTATGGAGTTACGTGCTCCGAGGCCGTGTTGTGGTTAAATGCTACGTTTGTTTAGGGTCTTATCCCCCCGGCCCGGCAGGTGAGTGCGTCGGGAAGCCAGCGACACCAAAAAACCGGGGCCGGCCCGTTGCATGAGGCCCGGCACGGCAAAGGTTGGTTTTGGCCTATGCATTGCACCACGACTCTGTCCCGGCATTATCATGCAAAAAGGGTACCAGAGTCGTCCACGGCTAAATTTTCCCTAGTCCTAGTAACAGGAACTGTACAGCTGTAATTCTATATTCTGTACCACTGATTATGAATCATTATGAATTGTCTGATACCCTTGTTCGTCTTTTCCAGCTGAAACTGGTGGTGAAGTGGGAGCTAAAGGATGAGAAGAAGAATGATATTTTCTGCTTTGAGGTCCCTGTCAAGATTGTCAAGAAGTAAAAAATAAAACAGGGTGACTCTTCCCTGTCTTCTACTAAGGAGACTGATATTATGCAGCATTGTTTGAGCTTACGTATGATTCAGTGATGTGCACCAATTTGTGCTCTTTGGTATATAATATTTGAAGCACTTGCAAAATTATTTTCCACTACAATACTGCAGCTGGGTGGTGTTTCCCATCAATAGTTGGATTTACTGGAATGTTGTATAGATTCCTTTTCAGTGGAGCTGTCAACAAATGTATTATTTGATATGAGATGTGTATTTGGAGCTTTATTTTTATGTGTTCATTGTTTTCTTTTCTCTCTCTGGTATTTTTGTCAGGAGCTGGTTATTGATGTTTTTACAACTCATTCAACAAGTAAATCACCTTGGCTTTTGATACAACAATATGAAGTGCCTGTTAAAAAGAATGCTGGAACTTGGTGATGCTGTCTTAAACTGTACATGTTGTAGTTGTACATGTGTGCATTATGGGGCCAATGTTTGTGCCAATGGTTACTTTTTCAACTCTTGCTTCATGTTTACTTCAGATGATGAAGCTGTTACTCAAGAGGGGTTACATGTTATCACCAACCATGTTCTGACTCTTTATGAAAGCCACTTTTTCTATGTGTAAAGTTTGAGAGAACAATCTGTAAAAAACATACAGGTAGCACCAAACAAGTGGAAAGGTAAAATGTGCATGCCTATTGGTCAAAGCGTGTAATCTGTGTACTGACTTCCACACTAGCCTCTATATGGCTAATTTCTATGAAAACAAGAAATTCAGGCCATATTCTTCTAAAGATGTGAAGTAATTCTTACTTTTGAAAGAACTCAGATTTAAACTGCAATGTGCAAAAGAGGTATTGTTGCACAGTCCCTGTACCATCTAGTGCAAATATTAGATGTGTGTCATATGATGAGTACTGGTTACTGACTGGTTACTGTTCCAGTATTTCACTTTTGAACATTGTTCGTCTTAACTACAGTGAACGTACATCTTTCTTATTAAGAAATGTAAATCATTAATATGTAGTCTGAATTGTTGTTCTTGGAGTTAAACTCTACTGTAATCCATACTAATGCTTTAAATTCCTATCACCAAGACCCACCCTAGCCATCATGACATGTACATGTTCTGGATATCCACAGTTGATAATTTAGACCATTGTGTAATATTTTATAGTATCTACATCAGTATACATATGAGCAAAAACATAAGATTTCTGGGATGTTTCCACTGCCGTGTTGGAGAACTTACATGAGCACAACAAATGTATTTCAATTAACATACTTAAAATTACTTACTTGTGTTCAGAATTAAATGTACATTTCTGCTGATGTGAGAGAAATGATTATGTTATCACCTCATAAAATAAGTTTTCAGTGAATTGACCTACCATTGTATATTGATAGGTACGAGTGGATAATCCATGGATAAAATTTGTGAACTGTACATGATTTACAAAGCACATTAATCATTATGACTAAGGACATTGTTTGATCTACAGGGTAATATTAAATATTTAGGGTCAGATATTAAATTCTGTTTAAGATATTGGTTAGGTAATAATGTTAAACATTTCAGAAACCATGATTCTAACTTGCTTTTCTTCAGAATTTTTGACTGTTAAGAATCGCAGTGAATGTTGTCTGTGTTCTGTCAAAATTACATACAGATCACAAATGCTTGCAACATTTGGAATAAATAACTAAACCAACTGTGGTCTGAAGTGTCTTATGACATGTCCCAAGAACAACACACCAACAGTTTATTTTTCAGTACCAATCCAATATGAAAATGTTGGAAAAGGTATTACATATCGATGTGAAAGGGTTATGTATATTGTCAGAAAATTAACAGGACAGCATGAAGCATTGTTCTATGTGGAGTGGACGGGATGCCACTTGTTATTATTGTCCTACTTCTCAATCCTATCACATGATATCAGTCACGGGAACCATTGCAAACACGCTGTTGTTCAGTACCCCTGTAAGCCCATGTGTGCATACGTTCTGACCGCACGTAGAAGGCGTGGGGACAGGCACAAAGTCTACACATACGTAGCTAGATGAAGTGATCAGTGGGCGTGCCTCCAACAGGTGGGCATGTGCAAAAGACCGTGACTGGACAGAGTGGTCATAGTTCGGACCTGTCCGTGACAGAGTTATGGACACCATGGCTCTGAAACTTGTTCTGGTCCTCGTATTTTGTGCGGGAATCTCTGTCATTTTAGGAGACCCCGTACCGGTCTTTAAGGACTGTGGTGAGTCATTCAATCGCATGTAAGAAAATTCCAATCCTACAAATTATTTCTTTCCCTTTGAATGACTGTCGAACTTTTGCAAGTTGTGCAAAGGTCATCTCTTGTTTCCCAGCCTTCATATGGATACTCCAACAATCTTCCCGTGTTACATTCTTAGTTGCTAATTCTGTGTACTTAGGAACGTAGGAAATACTAGTGAGGCACATGTGTTGTCAGCACCTATTGTCTCCGGCTGAGTAAAGTTGTAAGCCAATGGCGCAATGTCATTGGATACTATTGGACTATGCCGATAAACGGGTTCCTTGACGAGTGTGGCTGAAAAGACTGTTTTAAGTTATCTGCACGACAATGAATGGTGCTTCTTACACGTTATCTCTGTCTGTACAGGATCCAAAGTGGCTAAAATCAACTCGATCAACATCACGCCATGTGAAACTGAGCCATGCCCGCTGGTGAAAGGACACAACGTCTCTGTGGTTCTCGAGTTCACCACGAGTCAGTTGTTCAGAGATTTACATTGCCTTCTTATTCCATTAGAATGTCCTTTTTGTGTGAGTTTATTGAAATAATGTTCTACAGTGAGATTGTCTAATGCAATTTTTGATCAGTACAGCAAACGTTTAAGCCCTATACGCGTTTTCATATCAGTGACTTTAGGGTACAAAAGTTGCTTACTCCTCGTCGTCTCAAGTTGAAAATGTAAATATTGTTGCGACTGATGAGTGATCAGCGTATTCTGAGTAAATTTAAGTAAAACCTATGTATTATTCCTTTTTCCAGACAAGCAGATAACGAAGGCTAGTGCGGTTGTGCACGCCATCTTAAGCGGTGTCAGGGTCCCATATCCTCTCCAAAACCCCGATGGATGTAAGGATTCGGGGCTGAAGTGTCCCATCGCTGGCGGGGGAACTTACAACTACACCTCCTCCCTCTTGGTGTCAAAGACTTACCCGTCGGTAAGAAGTATGTCAACTTCAACATTACAAGTGGGCTTGCAGTGCTCTAGTTGGAACACACGTTCACATGATCATTATACTACTGATTACTAGTGCCCGTTGCCCAGGGACCATAAACACACAAATCCTGTTCTGGATATAAAGCGCCTGCTTGCAATTTGATATCAAGTAAAGACTTTTCCTTCTATTTTCTAAATAAACATCCTGTCGTCCTTCCCGCTATTTTTCAGATCAAGTTGGTGGTGGAGTGGGAACTAAAAGATCAGGACGGAGATGTCATCTGGTGCTTCCAGGTCCCAGCTCAAGTTGGAGGCTAGTTGCTGCGCGGGCGCCACGTCTTTATATATGAAAACCAAGTATTCATACAAAATAAGAATTGGTTCTTCGCTTATTTATCTCTCAGAAATAGAATAAAGGGGAATGAAATCTTCCAGCCTGCTTCTCTTTCAAGATCTCGTTTCGCTATCGAGTCGATCTAAAGCGCGTTTTCCGTCCGACAGAAATTTGTATTTTCTTTTCTTTGTTTTGTACTGAACGTGATTGTTACATTCTTGCTAAAGCACAGCGCCCGAAGTATTGCGCTACACATCGGATTATCTTACAATACACATCTTTATCTAATGAACTGCGTCTGTATACTCAGGCACATTTCTGTACAGGGAGCAATGCAAACACCTGTTCGATTAGTGATCCGGTATTTAAAAGACAATAGAAATTCTATGCGAGTATGTATGCACACGGCAACAGGCACTAAACCTGGATAGTAAAGTTGCACAGTCAATCGACGATCTATTGTTATAACGATAGGAGATGTGATCCATGGACAGGGGTACACAATGTTGTCAGCCTGAGTAGTGACTCCTTGTGAAACAAAGGTACGTTACATTGTCAAAGGATGACCAACTCGGGCAATTTAAGAAATTCACATAAACTTGATGTACAACTAAATCCTGAAATCGCGTGTAGTTTCTTATTACGCTTCCAATTTTTACCTGGTCAGTTCCTCACCTTTCTCACATATTATGACTACAAAAATGAATTGAGTTTTTACGGTCGACCTTTCTTCCCCCTTGCGAAATGGTATCAACCAATGCGCGTGCGGGTCAGGGGTTATCTAAAGGCGGAAACTTTGGGTCTGCCAGTCTGCCCAAACCAACTGTTACGTTTGAGTAGGAAGCATAATGTAACGCGGTTTTCGGACCAGTGATCAAGGCGTTGTCTGTGACACTCCAGCAAGTCGTCTAGTTTGTCTACATTCAACATGGGCTGGCCAGACTGGGCAAATTCTACGCAGGTTTGTGTATTTTATCAAGGTAACTTACTAGTATTAAGGTCTCTTAAGGTAAAAATTTATGCTGAACCCGCCGCAAATAGTGCCTCTTGAAGCCGAGTGTCCGTTCAACAGTCATTACTTCACCATTCTGCAGCTATGCGTAGCCACAGGTTGCGGGGTGGTTGTGGCAGGCCTCCTGACCTTAAGACAGCTGAGGAAGTGGAGGAAGAAGGGAAAGAAGGAGGAACACAAGAAGGATGTCGTGTACCTGTATGGCTTTAATCGCACCAAGTTCCAACCCAGCATCAGTGGGCCCTGTCTGAAGGTGGAGACGTGGCTGAGAATGGCTGGAGTCAAATATGAGGTCAGAAAGCTCTACCAAGAGCTAAGTAGCATAAACGAACCTACGTTAGTATACTTAATTAACAATTGTCAGTGGTATAAAGTAAGGTTTTTAGATGCAAACTGTAGTTGTGCTACTCGGTAAGCCACACATATTAGCATGTAACAGTTCAGCAAAGTTCATCATCATGTTGATGATGTTTATATTACTCCCCTAGTTGGTTGATGCCTTGAAGAGTGGTAGGAGGTCCAAATATGGGCAGCTGCCCTTTGTGGAGCTGAATGGCACAGAGATTGCAGACTCCAACATCATCATCCAGCGACTGGCCAGGCACTTCAACGCAGACATGGATGCTGACCTTTCACCTGAGCAACAGG
>NW_017803843.1:1600466-1609768 GCF_001625305.1 Branchiostoma belcheri | reverse complement strand
GAAGTAATTTACCTAATTTATGGGGAAATTCTATAAATCAGCTGCATTCCATGATAGGACAATTGAAGCTTGTGACATTGGTAATTGACAACGAGAGAAACACAGGAAGATATTGATTATGTTAATAATGACTTAATTTGCATAATTAATGAGAAGGTTTTATAATTATGTAATGATAACTGCCTGGAATTTCATACTTGTGGTATTTGAAAGTTTAGTTGAGGTGAACATCATTAAACATAATTTATTCAAATCAGGACCTCATTTGCATAATTTATTAGGAAATGCTAGAATGCATTGTTTGTTAATATAAGACTGTCTTTTGGTTGAGATTATGATAAAATGATATAATTCATGAAAATTAGGTTCCTATTTCTTAAATCAGGGGGGAATAATCTAATCTATAATTTGTCAGTCATAAAGATTAACATCATTTGGCGAAGGTATGAGATCGGGGAACTCTAGTTACTTTTGCACTCACATGTGTACAGTGACTGTATGTGCCATAATCACGGCAGGCATGCAATTTTTACCTTCGCCAGGAAGGTTATGTTTTCAGGGGCGTTCGTGTATGTGTGTGTGTGTGTGTGTGTGTGTGTGTGTCTGTCTGTCTGTAAACACGATAACTTGAGAAGGCCTTGATGGATTGTCTTGATACTTGGTAGGTGGGTAGGTCTTGATGAGACCTCAAAATGATTAGATTTTGGACCCCCTAGCGGCTGGTTATGGTACTGCAGCTGAACTTCCGGTTTTGATATCTCATGATCTAGACATGCTGTGGTGATGAAATTTAGATGGTAGGTAGCTCTTGTGCTGGGAAAGAAGTGACATGAGTTTAGGCCCCCTATCAGCTTGCTCTGGAACTGCAGGGATAAATTCTTGAAAATATTCAAAAGGGGATAACTCAAGAACCGGTTGACGGATCGTCGTGATTTTTGGTATGTAGCTAGCTTACGTGATGCTTAATATAATTATGTGACAATTATGCAAATATGGATGTAATTTGCATAATTTATAGGGAAATTCTATAAATCAGCTGCATTCCATGACAGGACAATTGAAGCTTGTGACATTGGTAATTGACAACGAGAGAAACACAGGAAGATGTTGATTATGTTAATAATGACTTAATTTGCATAACTAATTAGAAAATTTTATAATTATGTAATGATAACTGCCTGGAATTTCATACTTGTGGTATTTGAAAGTTAAATTGAGGTGAACATCATTAAACATAATTTATTCAAATCAGGACCTCATTTGCATAATTTATTAGGAAATGCTAGAATGCATTGTTTGTTAATATAAGACTGTCTTTTGGTTGAGATTATGATAAAATGATATAATTCATGAAAATTAGGTTCCCATTTCTTAAATCAGGGGGGAATAATCTAATCTAAACTTTGTCAGTCATAAAGATTAACATCATTTGGCGAAGGTATGAGATCGGGGAACTCTAGTTTTCTACTATGTTTGTATAGAATGATTTAACCTGAACTTCACTTTTGTTTGATTACCTTTAGCTACCACAGTCTTAGTTTGTCAACAATGTCTGGCTGCATCTAAAGATTTTATTGTGATCACTCCAAAGTCTTTAGAAGTCAGTCATATGTGTGATATTACACTTTTTTGTTCAGTATTAAAGCAGAATTATTTTTGGATTCTCAGTAGTACTAGTATAATCTTTCTGATAGTACATGTAAATGGATTTTGTATCTAGAATGCAGTAGCAGGAGTTGTGGTATGATTTTTGTCTCCAAAATCCAAACATTTGCTAATCTGAAACTGTCCCACCAGGACCATGTATAACTACTATTTCGTGGAGCGTATGGACCTGTTCGGTCAGATGATAGGGTTACCTGGCCCCAAGATTATCCACTGGCTCATTTGCAACAGGATCTCAAAGATGGTCAGTATTTTTTGTTCTCACTGTAAAATTGACAGAAGTGTCTAATTGATGTAAGTACATGTAAGTCTCATTGAATTCCCAAAAGAATGTAATCACTCTTATGTTATATATACATGTTGCTAAGTTGACATTCATTTCTGCAAGATGAAACATGCCACTTGTTTATGTTGTGACTCATACTGTTGAATGGAATCTATCCATTTTGTGTATTGTGCATGTCTCCTGTTCTTGGTGCAGATGCGGGACAAGTTGTCCCACCAGGGCATTGGCCGTCACAGTAACACAGAAGTGTACCAGCTGGGTAACGCTGACATCAGGGCACTCTCCACACTGCTGGGAGACAAACCATTCCTCATGGGGAGCAAGCCTACCACTGTGAGGGCTGAGTATTCAGGGAATAACCAACCCTAGCATAGTAATACAGAATAATGTAGTTCCTGAAACAAATACATGTATGTTCATTTGGGAAGTTAAAGGTTTAGTCATGATGAGGGGCCTTAGTCAAAAGATGCATTATGCACTTTTCTCGCTGTTCTTCAGAATTGCTGAAACTATGTAATCCACTCCTATGGATTACATAGGATGTCAACATTGTTACTGTTCATCCAGCATTTAACCAGTCATGACCAAACACATATTGATGGCCTTCACAGATGATTCTGTGAATGCTGGACACTGTAACATGTTCCTTGTACCCCTCTTTCCTCCCAGGTTGATGCTTCAGTGTTTGCACACCTGGCATGGTTGGTTTACCTGCAGCTGCCGTCACCTCACAGGCAGGTCATCGTCAACTCCTGCAGCAACCTGCTGAACTACTGCGACAGGATGAAGGACCAGTTCTACCCAGACTGGGCACAGCTATGCGCTGAGGGGAAGTGAGGCACCGTGGGGACGTGGACTCCTCTCTTACAGTGAGATGGATTCGACAGGAAGACCAGTAAAGGGAATAATAATAAAACATACATCTATGTACCTGTTTCCAACTAAAAGGCTAAAGGAAACTACATTTGCACCAATAATGACTGCAGTGTTGTGGAAAGGCTGATGTCTTTTAGCCAAATCATATCTTCACAGTGTTAAGGACTGCAAAGATACAGATACATGTATTACTGTGCTGCTCTATAGCAAGGAAAAATAACATTGATACATTTGTGGAAAATTATAACTTGTGCAGGTAGAGGGCTGAAGGAAAGGCCCTCAGTTGTATCCTGTAACTTGTACAGGGACCACAAATTTACTAATGCTGCTTTGAAGATGATTTGCCATGTTACTATTGTTAGAGTGAAGGTTTGGTAGTGTATCCATGTATGAAGGATTCTTCAGTTAACGTGACTTTTGCAAAGTAACACTGCATAGTGCAGACTGTGCCATGCTACTATGATATTATCATAATCTGTTCTTTTTGCATTAAGTGCTAGAGACCTGTCCTGATCTTCTGTTGGAATGTACCCCTTTGAGGATGTCTAACAAACTTGTGGTGTAATATTCCAACTATGTGATCACAAAAATGTGTAGTCTTTTGATCTTGTCATACATGTACCTGTAAAATTGCTATGCAAATGAAAGCATAAGATTTAACAACTTGGATTGGAGTATTATTTATGTGCTGTGGTGCTTAATTTACAAAGACAAGAGACAGAAACTAGTTGGTTGGTAAATATCATGTCCTCTATGATGTTTATCACAGCTTTCACTTATAGAGAGGTACAGATGGGTGCAAAACCCCAGGCATGCACTGATGATACCTGATGACATTTGGCACTATACACACCTTGCATCAAAATATACAAATACTACACGTATGTACATAAAACGCAGTTCAGGAAAAAGCAGAACACTTAAAAACAATGAAATGCAAAGGAATTAATCCATTCAGTAATGTGCCCAATAAAAGATATACAAAATGTACATAGCCTACAGCAATGGCCTTCATATGTCGAGAATCTGCAGTGAGCATCCTACTAGTATTCAGTGCAGTGTTGCTACAAATAGCAAGGTGGCTCTTATCCAGATCCAGTCCCTTTTTATTGCTATTGATCAGACAGTATTGTTATTGTGCACATGCTATTCATCTGACCTATCCTAACTCCAACAGGTGGGATATCGTGGTCAGAAATAACAATTTCCTAACTGCAGAAAAATTGGAAAATGCAAGGAAAGGTCATTGAAATTGCATCATAGGGTGTATAAGTGGCAACATCATCCTATTACATTAGGTTTAACTTTCCCACTGTAAAATTATACTATACAATATCTACCTTATGAATATATGTTTGACCATATAGTGTACATAATTACAGTCATTGTCACTTTCATCCATTACTTAAACTCATTCTGTACAGATATTGCAGCTTAACTTTCTGAAATCTTCATTTTCTAAACTGACATGTCAGTCATTACCTACAGGATCTACAAAACTATCCTAATAACTACTACATGTACTAATATATGTAAATCAGTACCTTTTCCAATGTCTCCTACTACTTACAAAGAAAAATTGTTATTAACTTGGAAAAGGAAGACTTTTGAACTGACATGTACATGTTTTAAAGGGGTTTGGCCTGAGAAGATACAACATGTAGATCAGAAATAAAGAAATTACCTTATTCACTTAAATATATCTATTCTTTCCATTTTTACTGGATGAAATAAGTGAATAAATAGTCTAGCTTGACAAGTAAGGCAACTCCATCTTTCCTTAGTTTGTATGTACATGGCTCTTTCCCCACTTCTTAAAAAGGAAACCACATCACTAACCTCTTCAGATTGTTTTGCCTAAATCATGCACAACACAAGCACCACTAACACCTTTCATGTTTAACACTGTCCTTTAGAAACATTTCCTTACCTTAAACTGTAAGTACCATGGGGTGATTGATGTTCTGCTGCTATATGCATGACTAATGATGAAAGTACCCATTAATTGTTCTCATCAATATATTGGGTTTGTGAACATAAGAAAGTTGTACATGTACAAGAGAAGTCACAAGTGTTTCTTCCTATGTGAGACATTACAGGTGATGATGACTTAGTGTGAGAGCTACAGGAATTCCATACCTTACAGCATGCCAGGACCAGCATCATATGGGTAGTGATGTTTGTTTGACAGTCTTTTCCAGGGCACAGCATGTTCACATCTACACTACCTATCTACTGTCTCCATCCCCTCTGCTAAGGTTCTGTCCCGTCTTCTTCCCCCGGCTGGGATGATAACCTTTCAATTCTCCGTCTCCGAATTTCGTTTGCATCTGTTTCAGGAGGCACCTCTGTGTCCTCCGGGATAAGTGTCTCTGTTGGAGGGGTGAATCCCACTGCACCTTCCAGCTCACTTAGATCTAGATAAAGGTAGATCAACATACATGGTTATGATTTAAAATAAGTTTTTCTAATGCTCTAAGATTCTCTAAGGTTTCACACAAATACAGACATTAACTGCAAGCATAGGATGTACACAATCAACTGGCAATACAATGTTTGGTGCATAGAGAAATTATTTTGTAAAGTTAATTCTCGTTCCACAAGGCTGAGATAAAGTAAGTGGATCTGATCCTGAATAATTCAATGCACTAGATATTATTCAGAAATACACATACCTCCTGACTCTTCCTGACTCTCTCCTGTTGTGGGCTTCTGCTCTGGGCTGCTAGGGGTCTCTTCTCGTGGTGACATCTTACTTGAGAGGACATTGGTGACCTCTGTAGTGTCTGCAGGCTGGGTAGTGGTAGCTGTGGGCACAGGGGTGGAACCTTGGCCTGCAGTGGTGGCAGCTACAGGACTTCTAAGGACAGCAGACAGAGATGAGTTACAGGAGAATACATCACATGTGGCACTGTGTCAAGGACTGCAAAAACAGTATTCTATAATACATTTGGCCTGGGGACACTTTAAATAAAATATCAACCCAGTATTTCTGGGTATACACAGATCATCTCATTTCCATAACATTTGTAGAAATGAGTGCAATACTGACCCCAGCGTGGCCATGAGGGAGGTGTACTGTTGCATCTGCACCATGGCGGCATCCAGCAGGGTCTGTATGCTGCGCAGACACTCCACCCGAGCCACCAGGTGCTGCCGCTCCTGGCCCTCCATCGCTCGCAGCTCCTCCTCAGTCATACCTGAGTAGTTAGGGGAAGGCATGGGCGGTGGGACTGGAACAGAGACAACATTACTATGTAAGATTCATGGAGTTATCACAGCTTACTCAATCAATAGTGCAAACTGATGAAAATATGCCACAGCATGGAGAGATGTTGAAGTCCTCATTATGCCTTTTCTTTCAATTATGCCATATCAAAGGAGACATTACAGGTTAAAGTGCTTCCCTTACCAAATGGTGGTGGCACAAAGAACCCAGGTGGCATCATGAAAGGTGGAGGAAGGCCAGGCATTGGTGCGCCATGTGGAGGGGGAGGGGGGAACGGTGGTAGTCCTGCTACTGTAGGGAGGGGGCTGCCTGGTGGACCTGTTGTCATGGCAGGTGCTGTAGAGCCAGGTGCTGCAGCTGTAGCAGAGATCAATATTGGATAAGGACTTAAGCTGGCTAACAAACAAGTATACTCATCAAAGATTGTGAAGACTGTACACACAAATTTTGTGGTGTTTGTAATATCTTTGCTGTACTTACAAGAATTTTTAGAACCCTTGAAATGAATAAAGGCCTGCTGGAGAGCAATTGTTATTTTTGTCCTGGTAAGAGCTGCAATTGTATGGATTTCTCCATGTTTACAGGATATAGATATGCTGTAGTTGCTCACACATCAAGCCTAGCTTACCTGCAGGTTGTGTAGCAGCAGTGGTTGAAGCAGCAGCCTGGGATGTTCCAGCAGCAGGTGGTGTCTGGGGAGGGACCTGGGGCACCTGTCCTGGGTGCACATGGGGAGGTGGCCACATGGGAAATCCAGGAAAAACAGGGGGAACTGCAAGAACAAGAAACATTATGCGTGCTTGAGCCAGTCATTCATTTCTGCAATTCCATCAAGAGTTCAACGGTGTGGAGGGCATTCATATCACAGTTTGTTCAGTTTTTTAAATAGATGGAAAATAGGCACAGGAAAAAGACTTAGAGGTACATGTAGTGCCTACTAAAAACAACAGCAAATGTTACAATGGCACTTGGGTTGACCTAATGACTCACTCTGCTGTGGAGGCTGAGGTGCTGGTGGTGGCTGCGGCGTGGGGTTCTGCTGCGGTGGGGGAGCCCGCAGGACGTCCATCCGGCAGGTGGGACAGGTCTGCTGGCGCTGGAACCACGAGCGCAGACACGACGTGTGGAAGATGTGGTTACAGGGCAGCTTCTTACTGGCCGTCACCATCTCCTCACGGCAGATGATACACACGTTATCAGCCTGGGCAAGCTCCTCTGGGGTGGCATCTGGGTAACTGGGGGGAGGGGGGAGGGAAAGAGACACAGAGTTATTTCATGTACACTATGTGACATGGAGAAAATATCCACCAACTGAATCTAGTGAAAGTAAAACAAAATGTCAATGTCTATAGCTTAGATCTACAACTTATTGTTCATCTTACCAGCTAAATTTTTTCAAAAGTTCTGAATCTCAGATTTACTTACAGTGTGTTCATGTTCCTGATGGCTCGTCTGGACATGATGACATCATTGACAGCCTTCTTGAAAGCTCTGTAAAACCAACAATTCACAGTAAGTATCAGCTCTAATATGTTATTTTGGTATACCAGTACAAAATGTACTTATGCAATTACAGGCTCTGTCAACTGTGATCAAACATAAGCAGTGCAAGTACTAAAGTTATTTCACACTCGTCAAATCAAATAATTCTTTTGTAAAATGATAATATTCTTCTTGTTCAGTTTATCCTCAAACATTGTAAGCAGTCAATATCTACAAAGAAGTGACTTACCTGACAGTAAGGTACATGGGTCTGATGGCAAACAGTGGGAAGGTGTGCACTTTAATCATGATGATCATGAAGGCCATGTATAGCAGGACCTTCACAAACCCTGTCAGTACAAAGCAACACGGACTGAGTCAGTACAAGTCAATATAACATAAGTGGATAAATAACTACATGCATCTTTATGTTTATCTTTATAAACTAGGCCATTGACTCTTCACTACCCTTGGCAGACTTACACTACTGTTTCTGGTTTATTATCAATGTCTAACTTTTCAATTGACTAAGGGACCACTACTCTTTTACATGTCACAGAGAGCACAAGCCATGTAGGTGGTTGCTAGAAGACTACAGCCATATCCATGCTAATAATCATACCCACCCATGGTCAGTTCAGTATATAAGAGGTAGACTGCCTTGTTGTCCCATGGGTTCTCACTCTGTAGGTCGATGGTGTGTAGAATGTACTTCACAAAGGTGGTGATTACCATGGTGAGCAGGATGGCGTACTGTGGGGATACACAGGAGATAATGAAACTCTGTGATTTCTATGAACATGTCATAGGTGCATCTTATAATTAGCAGTGATCCCACACGAGATTGAGCTTTGATTGATGGTGATTGGACTTAGTAATGTCTCTCAACAGATCTGAAATACAACAACTTGCTACAAATGTTGGTGATTGTCACGTGATTTCAACAGCTGCACCTGTAGATGAAGTATTGACAATAATGGTGGTACTAACCCATTCTTACAATAATCCAATCAGAAACTACCACCTGATTAGGATCTTTTGGAAAGATCAAAGCCATAGTACATATACCTCTAAAAGATTATGACTTCACTAACAATACATGGCAGCTGGGGCATTCAGATATCCAGACAGCAAGTATCATCATAATCATCATCTTATGTACTGCTTAGCCCGATTTGCATTGGATTACTAGCAGCTAAAGTATTGTACTGGTTGAATTCAAATTCCAACTATGATGCTGTTAAAGGGAAAATGCACTACCACTAAGCTGCTGAAACTCCCACTCACTGACTAACAACCCGTCAACCATGACATACCTCAAACCCAAAGACAAGCTGCACAGTGGCTCCTCTGATAAGTGTACTGTGGTAGGCATGGCTGATAAACATGGCATCCAGGCATCCAAGCACAAGAAGTAATGCTAAAAAGGGGAAAATAAAATCCATTAGAACATAGGTAACAACTAGAAAGGCCAATATTTGCTTTGGAGCAAATATAGCGATGGGTTCACCACATTTTACCACATGGCAGGGAAAGAATGAGAAACACAAGGGAAAACAATGCTTTACATTGATATAACTATAGTATGAAGTAACATACAACTAAGACTACAACAGTTGGATAGCTATTCCCTACATTATTGGTTAGGATTGCATAATGCAAACTGTTGATTTTCAAGATAAAAGAAGCGTTCATAGCCCGCATTCCAATGCTGGAGCAGGAAAGCTTAAAATACCTACCAAAACACTTGAATACAGACATACT
>NW_017803843.1:1579742-1600446 GCF_001625305.1 Branchiostoma belcheri | reverse complement strand
ATGCGGTGTATACCGGTGACCCACCCTCCATCTCAGCCGCTCTCAGCTGCCCGAAAAACAACTTGCGGACCAGCTTCCCCATCAGGATGACGATGACGAAAGCTTGGATATACAGAACCTGTAGGGGAATCAGAATGTTTCATTACCTCTTAAGCTTTCCTGAAGAAGGTGCCAAGTATATAAACTGACGAAAATCGACAGGTGACACGTTGCATTAGACTGCACTGTTGAACAACTCATCTGACATGCAGACGAAAATGGAACACGGTACTCACGGCCATACTAGGATTAGACTTGGTCAGGTAAACAACCGATGGGTAAAACTGCTGCTTCTGGTAGTACGCATTCCCTATGACCGCTGCAGTTAGGCATAGACTGCCTAACGTGAGCACTACAGCCCGCATTTTGCCTGGTTGTGTTCAACGCTCTCTCCTGCTCTCGAGACAAGTAGTCAACACAACATGGCCGACACCTTCCGGGACCTGTTCGGTGATTTCCGTTCTTACGAATACTTCCTTATATGGAGGAGTGATTTGGCTGGCAGTCATTGGATGGTTTTGTAAGACTGTACCACCAGTGTATTCTGGGGAATATGAATTTCTATTTCACACTAGTAAGGATAATAAAAAGAAATAATATCATAAATAAATACTGAATATAATTGTATATAATATTATATAGAGATTTTTAAGATAATTAACATTTTGAGCGCGATTTATTGCCTTTTATAAAATTCGGCTCTCCTTCTTGTTCCCATGTTGGTAAGGGTGTATAGATCCTTTAGCCAAATATGGGGCTTGTATGTAGTGCGCAAGCGTTAGACAGCAGACGGCTTTTTCCCGCGAAATTCGGAATTTCTGTCAGCTTCGAATCGTTCTCAGATTCTGTCAGGAACTAGGAAAGGACTGAGACAGGTTTGGACAGACCTTGTGCTGGTTCTCTGACGGTCTCCAGTCGTCCGCGGCGATGTTTTCTAGCTACAAACGCGCAGTGCAGACGCATGAGTTATTTTCTGAACAGCTTTCAACCCCGTCCAGACAGACTGAACAACGGCGGGCTGTTGTTAGTCTTGACGGAGGCTCAGAATGTCGTCTGCAGGTGCAAGATAACGCCGTCCATTCTGAGGAAGACGTCTGCTCCAGAAGATCCGCCATGGCCAGTTTCGATTCCGATGCAGTGATGTGTGGCCAAGGTAATGAATGCTTTTGTATTGTTGTAGTACAGTATTGTCGGTAAAGAAGAATGGTTTGTTTTTGCTTGGAACTTTTAATTTCTCTAGAACTTACAGACACAACTGAACGAGTTTTGAATGTGCCTCATGTAAATGCGTCATGATCGTGGGGTCGGGGAGCTTCATCTGAACTCTGCTTTTGTCATTGTTGACGTAGACGATTTCTACGGCGAGCCGTATCTGTCCGAGGACTTCGACTCTTCGTTCTTTGCCACTTCTGAGATGAGTATCTGGGACTTAGAGGGACACTCCGATGAACTGGACAAGACGGCGGGCTCATCTCCGATGGCAAGCAAGCAGGAGACCCCGATCCTGACACGCCCCCTGGTCCCACATGCGGGGAAGTCACTACTCAGCAAGCGGAGCCGGACTCCAGAGAGACCCCCGCATCCAGCTCCTTGTCCTTTGGCAAAAAGGATGAAGAAACCCAGTCTTATCGTCAAAACGACGGAGATGGATGCTTTCTTCAGGCTGATAGGTACAGATCTTATATTTCAGTAACTGCCATTAAGTCTGAAAGGATAAAAGTGGAAAACACCTGTTTTTCTTAACTGTTGCTTTCTTAAGGCTGATTTCATTTCAGCATAGATAAAGAATTTCATAATTTGTATTGGCCATAAGCCTTATTGAGAGATTAACAAATCAAACACTTTACACAGATGATGACCTGATTCAAGATTTCCTTTGGATGGACAGATGCTGCAGGATAGCTGACAAGGTAAAGAGAATTTGATGACAAGCAATGTTAGTCTGTGTATTATTGCATTCTGTTTCAGGATTTTGCTAGCCTCCAGTTGTCATCTCTTCAATTTTTCCAATTCCATTGGTATTTGGAAAAAGCAGATATGATATGGTATTTTTGTCCTAATTCCCGTAGTACTTGTTGGCCATGGTGTTTGCATACTTCAAGAGAGTTGGCTACTCACTGCAGCAGTACAACAGGATGAACTTTTTCGTGGCTCTGTGAGTACTTATTTTGGCAACATTCTGGCAAAAAAACCCTAACTGTCAAATAACCATCAAACAATGTTACCATGAAAAAGGAGCCTGTAGAAGATTGATGAAGATTATGACAGCATACATGTAGGATGTGTATTAGTATTGTAATATCTAGTGGGATTTTGTATGGTTTGTTCACATTGAATACTTGAATTGATTTTGTACATATCATCATGGGACCCTTTCACAAGCCCTTATCATGAAGGGAAAAAGTATGCAATATTGCTGTAATTACTTTTCACAACACAAACAAGTTTCTGAAATTCCATGATTCACTTTGTATCAATCAGCTACCTGGCTAATGACATGGAAGAGGATGAAGATGACATGAAGTATGAGATCTTCCCCTGGGCCCTTGGTGTTGACTGGAGGAGCCGGTACCCACGTTTCCTGAGGAGGAGAGACCACCTGTGGGAGGCCATGCACTACAGGGCAGCTGTCAGCAGGAAGTGCAGTGAGGAGGTGACACAAAGTATAAAAAGTATAAAAAGTAGACCTTAAAAGATCTACTTTTGCAGCCATAAGGACAATTCAAGATATGTGATAAATTACATTTTATCAATTTTCTTATCATTAGTAATTACTTGTTTATTTCAACATTTATTTAATTGCCAGTGTCAAATGTATTCATTTATCAAAGTATGAGTCTTGCAAAATAAGATTGATTACAAAGTAAAGGTATTGTGGAATAAAGGCAGTTTATGGACAAAGTTAAACACCTGCTTTATTACAGATCATGCTGATTGCTCCATGGCACAACATCTGGCAGCGCCTGCGCTCTGAACACCATGCAGGGGCAACACGACATTACCCGAAAGATGAACATGAATATGAACCAAGGGGACCAGGCCATGAGCCCATATACTGTGCAGTTTGTCAGGTTAGAGCTTACTTCCTGATTCCCAGATAAATTAGCATCATAACAATTCCCACTACCGGTATATTGGATCAAAACTGGGAGCATCTGAAGTACGAAGAAGGCGTCTAAGATCAGTCCACAACAGGCAGGAAGAAGCCTTACTCGACTGTAGACGGTATCAAGGTATATATTAGCTACTGGTAGTAACAATGTGATATATATTTCACTTGTACCTTGGCAGAAGCAAAATAAAAACAACTTTTAAGTTAAAATACTTCTTTGTCCTTCTGTGCAGGGTGTAGTTGGAGACATTGACAGCAGCAGTGATGGCTATGAGTCTGACAGCCAAGCCAGTACCTACCTCTACCTGTCAGAGACCTCGGAGTCCTCACAGGAGGATCCCTCACTGTCCATCGCACCAGAAGACTGGTCCAGCTTCAACATGCAAGGTAACATTCTCTGCTATGTTCATTTAATGTTTAAAACCATTTATCTATGGGGTGTAGTTAAGTGCTTGTTATTAGGAATCCAAGTGGAAGCATGACATCTGATAATTGTCATTGGCAGGTCTGAAGAAGACACTACAAACAGACCCAGTGCCTGTGGGAGATGATGCTGACTCCATCTGGGCCAGAAAGGAAGAGTGATTGGGATGTTAGTTATCTGCATTACGTCACATGTGTGACATGTGAGAAGAGATTCATTTCAGAAAATTCATGTTCAGTTGTTTATGTGAGCTGAAAATGTTCAAAGGTCAGAACTACCCAGTGAGGAAATGACAAACTTATGCATTCTTTCCCTACCAAGGCCAAAGTCAAAGCATTATCCCTCTTTCATCTCCTATCACTGTACATGGTGAACTATAGTATGAACCAAATAGCCTCAGGGATGAAGGCTGACAATTGCAGTTGTCTTGTCATTGTTTATTGTGCAACTATGAACTTGCCCATTTACTTGTGGGATAACGATATGTATTGTTAAGCATTTATTAATACATCATGTATCTAGTACTTGTTGTACAGCCTGAAATGAATTTTGCCACTTCAATTTTATTTAAAAAAGGTCTGTCATTGATTTCTGCTGTGAGGTGGGGATGATGGATGTACAGCAGTCCCAGGAAAAAAAGTCCCTACATTAGATAAGGGTAATTATTTATTAATTATTTAAAGTATATTTGTATATTATTCTGTAATACTATGCACTGAATAGTGATGTATTAGAGACATCAGGAATTGAAGTGACCTGTACATAGTTGTAACATATTGTTCATTTTAAGTATTTAAGTAGATTATTTTGTTGTCTATAAAAGGATTTCAATAGGTAAAGAAAAGATGAAATCTCGGTCAGAGTCTGTGTATAGTCAATATGAGAGAAGAGTACATTGTAGGCTCTGGTTTCTCACAACTCAGTCTATTCATGACCTTGCAACTATCAGTAATGTTACGTGGTGCATCTTGCATGTTTTGTGTCAGAGTAGACCCTCAGTTTCATCAAAAACCCTGAAAGGAAGAAAACAAAAGTGTTATAAAAGCAAATGGACTACCTTCATTGACACTGTCTGTATTGTCGAACAGCAGAGTCATGTACCCCATACTTGAGAAAGTGAATAAATTCTATTTGGGCCATTTCACACCTGGAGATTGTAATTAATGAACTACAGTGTATTATTAATTGTTTTGCATTCTGGTACTGCCCATATTAGTCCAACTTCTGACTTGCTGCAAGTATTAGAAATGTAAATGTTTGTATGAACCATACAATGTACCTGTATGGGAATCCTGCTTGATGGCAGGTCTGGCCAGGAAAGCTGTGTCTTCTGTTATCTGTCCTCCATTCCCCTCCTCTTCTGATGAAGACCCTTAAAAACAAGCAAACAAATTAGTCTTAAGGAAACAAGATAGGATGACACCTTTATAGCTACACAAAGAATAGTATAGATCATTGTGTGAACTGTATGTTTAGTTCACATACAAAATGACAAAATACAAAGAACAAATTAATTATCACACTGTGCGTATCCAATGAGAGATGGCAGGTTAGTTATTAGAGGAGTTACTTAATACTAGTACCTTGTTCCTCATCGCTGCTGACCTCCCCATGTGAAGGGCTGCCAGGCTTGTTGATGAGCCTGCCTGTATAATGTTGTGCAGGTGTGACCAGCCAGTTCTTGTGTTCCACCTCTAACACCTGCTCCACTACCACTGGCAGTTGATGCTTCAAAATGCTGGCAACCAGATCTACCACTTGTGTCATGCTAAGTACATTTACATGGAAAGACAAGAGTACTTAGAAACATTTTCGTGAGCAAAGAAAAAAAGCCATCATATGACTGGACAGGATAAGATCAACATGATATACCATAAGTTCTTGTCTTCACTGAATCAAAAAAACACAGTGGTCAGGGTATAAGTGATATCTTACTTGACGATGTGGCATGCAATCACTTTGCCAGGCTTGATGAGAGGCAGGACTGCACGCAACCCTATGTTAGGAGTCAACATGTCTAGAAATGCCTGTGTAAATGGAACATAAGAGCTTGTGTCAGCTATTATGTCAGGTTCATGAAATAAATCAAATAAATAACATACATGTACATGTACCTTAGAATAACATGAGACAGCCTTGTGTAACTTACCCCATCCAGCTGGTGCCTGACCTTGTCCGTGGCATTGATCACATCTGCATGATGGAAGGTGACATTGTCAGGCCAGTCTGTCTCATGACTCAGCTTCCAGGAGTCTATCCAGAGCCTGTACAAACATACTTCATGTTTAGAGCTAAAGACAAGGAGACAGAACTCAAATGCTGCCTCACCCTTTCAATCAAATCCAACTTCAGCATAGCACCAACCAACTTAGTAATTAGTACTTGAAGATGAAAGTGACAAGTAAGACAACTTCACTGCTCACCTGTAGTTGCGTTTAGCTCTGTTCAGGTGATCCTGCTTAATCTCGAAGGAGATGACCCTGCCAGTGACTCCCACTGCCCTGGACAGGAAGAGTGTCATGGCACCAGACCCAGTCCCACACTCCAGTACCCAGTCTCCTGGTGACACGTCCAGCAGGCACAGGGCTGTGTTGTTGTTCTGCATGGAAAAAAAAATCTTGAGCCATTTAAGTACCTATCTCAGCCAGATTATTTCGTTCACTACAAAGTGTGAAAATGTTGTGGCCCTCTGGCAGATATACTAGTTGGAGTTCTTTGGCAGCATCAATGGTAATAAAGGGACATCAATATTCTTATACTAAGCAGATGTACTGCCCGCATAGCATGTGACTGGTTTTGCATTACAGCCAATAAATGAAACCAAGATATTTCCTTTACCACAGTTTGCTAATTTCTGCAGTTTCAATCCAGACATTGCTTCCCCCAAATTTTCCTACCTTTGGATGCGGGATAGCAGCGATCTTCTTCATGTAGAGTGTGAACTCCTCTAAACTTGGTCGGCGAATGATCATCTCTGTCCCAGTTGAGGTGACGTAGGTGTCTCCTGGATTCTTCCCGATGATGTCCTCAAACAAAACCATCCCATACTTGCTGTTGACCTTCCTTCTCTCATCCAGAATCCACATCTTACGAAAGTGCTGGACTTCTTTCTGTTCCTTCAGTTCGGCCATGATTGGTTCTCCTACCTTCAGAGGCAATTGCTTCAATGGCGATTTGAACACTTTAAAATTTGGTAGATTAAAATTCAAGTCAAATGGAAACAAGTTTGATATTCCTGTTGAGCTTAAGTCTTTCGTCCTTAAATCATCCCTCTCCTTATCCATATGATGATCTTCAAGGACTTGACTGCCTTCAGTCTCATTACTAGTCTTATGACCTTGATTAATTCTATTGTTTTGTTCTTTTAATGTTTCTGCAGCTGATTCAGTCTCAGAGTTAGGCTTTTGAGTGGATTCCATCTCAAATGCACCCAAGTCGGCCGCTTTGCTTTTCCAGAAGTCTGGAGGCATAAAACCGGTAACGCGTTGAAAGGGGGATAGGGGGCGCCCACGCAAGCGGCGGCCCATGGTCATGGACTCGGTCATGGGCTGCTTACCGAGTTCCTCTGACCCTGCAGCTGGTTTTCCTGGTGAAGGGGAAGGCGGAGATTCTAACTCGTGGCCTCCCTTCTGCTCTTCGTCCTCCAGTCCTTGTTCCTGTTGTTTCTCACTTTTTTCATGGTCTCTCTCCTTCGAAAGCAGACGAACAAACAGGGCTCGGGCGCCACTCCGATCATACTTTCTGTGCCCATCTCGGACGTGCTTCCGAACTTGGCACGCAACAGTCTGGCATTCTAGATGACTTCCAAAATGTCGGCACAGCTGTATCATAATTCGATCTCTCTTGTGAACCAAACTGACACCACAAATCTACAAATTGACAGCGCATTAATAGCGCATTTTCTCTCACCACTGTGCAACGTGTTTAGAGTTTGCAACCTTTCACCTTTGACAGAATATCTCATTATCTGGTGCAGAGTAAATATTTTTTCATGAAAGGCTTTCAAATCATTCTGCAGCAAAGCAATAATAATTTGTAAGTTAGTTGCATTCATTATTAGATGGATCAAATTTAGTCGCCTTAGCTATGTATGTAATTTCACTAAGTAATTTATTGTTATCACCCCCATTATAACTTGTACCAGTCCGGTGCGTCTGTGGCCTTTAGGGCGTTTCGTACGTAAGGGATTTGATTTGAACGCTGAACAAAAACAGATGGGGCGGCTTTAGGACAAATCAACAACAATCACGCGAAAACGAAATGCTGTTTTGTCCCGTAGAAAGGGCGAAGAGGATTGTAGTGTTGTGTAGATGGATGGGAAGAGTCAGGTTATGAGGTGAGTAACGTTAGTGTTTGATGTCTGTGGTACTGTATGGACTATATAAATGGAGCTTGGTTTTTATATAGCATAGTGCAGATTATTCTAGGTCAAGTCCAGAAAATGAATACTAGTATGTCGAAATCCGCATTTACGTGATCAAAGATTCTGCATGGTATAATAAACCATGATCAGTAGTGTTCTAGTCGATCCATATCTCTCCCGCAATGTATGCAATGTTTTGCATTCAGTATTTTTAGCAAAAATGTGAAAACAACAGGATGGATCATAAATTGAACTTCATGGTCAGACTCAACACAGTAAATCTGATTACAACAGCAGACTATGGTGACACTGCATCATGCTTCCCCAGCTAGTCAGTGTCAACACAGCAACCTATCATTTTATTACGTGTAACTTTCCTTACAAATTATTTTTCAGGTCATCTATCTGTGTGCAATAGGATCATGTCATTGTACAGTTGTAGTGGTACACCCCAGCTGCTGGGGATGACCTTGTGCAATCGTCGCCTCCTACTGTACATATCACTGCTCCTCCTCACCTGGTTACCATGGACACAGGGTCGAGACGTCAAACCTGTCAAGGAAAAATACCTGCCAGACTACACTGTGTACCATAACCTGACTCAAGTTGGAGCTCATATACAAGAACTTGCACAGAAGTTTCCTGCATACCTTAGGTTAGACACAAATTACCGGTCCAGAAAAGGACGACCACAGTATGTGTTACGAGTCTCCAACTTTTCAGGGAGCTACAGTATCCAGCATAGCACAGAGGTAGGACTCACACCAGTGAAGGCTCGCATCCTGCTGGCATATGGGGAACACGCACGTGAATTCTTCCCTGTGGAGAGCATGTTTCACTTACTACTAAATCTAACTGGGGGTCTCACTGCGCCAGAGGGAAGCCACAGTAGGGCGTACACTAGCGAGATTCTGTCTAAGATTGATCTGTTCATAGTCGGTATAGTCAACCCAGATGGGAGACAGTACGTGGAACAAACTAAGAACTACTGTTGGCGGGGGACGAGTACAGGAGTGGATCTGAACAGGAACTTTGACTGGCAGTTTGGCGGTCCTGGCAGCTCAGGGGACCCTGAGGATGAAGAATACAGAGGGGCAGCTGCATTCTCTGGTAAGGGCTGGAACAATGGATTTAAGGTTGGGTAAAGTTGTGTTTGTGATCACTTAAAAATTGCAAGGCTTTCTATCCAAATTTTTTAAATTTGAGATTCCTAATGTGTTCATTGCTCTTGATGTGAATTTGTCCTCTAATCTTTCTCCATGTTGCTGTTTCTAGAGCCAGAGTGCTTTGTGCTGACAGACCTGGTAACAAAGTTCCAGTTTGATGCTTTCCTATCTCTACACTCAGGCACAAGGGACATCTACCTCCCATTCTCTGGTCAGTTCCTATAGGATGGCTCCTATAGCTATGGAATAAGTTTTTAGTTTTTAACACAGTCATACTTCAAATTCCCAATATTGAATGACTTTATTCAAGGCTTGTTTCTAACCTAGAAAGTCAAAAGAAGATGATGTTATTTTCAATGTTACTTTGCTAACTTAAGTTACATACAGTATTATTCATGTCTAGTATCCCAGATGAACTACTATAGGCAAAAGAATATGTGGATCATTTGTTGTCAACTTCTCATTCAAGATTTTAGTGTTCTGAATCCAAAGTATAGGGAAGTTCACAAAATGAACCAAGAAACCAATTATCCACATATTGTTGTAGATTCTCAGTCCAAGCAGGAGCAGAGGAAACCTAAGAACCTGGCAGATCAGATGCGCCTGGCTAAGCTGTTATCTGACTCTATGGTACCAGAGTTTCAACACGGGATTGGCTACGAGCTGAACCAGTACACGGCAGATGGGACATCGTTTGACTACATGGCAGGGGTGAAGGAGGTGAGTCTGACATTATAGCACTTCTTCATTCTTGATTACAATGTGAAAGTTGTAGGTTTGTAGGTTTTGATTCCTGAGTTCGATTCTGTATCATAAGCATAGTCATCAGACATATCAGACACTGTCTGTCCTTCCTCCAGCTGCCCTTTTCGCTGGCAGTAGAGATGTGGGGAGACCGGGACAGTCCCAGTAAGAGGTGCTTCGACCTCTTCAACCCTCCCAACAAGGACCTGCAGGTGGGTCACTACAGGTCTACGAGGCAGCATAGGGATAGATAAGAGCTTTACTTTTATCCTTGTGCTTTTCCATTGTTGAAGGTCTTTTCATTATTTTATATGTACATGTATGTAGAACCTGACACTTTTTAAGGTTCTGCCTTATCCCCAGAATGCCCTGGATGAGGTCCAGCCACTGTACGAGACTCTGTTCTCCTACCTGAGTTACTGGAAGGAGCGCCAGGCTCACAGCCCATTCGGAGTTATCGAGGTAACACTCTCTCTTAATGACACTGACAGGAATTTGAAAAAGCAAAGCAAAAAACATTGTCTTTTCCAGCTGCAAACAAATACCGTTTAGTTGTCAGACTCAGAGCTGAAACTTTGTTTTCGTTCCTGCAGGAGCCGTCCATGTCTTTTATGTACTTCTGCCTGGCCATGACGGTGTTGTTTGTCGTGTTTGTGTGCATGCACCGCCACCTGCCGTCATCACTGCGGGCATTCCCTAAGCGCCGAGTCATCAGTATCAACCGGCTGTGGATGATGTGGAGGGACTGACCAGGGGGGATAAAACAAGAAATCCATTACTGATCATAATCATGAGCATGATGAGTTCAGGGAGAAATTTTCATTGGCAAGGAATTAGACAAATCAGAAGTCAAATTTTAAGACTAGAAGGACAAGTCCTGAGCAACTCATGACCAATGGCAAGTACGGAGAAGAGAAAAATGTGAACAACCAAAGGGAGTTTTTGTACTCTGCTTACTGTTGACATCCATGTCTAACTTCTCAATTGTTATTGACCAACCTTCCTTGTTTGTCAAACATCAGTACACCAAAAAAATTATTATGTGTTATGTATTACATCAATGAATCATGAAAGCCTGAGTTTGTGTCTTGCTGAATGAGGTAATAAACTTGTAGTATACAGAATGTGCATTTGTTGTAATTATTTACTGGAAGCCAGCAAATACCTAGCCTGACAGAATAGCATGCTGAAGTTAGTTATGAATCTCACTTTGGCCTGGATTACAAAAGCCAAGACTTTTGATAAATAGACCCTTTGTTTCATATACAATGTACAACAAATCTTCAAAGAACCACACTGGCTATAGTAATAATTGTGACATAATGCATATTTATTTTTATCATACATAACTGTACATCCTGCACCTGTCATTTCATTTCTATTAATAATCACTGGCAGAAGGCACAAAATAATGTCACATACACAAAAACAAATCATCTCGCACCTACAGACTGAGGCAAGGCTGGAAAAAATTCTGTACTTCAAGTACAGGCAGTGTATGAACTGCACATATGGCAAAACATATTGTTATTTTGAGTATTTAGAGTTTCTGTGGTGTATCTACATGTTGTACAAATGTATGTATGGTGGGCTATCCAGAATGTTTACATTAGATACAGGAAGCTGTTCAATGGCACATTATGTGTGCACAACTGCAGCATAAATTATTTCAAAGCAAAACTTGCATATATGTTACAAAACAGAAAACATTCACCTTTCTACATTATAATCATTTATATAATAAACTCATTTTATTCCCCTTTGTACATTTTCATATATCACACTATACATTCATAGTAAGAAATTTTCTTTGTCAGCCAGCAATCCAATTTTGGACTTCTCCGTTTATACTTAATGCCTTATACCTGATGTTACTACCCACACAGTAAAATTAAAATCACATTTTTCCCCAGTGCCAGTTCATCAAGTCAACAAAGGATTACTCACTAAGGCCACTCCTGTGAAATGCTTCGTCCTCCAATTTGAAACTGGAAAAAGAATGATGAGCGATGACTAAGTACTTCATACACCTTATTCACTCAAAGTGAGCCAGACACAATTCATTTAAAAGCAATACAGTCACCTCAATGCCGTCTTATTTTGCTCGTGGAGAATTGACCAAACCCAGTCTGAGAACCAAAGTATTTCCCTGATGTGGCCCAAAGCAATACTGTTACCCTTACAGGAGCCATTCTAAATAAAACAATAATTTTTTACATGGAGTTAAAATCAAGATGTCTTCAAACACCCCAACTTGGAATTCCTGCTATGATATTCTCTGGCACAGATTACCATGTGGAAGAAGGATTCTATTCTCCGAAGTCTGAACCACTTCTTTCATTTTCAACTTCAACTGATATTCACAGACAATTGCTTTCTTCAAAAGTTCTGAACTCAAGAAATACTAGAAAGGCAAGCATGTGCCTCCTGGTATCTGTTATGTACGCATACACTATTGTGTCTGTTGGGATAAAACTGGTAAGAAATAATTGTTACTTGTTACAACAATAAAATCCGCTCCAGGTTACTGTTTTTATTTACAGGTTTATCTATGAATTTATCTATTTAGCGGATACTGCTATACAGACTTGAGTGGCCTGTATACTGTATATTTTATCATGGGTAAGGGTGATCCCCTTACCTCCAGAGAGATGAGGCTGACTTTCAGAGACAAGAACAGGCAAACTGTGATCATCAGGGAACTTCCCTGGCAACCAGAAGCACAAGTCTGGTGCTGATTTAGGTCATTATACCATATTAGACCACAGAGATTGTTCCACAACAAAAATAACAGACAACTGCGTGTAGTAAGTGGTTACACTGACATGACCCAGACATGTATATAGACACAACTGTTCTGATACCCTGATAGACATGCAGTAAGCCTAAAAATTACCCAAACCAGCTAATAGCAGCAGGGTGAAAGGCAGCTTTTAGACTTAGCAACATATCATATCAAACTGTCTTTGCTTTGTTCTAGTTCAAATTTACTTCACTAAAACTGATAATTTTGTCCCATTCAGTATATATTGACTGCAATGTCATATATACAATGTCATATAAACCTAATACTGTCTGAGCAACTTTGGTACATCAAATGCAGTACATAATAAGACTGTGTCAACACATCAAAACAATGGTTATTGTAATGTTCATGATTGACAGGTGTCAGTCATCCCTGGAAGGTGGGGAGGGGTCTGGAGATGGTGTTGTTTTTTGTCATAGCTTCCAACTCCCATCTGTGGAGGAAGGAGAAAAACAGAAGAAAATATGAGAAAGTTTATCTCAATTTCTGAAAGAGCTTTAAAAATGTCCTTGCTATGAAATGATTCAAGAGTAATGTCTATGTACTACTGACCTGATGTCATATGGCAGCACAGACCAGTCCAGCTTGTGCTTTATGACTGCAACCTTACACAGGGTCTTAAGTGATGGGGCTGTGGGAATGAAGCATATCACAGAATAAGTCCCATTAGCTTCTCTTATATTTCCTTGCTTATATGTGGACTTAATGAATGTTATTTGTCTGTGGCACATTCAGCTATTCAAAGCCTTGTAAGAAATTCCACCACCAGGACTTGAAAAATTTACTTTTTTGTACTTCACACTCCTGCATCCTCCGTACAAAACTGACAATACAAATGACTTCCAGTATAGCACATCTTCTGACATGACTCACCAAGGTCTAGGATGTAGACATCAGAATGGTCCATCAGGTTGGACAGATCTCCCACCTGCCCAAACTCACATGGGCTGCAGGGAACAACAACCACATACAATCAATTAATCTTTCTCATAATGTTCCATTATAATTCCCAAAGCTAACCACTACGACAGCTTTGGGAATACAGTCAAAAGGACATAAAAAAAACTTGACAGTCTACAACAAGGTCACAGGGTTAAGCTTTAGCTGAAGCTAACAGCTCATGGCTCAAACTTTGAAGTTACATTTAATTCACGATCATGTTTAATTACCTTGTCCCACCAAACAGAACCACCTGGTCTCTGATGACACATGCACACTGGCGCCGCCGGGCACACGGGCCTGGGTTCAGGGGAAACACCTGCTTCCACTCCCACTTCTCTGTAGCAGGAAGACGTCAACAACACTTGACTTACACTACACAAGCAACAGTCTTCACATTTAATGACTCTTACAATAACTGTACAGGATTTCCCCCCAACCAGGTACATACAAATTTACAATGTTAGGTATTGAATTTCGTGATTTCATATGATCTTCCCTGTGTATGAATGAATGTAAATATGCCGCCACATATACACGACATCCACAGAGTTCTACAGTTTAAAAGATACTGTGATAAGTGCCAAAGTTAAGGTAAAACAGACCTGTGTCCAGTCGCCACATGTCCCCGTAGTGCTTCTCCAGCAGTGCATTGTAGCCACCAAAAATGTACACATACTGTCCATGTGCAACTGTGAGAAAAGACGCAGGACTCAGTCATGCCATACTATCAGTATTAACTCGTCAATTTTCTTTTCTAGATGAGAATTACAACTGTAACTTTTATGAAAAAAATGATCAACATTATTTCCGAAAACCTGTTGCTATTATCATGCCTTAATTCTGCCTTAGTTAATCATGCTTCAAGACATTTGGACAGTGTACGCCTGAAAAGATTTCTGGTCCAGCTCTAACTGTAAAAGAAAACTGGAGGCTCCCAGGCAGAAGGTCTGACAGTAATACGTACATGCAGAGTGGCTCCGTCTGCCCTCGATCATTGCACGGTTCTTGACCTCTGGTTCACTCCATCTCAAGGTCACTGTGTCAAACACTTTAACGTAGTTAGGGTAGATCTCGTGGTTGGAGTGGTACGGTCCGAGCTGGTCAGCACGACCGCCGAAGATCAGCATCTTACTGCCGACCGCTGTGGCTGAGTGGAAGTCTCGCCATCTGGCAGGGTGACCCTGTAGGGTGAGAGGTCAGAGTTCAATCTTGCCATGCCGTTCTTTAAATCTTATACAAAGCTAAAAACTTTATATGTACAGATGTAGCAAGATGGAAAACTTTTTGTGGCAAGATACATTTCCAGCAAGTACATGACTAACTAAATCCCTGGGTAACAGATAAACGGGATAAACTTTCAACATACTTTCAGCGCTGCTGACTGATACTGAAAGTCCTTTTTCAGTTATGTAGTAGTACTACTAGTAGAGATCCCTACTGATACCCACCCTGGCTGGTAGTAGTCTCCAGTGCATTGTTGTTGTGTCCAGTTTGTGAACTTCATTAGAGAAGCAGTCAGCCTGTAGGAAATACACCGTCAGATTTTTAATGTACTCAAAATACATGTACCATCAAAACTTAACTCTACTAAATAGTTGTAGGAAATGGCTACAAACTAATATTTAGTATCTTTTACCAAATGGTCAACCATTAATGGCTACAAGCTATGTCACTGTTGATAAGTACCTGAATACTGTAGTTGTAGCAAGTATTGTAACAAGTCGATAATAAAACTGGATTCTAGGGACTGCTACAGTCATCAGCAGTACTTACTATCTGTTCATATCCTCCAAATACATAAAGGTTGTCATCAACCACACACAGGGAGTGTCCATCGCGTGCTGGGGGGGTGGCACCAGTCACCTGCGGACAGGACCACCTTAGTGTAGCTGGAGGGAACAGACAAAATGTAAATTACTGTAACCCTGCAGTCAAGCAAATATAATGAAGGAGAAAAACAAGATGTAGTCTGTCACACTCCAATAGGTTAGCATATAATTATCCAGACATGTGTCAACAGTAAGAAAAGAAAGACAACAATGAACTACAAGCCCATGTGGCACAGTGCCCAGAAATTGGGCTTTGCCAAATACTGCACGACAAATAGGACATAGAAATGCAAAACATTTCTTAATTACAGACACCATTCCTATAATCTTTCTTAATTTTGTTTCTTCACACTCCTACCGGCCGCCCACCCGGCAGTTCCTGCCCCCTGGGAAGGGTTCAATTAACCTAGGAACTTCAAATAGAGCTCCTTGAATTAGCCTAGGGATTGACATTGTGTAAACATGGCCTAGTGTCCTGTCTGGCAAATTAGGTCACTGGTACATGTAATTGCAATACTCACAGTGCCCTTACCAGTTCTTCCAAGAACCACAATCTCTGTCACAATTACAAACATCTTTTGTGTTCTTTGACGGTTCATCTCGCAATGAAGTCTTATCATGCAAAGCAGTTTTTTTTTCATTCTTCTTCAAAGCTTCAAAGACACTTTCTTTATATTTTCATCATTTCCAAGTCAGGTAACAGTCTCTGTTACAGGTAGATACCACTGATCTTATTGCTCGAAACACCAGTATAATCATTCAAGCATTTCAAGCTACCGGTAGTAACTGAAAGAACTATGTACAGGTGATATGAGAGAATACTTCAATGACATTACATTATACTTACATTCTGGCTCAGATAGAAGCTAGCTAAATAGTATTCTTATCATTTATACTACTGTTCTGATAATTTCTACTCACTTGTGTCAAAGCAGTACAGAATGTTGTCTGCTCCTTCAGAGTCGTTCCTGCCCCCAAATAAATACACCTTCTCCCCCACTGCCACCGCTGTATGACCATATCTCATGTATGGCACAGACTGGTAATCTGGGTCACTGTGAGTTGGAATTGGGAGCTTTTTCCAGCGACATGTTACTGGAAGTAACAGTTGTACATACATAGCATCAGTACAGCAATTACAACACCATTTCAATAGATTTTAGCAAATTTATTCTAAATGTATTCTATGTCTTCTCTTTATCTACTACATGAAGTATGTTGAATAGCTAACATAACAGCTCTTCTGCATAATACACCAGCTTCTTCCATGTATGTTTGCTAGCTTGCTGTATGCTTGGCTGCTGTCTTATCCGCATATCTGCATGCCAGCATCTATATTTAGAAAGTTTCCTTCCTGACCACTGCTGTTGCCTTACTAACACTTTATTTCTGCATGCTACATGACCAACTGTTTTTAAACATCTATGGTTGGTAGTATCGTCTTTGCCCAAGAAACTATGTAACTATAAAATAACATTGGTTACAGAAAGTTAACGTTTTGTTTGCTTATGAATATCATTCAGAGGAAATAACAGAAAGAAATAGCAGATATGACACATACCAATGTGGAAGACATGAACATCGATAGGTCTAGTTGTCTCAAAGTCCTCCCCAGTACAGTACCCCCCAAAGCTGTAGACTTTGTCCCCTACAGACACTGCTGCATGGTTAACTCTCCTCGGTCCACCCTCCAAATGAACGATCCAATGCATCCTGTAAGTGTAAAACCTGTAGATAGGGATAACAGAGCCGTTACTGGGTGTTTGAACTACATGTAGCGTGTCAGAAGACCAAATCACTCATCATGAGTGACAAGATTATTGGGTATTGTCCTACGTATACTGACAATGATTGAAAGGGTCTGTCAACTCTACAGATAGGAAGAGCAGGAAGAGTGCAGCAGGCGGTACAAGTGGGGAGGGATGGCATTCCAACAAAATGTGCTTGTATAATAAGTTGTAACATATAACATCCCCTACCATAATATATAACGTTACCATTATTTATATAAGTTGTAACATATGTCATTAGGACTGTATCATTGTTAGGACTGGCTCCTAGGACTTAGCCGCTAAGACTTAGTATGAGTCGGTTTCTTTATAATATGAATCTTGAAAGTTGGATTTCCTCCAAACTGACACTTCACATGTGATGCTGCCGTAACACTGGGCTACACAGTCTTTCAGGGAAATCGAGGTCAGACGTCAATCACCCAAATTTTCACAGGTGACACCTGTAACATGAAACTTTCTCCTAGTCACCTGCTTGAGCACCTCATCTATACCTTCACGTGTGTGCTGAATCTGTAGGATGTTGGAACCAAAATAAATCATACGTATAAGCTATACAGGGTAGCCTCAATGTGAGCACGAAAATAAAATGTTACTGTTAACGTTAGGTGTTGTTTTTCAAACTCTGCTACGCAGAAGGTAACGTGGTTGTCCTTTGACCTTACCGACATCCAGAAGTTTCCACTGCCCGATGACGGGTTTTTGCAAAACTTTTCAAACGTCACAAACACAAGACCGAAGTATCCCCATACTTCACCTTTTGGCGGACTTGGATCGACGGAAGGGGATCCCTGGCCCTGTGACTTCCTGGAGTGGTGGGTGGTTAGGTCAGGTCTGGTTCTCGACCCAGTCTCCAACAAATCTGGCGAAAATTCTCCTCTTTTTCTCTTCGTCAGCAACCACGAAACGCATACAACAAATCTAGACACCACTGATTACCAAGGGGGTCTAGTCATGGTAAAAGTTTGAGAGATAAAAGCAGGAAAACCTTGCTACAGCCAACTTTGGTCAAAGAAGTTTGGGTGAAAACAGTTCATATTGCGTTGCAAAGGATTGTATTTACTGCACATGCGCATTTCTCATATTACGGACGCCCCCTTGCGAGCAGAATTTTTAACTCTCCGCCACGAAAGCGACATCTAGCGTTTTTTGAATGAAGTACAAGTTACACTTTTTGTTACACTACTTGAAGTAAGTCTTCACCAGTTTTTGTAGGGTGTAGATATACAAACGTTACCTTTCTTAGTCAATCCTGTTTTTCATGAGTACATCGAGCAATAAAACATTCCAAAGTTGAGACTAAACATCATTCTGTATTTATTGCTCAAAGTAAAATCAGCCAGATTTAAAACATCAATAAAGTGATTATCAAGCAAACAATGGCTTTAAGAAGTTGGCATCTCAAACTATCTAAGGTAACTACCTCACTACTGTACACAATTCTAATGATACATTACAGTCGGAAAACTCACATGCAACTGCTATTGGCTCTTTCCGGATTCTTTTTGTAATTTGTATCATCAACAGGCACAAAATGGTTGAACATGATGTTACACAATACAAAATTACATTACTTGCAGAGATGAAATTCACTGAAATATTCAAGCTGGACGGCACCGAAACAATTGTGTTCATATCTTACTGTGTACAAATAGGTAAGTATATCAAAGAATATTTAGACCTTAGAACAAGTATTAGTTGACTCATCTATTGTTTTGTACATAGGTTAATTTCGTTGTACCCAATGTATTTGTCTGTATATCTACATGCAGTCTTAGACTTTACGAAAGTCGCTGTACTTTTGTTGTGTCAATAAAGTTCTCTCTATCTTAGCACCCAATGCATTACATAACAATTGACATTTGATCAAACACTCATCCTCACCACATGTCAATGCTTGGGACTGAAGTGGACCGTCATTGCTTTGATAATTTTTAAAAATTCATTTATCTATTTATTTATCTATTTTATCAATTAACATGTAAGCAGCAATGAAGCATTAACAGTGATTATGGCACACAAATGGAATAATATAACCTTTGTATAATATAATCTATTCATTCAGTCATCTTCCAAAAATTAAGTAACGTTACATGTTGTAGGCAAAAAGGTAATGTAGTGTTCTTCAAAATAAGTTAAAACAATTAAGAATTCACCAAAATATGAGAAATCCAAATATTTCTCAAGTTACAGTTCCACAACAACAGGAGGAATAGCACTATGCTTGCATATCAAGAAATAGACCGTGAAATTTTGTTACCATGAACATAAAGTGAATTACAGTATGTTTCACTGTCTCGCTGGAATTTTTAAAAAGTACCTAGTCTACAAAACCAAGTGAACGAGTAGCCAGTGGTATCATCCACTGACATATACTCACTCCTACAGGCTAGTGAAAGGGACCGCTCCTTTTGAATGTCCAAAAGTTGTTATAACCCACAACCATTAGTAATGTACCAAGCCATCTGATTGTCTAACTCTGTCATCAATTGAATTCCCCACCCACTCAATGGCTTAGAAAATATAGATTTTTAGTGGATTGGTGGATTCCAAATATAAGAACCATTTAAAATTATCAAGGATTTTGATAAATAATGAACTTTTGTAGAGATTGTATATTTCCAGATTTGTAGTGTAATTTTGGCACAACTGGGGTAGATTTGCAGTGGCATCAAAAACAGTTTTGAATGTGCCTGACTTTGGGTCAAGTGTCAAGTATTGGTGGTTGAGTCATTGGTGTTTTTTCGTCTTTATATCTTATGAATTTTTTTAATACATTGTAAGCTATCCCTTAAAAGAAGAGATGCACCTTTATGTCATGGATGATTGTTACTGAAGCAAGGTGATTGACAATAGTTTTACATCATCATCATATCTAGCCTACAGCTATTTTAAACAAAAGTGTGTCATGTGTTAAAAAAAAGAGGGCAGTAGTGCATTGCACTATTGTAACAGTACATGGATGCAAGAAACTGAATTAACAGATTTCTGTACAATTAGCCTAACAAAGAGTATTAGGACAATGTTGAAGTACTTCAGCCTAGCTAGATATTTCTGTAGAAGCTGTTTATCTAGCTGCTGGTCTTCAGAGGCAGTGGGATACCCATGTCGGCACACACCTCCTGTATACAGTGCAGCAGGTGCTGCATGTCCTCTGGGAACAGGTGTCCGATGTTGCCCACGCGGAAGCAGTCTGCCTTCGTCACCTTTCCTGGGTAAATCACCTGGCCTGAGAGAACACCAAGGACAGAAAGTGTCAGGACTTACACCTGGACAGGACACTAACTGACACCACAATATAACTTAGGAACACTCTAAAAAAAACTTCACATCAGTTGTGACAAAATGCAGAGTGTAAGTTTCTTACGTGCAAACATTCCTCCAAGTTTCATTCCTGTCTCACCTTTATCATTGAGGCGTGAGTAAAAGTCTTTGAAGCTGAAGGCTGGGTGGTCGGGGAAATGGTACGATGTGATGATGTAACCTTCA
>NW_017803843.1:1575977-1579722 GCF_001625305.1 Branchiostoma belcheri | reverse complement strand
CACAGTGATTTTGTAAGTTATTCAAAGTCAGACACTAAGTTTGATGCATCAAATGTCTCCTCCCAACAAGCTGCAACCCTCCAGACTAGCTATCAAATTTTGTGACCCACACTGTGCAAGACTCTCACACTGTTTGTTTCCCATTAAGACTCATTCCATGACTTGATATTCGCCATAATTGTATGAATTCTGTGCTCCTATGATTATAGATCTTCTTTGACCTTGCCACTTTCCCTTGGTACTGTTGTAGTAATCACTGCCTCCACAGCAAATGTGCCACTGCCCTGCACAGGTACACAGGTGTGGGTTGATGCAGGAACACCTGAGGGAACAATATCATGGTGAACCAGTGTTGTCAGGCTAGCAAGGCAGTAAAGGCAACTGCAGCAAGTACAATTACAACATCAAAAACATTAACAGACTGCCCAGTGAGAAAAGAGACAATAAAAAAGAATCAATATCACAACTTGTAAACCTATGCAAATGTAAACAGCGAGATGACTCACAGTCCTTATTCGCTGACTTTGGTCTTCAGGAGTTATGCGTTATCTGAATTTTCTAGGATATCAGTACTGGTAGGATCCCTTATACAAGACTTCTTACCTGCCACTTCCAGCAATCTTTGTCGAATGAAGCTGACTTTGTTTACAAACTCCACATCCCGTGAGCCCAGGTCGCGCAGCATGGCCTGTTTGGTGGTGAGACTGACCCCCAGTGGCCCAGGTGTGAACAGCTTCTTGTCTGCAGGTAGAGAGGAGCCTGCCTTCTCTGCTGCTGGGGAGTGGTTTCCATTGGAAATGGCAGCATTTGCTTGTCTGTTGAGTGGCATGGTGCCCAGTTGGTACAGCTAAAGGGTTTTCTTATCCTGGAAGTAAAATAGAGCAATGTTAAATCTACTGTCAGAACAGAACTGGATGTGAAAAGGCTGGGCTGCCTGCAGGTATAAATAATTCCAACCAGACCAACAGAAGGATGGGAAGTTAATTTCGGCCTCGGTACATTTCGGTCCCATATGGATAAAAATGCACTGAAACCAAAATTAACTAAGGGACCTTAATATAATGAAGGGACTGAAATGCAAAAAAAAAAGAAGATGGAGTATACGTTAAATGCTTCTTGAGCAGATACAACACCAGGAATGAAAGACTTGTCTTATCCAACGTCTGCAGCTCAGACAAAGGAACAGGACAGGTTTAACCCGTTAGACAGGATGGTCTCCTTTCTAGCAGGACATTTACCAGGGTAGCACAAAGAAATGCACTCAACCGGAAATATCCTTTGTTCTTGAAAAAGTTGGATTCACTGTGAAACAATGTAAAGATCACATAAATCAATGTCATTATTCTGGTGCTGACAACAGACAAATAGTCATTGTCTTTTACGTTTTTGCAGTTTTCACTGTTAATTTTTGCTATCAACACATTGAATTATTCATTGCTTGAAACATCAACCAGTGTGGTATGTTGACTATGACATTTGTGGCTCCTATGGTATCATTTGGGTCTATCATAGCCGTGGACGACTCTGGTAACTTTTTGCATGATAATGCCGGTATTATCATGCAAAAAGGTTACCAGAGTCGTCCACGGCTGGGTCTATCATAAAATGCATGACAGCATGTAACTCCGTTGCTCAAGACTAAGAAATTACTAACGTTAGTAACGTTACATGTAACGTTACATGTAAACTGGTATAATCATACATGCAAAATTTATAGTGTACATAGACTCTGTTCAAGGTGAATTCACCAACGTGCACAGTGCTATTACGCAGCTCTTAAAGGCGCAAAGACCAGTAGTTTGACTCTCCCACCTTGAACCACAATTATCGGGTATTTGGAACAGCTCCATATCAACGAGACCGTTACAACTAAAATTTCAAAACGCGTTACGACAGAACGCTTCAAGCTCAGCCCTCCGGCCGGACCGGTTTGAAGGAGGGCCTGCATGCCCTTTTTCGTTAACCGTTATGGGCTATTTTAATTCACCGTTAATCGTTGCCGGCCCACTCTAATTCAACGTTAAGCGTTATCGGTATATTCATCGTGAAGCGTTATTGGTCGTTTTAATTCAACGTAAAACGTTATTTGTCATCCTAAATTCAGCGTTAAGCGTTAAAGAATAATTCTTCGTTACGCCCAAAGTGCTGGAAAAGGCGTCATTGAAGGTTTGAAAATCCAAAATTTCCCGGGGGAGAATGCCCCCGGACCCCCCTACATTGGCGCTCGACTCGCTTGATATCTTGAGTAAAAATATGAAAGCATTAGAAAGACCGCGTACCGACAAACACTCTCAACACCATAATTTGCCTCTCAAAATGCGGGAAATTGTGTTTTTGAAGGCTTAAAAATCCTAAATCCCCCGGACCCCCTCAGATTGCCAGCACCTTCGGCGCTCCTCTCTCAAAATCCATCGGTAAAGACTGGGCGAACGGGCAAAAGTCAAGCTGGGTAGAGCCCTGGCCGACTCGGACTCCCCTTTATTTGTGGACGCACTCCGGGAACAGGGCAGGTGGGAAACACAGGGAACACATACCTTTAATGGGTGCTTCATTACATGTAAGGTATACGTAATTTTGTCAGTGATCACCTTTTCTCACAAAGCGAGGATACCAAGTCCAGTGCAGCTCGAAAAAGAAGCCTATCAATTTACCGTTAAGCGTTGCCAACCGTCCTGAATTTACCGTTAAGCGTTATCGGCCCTGCTGAATTTACCGTTAACCGTTGCCAGGACCCCCCCATGCAGACCCTCTTGAAGGTCACGGGCACTGGCCGGTTCCTTCCAAATAATTTCTAGCCTTCTTTGATAAGTTTTTGAGAAATTTGCACTCATATAACGTTACACGTTGTATAATTTTTATCATCACACTCCAGGGTTATTTTGGATACTGTAGATTCCTTCACTTGACACTCTTGGTTGTTTATTCAAGGCCGCCATTAATTATGTCCGCGTCGCCGCACCGTTACTGGTCAGCCCATGGCCTAGTTAGGGACACATCGCCCTGAAGTTACACCGTTACGCAGTATATATCTCTCCAGTATTTATGCAAACGTATCTTAATACTTGAATTAGCATCGCATTATCAAGAAAACGACAGACGTGAAAATAAGAAACAACCAACCGTAATTCGACCCGGGCCCTTCCCGAGCTGCCTGTATTCTGAGCGAGGACCCCGACCCAGTTTCTGTCCCGTTCACGTGTACACTTGGATCCTAATCCCCTCCCACACCAATATAAAGGGCCCAATCATGGCAAAGCCAAACAGCATAAACTCGACATGGTTGTTACTTTGAACTTTCTCAAAAGATAATTAGATGACGGAAACCATCATATGTGTTGAAATATAAGGCATAATATATTTGTGTACGACATGGAATGAATCCTGTATACTGAATCCGGTATACTGTTATATGACACCAAGTCTATATCGCATACGGTCTGATCACGTGCATCTGATTACGCGGGAAGCGACCTTTCAACTCTAAACCCAATCTCTTATCACGCATGCGTCCTGACCTCGAGCCAATTTTTCAGTTTTCCTGAGTCACTTTCCTCTAACGTTTGCGAAGATTTACTTCATCTCTCTTTTTTCAAATATCGCTAACAGTAGCCACAAGTAAAGATGAGCTCTATAGGAACCGGGGTAAGTGTCTAGTGTTATATTATGCTGCCAGCTGTACGTTGTTTTAGATGAAATGTTAGCAAAAACCAAGCATGTTTCCGTGCTATACACATGTAATTTCTGT
>NW_017803843.1:1555765-1575957 GCF_001625305.1 Branchiostoma belcheri | reverse complement strand
CCCTTATACAAGACTTCTTACCTGCCACTTCCAGCAATCTTTGTCGAATGAAGCTGACTTTGTTTACAAACTCCACATCCCGTGAGCCCAGGTCGCGCAGCATGGCCTGTTTGGTGGTGAGACTGACCCCCAGTGGCCCAGGTGTGAACAGCTTCTTGTCTGCAGGTAGAGAGGAGCCTGCCTTCTCTGCTGCTGGGGAGTGGTTACCATTGGAAATGGCAGCATTTGCTTGTCTGTTGAGTGGCATGGTGCCCAGTTGGTACAGCTAAAGGGTTTTCTTATCCTGGAAGTAAAATAGAGCAATGTTAAATCTACTGTCAGAACAGAACTGGATGTGAAAAGGCTGGGCTGCCTGCAGGTATAAATAATTCCAACCAGACCAACAGAAGGATGGGAAGTTAATTTCGGCCTCGGTACATTTCGGTCCCATATGGATAAAAATGCACTGAGACCGAAATTAACTAAGGGACCTTAATATAATGAAGGGACTGAAATGCAAAAAAAAAAAGAAGATGGAGTATACGTTAAATGCTTCTTGAGCAGATACAACACCAGGAATGAAAGACTTGTCTTATCCAACGTCTGCAGCTCAGACAAAGGAACAGGACAGGTTTAACCCGTTAGACAGGATGGTCTCCTTTCTAGCAGGACATTTACCAGGGTAGCACAAAGAAATGCACTCAACCGGAAATATCCTGCTAGAAAGGAGACCATCTTGTCATACAATGGAGTTATATTTGAAATATTGTATATAATTATATAAAAACCCACTGGTCCCGGGCCGGGGTTCGAAACCACAACCTCCCGGGCCCCAGTCAGACACTCTAACCTCTCCGCTAAAAGGTCTAGACCCGTTTGCCGGATCTGTTGGTAGCGCCTATAAACCCCCCACTGTTACACTACTCCCCCTTTTCTTTTCAAGATTCGTCCTCGGATCTTCCGAATTCGACATCCCTGGAGCGGCCGAAAATTCATGCGCGCACGGATGTCTTCCATATAGTAGAATGTCCTTGATATACTAGTAATCAAATCAACATGGCCTAATCTAGCTATAGGTTCCTGATACCAGCAACTTTAATTCTAAGGGTCAGACAAGGGATTTGTTGCCTGGGTTGTTGAGCTACTTCAAAATTGACAAACTCACTCCATATGCAAATTACAAAATATTTGCATCTGGTTGCTATGGCACAAATGAGAATAATAAGTGCATGTTCACACTTCAGTCCAATCCTTTGTTCTTGAAAAAGTTGGATTCACTGTGAAACAATGTAAAGATCACATAAATCAATGTCATTATTCTGGTGCTGACAACTGACAAAACTTTGTTAATAGTCATTGTCTTTTACGTTTTTGCAGTTTTCACTGTTAATTTTTGCTATCAACACATTGAATTATTCATTGCTTGAAACATCAACCAGTGTGGTATGTTGACTATGACATTTGTGGCTCCTATGGTATCATTTGGGTCTATCATAGCGTGGACGACTCTGGTAACTTTTTGCATGATAATGCCGGCATTATCATGCAAAAAGTTACCAGAGTCGTCCACGGCTAGGTCTATCATAAAATGCATGTAACTCCGTTGCTCAAGACTAAGAAATTACTAACGTTAGTAACGTTACATGTAACGTTACATGTAAACTGGTAACTGTTATAATCATACATGCAAAATTTATAGTGTACATAGACTCTGTTCAAGGTGAATAGAGACCCAGTCATTCACCAACGTGCACGGTGCTATTACGCAGCTATTAAAGGCGCAAAGATCAGTAGTTTGACTCTCCCACCTTGAACCACACACGGTATTTGGAACAGATCCATATCAACGAGACCGTTACAACTAAAATTTCAAAACGCGTTACGACAGAACGCTTCAAGCTCAGCCCTCCGGCCGGACCGGTTTGAAGGTCACGGGCACTGGCCGGTTCCTTCCAAATAATTTCTAGCCTTCTTTGATAAGTTTTTGAGAAATATGCACTCATATAACGTTACACGTTGTATAATTTTTATCATCACACTCCAGGGTTATTTTGGATACTGTAGATAATTTCCTTCACTTGACACTCTTGGTTGTTTATTCAAGGCCGCCATTAATTATGTCCGCGTCGCCGCACCGTGGTCAGCCCTGGCCTAGTTAGGGACACATCGCCTTGAAGTTACACCGTTACGCAGTATATATCTCTCCAGTATTTATGCAAACGTATCTTAATACTTGAATTAGCATCGCATTATCAAGAAAACGACTGACGTGAAAATAAGAAACAACCAACCGTAATCCGACCCCGGGCCCTTCCCGAGCTGCCTGTATTCTGAGCGAGGACCCCGACCCAGTTTCTGTCCCGTTCACGTGTACACTTGGATCCTAATCCCCTCCCACACCAATATAAAGGGCCCAATGGCAAAGCCGAACAGCATAAACTTGACATGGTTGTTACTTTGAACTTTCTCAAAAGATAATTAGATGACGGAAACCATCATATGTGTTGAAATATAAGGCATAATATATTTGTGTACGACATGGAATGAATCCTGTATACTGAATCCGGTATACTGTTATATGACACCAAGCCTATATCGCATACGGTCTGATCACGTGCAGCATGCATGATCTGATTACGCGGGAAGCGACCTTTCAACTCTAAACCCAATCTCTTATCACGCATGCGTCCTGACCTCGAGCCAATTTTTCAGTTTTCCTGAGTCACTTTCCTCTAACGTTTGCGAAGATTTTACTTCATCTCTCTTTTTTTCAAATATCGCTAACAGTAGCCACAAGTAAAGATGAGCTCTATAGGAACCGGGGTAAGTGTCTAGTGTTATATTATGCTGCCAGCTGTACGTTGTTTTAGATGAAATGTTAGCAAAAACCAAGCATGTTTCCGTGCTATACACATGTAATTTTCTGTGCCCCCCTCCCACTTGTGCACACATAAATTCAGAGAACGTATAAGATATTCCACCATTTTTTGCTCAGAAATGTGTGTTAGTTACATATCATGCTCTCAGAAATTTGTGTTAGTTACATATCATGCTCTTGATGACAGCTTGAAAAGTTGACAATTATGGGTTTTTGTTAATCATTAGGAAGTTAGAAAATAATTGGTTACACATACCCTCTACCTCTCCACAAAAAATTAGGTGGTAGGTGTAAGACCAAAACAGAAGTCTGTATATATTATATAGCTGACAATCTGTCCTCTACTCTCCACAATAACCAGTATGACCTGTCAGCATCGCAGTTCTCTCCTGATGGCAGAGTGTTCCAGGTAGAATACGCCAACAAGGCAGTGGAAAACAGTGGGTAAGTAAAATGAACCAAGTAAAATATGTATTGCTTGTGTGGAAAAGCTCATGTGCACAATATTATTCAACAAAATTTCAAGGATGTCAGTTTGGAAGGAATATTATCTGGGTGTCATTACCCATATAGCTTTTATTAGTGAAACTTTGGTTACTTCACCCATTCCGTTCATATTTAGCTTATGAAAAAAATCTCAACTTCAAACCTTGCATGCACATGTATGTTCATACCTCCTTAGTATATGTAACCCTGACAAGACAGGGAATAACAGATTTTTTTATCTTTTTTAACTTAATTACCATTTACAATACATAATTACACAAAGTATAATAAACACATAATAATGCATACGAGAACAAATAAGAGTTTTGTAGTGTTGAGGAATTATAGAGATAGTTGTTTAGAATATTGCCATTGCCAGACATGGAATAACGGATGAATATCTAGACATGCAGTGAGGGATTGGTTAGTAGCAAGACAACATTAACTTTTATTCTTGTTTTGAAAATAAACAGGCTGTATGATACTTCCAAGAAAAATAATAGAACCTAGATATTCTTATTTCATAAGCTAAAAAGCATGTACAGTGCTAAGATTTAAGTAGATGTGATTTTTTTCTCCTGTAGGACTGCTGTTGGCATCAGAGGGAAGGATGGTGTTGTCTTTGCTGTGGAGAAGTTGGTTCAGTCCAAGCTGTACGAGGCGGGAGCAAACAAGAGGATTTTCAATATAGATAGGCACATTGGCATGGTAAACATGTAGCTCTTATTTGTATGTTTTGTTTCTATTCAGCATTCCTTGTATTTCTCTGCTTAGTTATAGCATCAGCACTTTGACTACAGAACAAACTATTACTTGTCTCTTAAAAATTAACTTGCCATTGTTAACAAAGTCTTGATTCTTCCCTTTACAGGCTGTAGCAGGTCTTCTTGCTGATGCCAGACAGGTAAATATTGTTTTACCGTTATGCTTAGCACTTGTTTTAAATTCCATTTTCAAGCCATTGGTCAGATCTTGTAAACCATTCTTTAAAGAACACTTTACAGATGTAGTGCCTATTGTATATAACTGTACTTGTGTTTCATCATGTTTTGTTCACATTGTGCATACAGATATCTGAGATAGCCAGAGATGAGGCCAGTAACTTTAGGTACAACTATGGTGGGGCCATTCCATGCAAGGTCAGTATAAATTCTGATTTTATACTAATTATAGATTCAGGAAAGACAGGACTTGGATTACCTGGAGCTTGACTGGACATATTGAAGCAAATGCATATATTCTATAGCCAACAAATATGAAGACTAATGTTTACTCCACTTTCTTGTAGGGAGCAAATAATGAGTATGCCAGGCTTTTCTTTTTCAGCGATTGGTATAACCAAAATGTTTGTTTTTTTTTAAATTCTGTAATATACTGTATACATGTACATGTATTAGCATATAACCACTTGTCTTCTTTCTTTGTTCTCCAGAACCTGTCAGACAGAGTGGCCATGTACATGCATGCCTACACTCTGTACAGCCATGTCAGGCCATTTGGGTGCAGGTGGGTTACTATATCATTCCATGCTACCCAAAATATATCTAACAGTCCAGCAGGAGCAAGTGCTAATCATTCAGAGGGAGAGTCCTTTGAATATCCCAGGAAATTTTTAGTTTATACTAAAGTAATTATAGTGGTATAAATTATGCATATGCAGAAATCTCGTCATCTTAGGAATAATTCAGCACATTACCTGCAGTATGTAGGAAAATTTATGTTGAGTGGTTCAGACTCTCAAAATTAACTAATCCTTCATGCATGTGTATACTGTAGCCTTTGTTTAATATCTTATTGGCGTATTGTGTGTTTCAGTGTGATGCTTGGATCATACGACAAAGATGATGGACCACAACTGTACATGATGGATCCATCAGGAGTCCACTGGGTCAGTCAATGTGCTTTTCCTTTGAACTTTGAGCAACACAAGACAGTGTATGGACATGTGTAGAGCACCAACATATTTGTCTACACACAAGGATCTTAAGCTTGTAATATCAACCTAACTAAAAGCTGGACAATACTATTTTCTCAGAAAGACTGCTGCTGGTTGATATGCATACATTTTAGTGCCTTGATATGTGGATAGGTAATATTGGGCATTACAGATGTTCAAGTTTGTAAAAATTGTAACTGATTGTTAAAACATGTATTTTCATTCTTTAATTACAGGGTTATTATGGCTGTGCCATCGGCAAGGCAAGGCAGGCAGCAAAAACAGAGATAGAGAAGCTGAAGGTACTGTCGCTTTGAAAATTATCCAGTGAAGTCACTAAGGTGTGTGTCCTAAATAGTATTTTGGGATATGACTCCTTTTGTAATTTGAAGAATTGATCTCACTGTTACAATATACATGTACCCTGATACCTGATATCTTGCCTCGACTTGCATGGGTAGATATAAATATACATTGAAAACTTTCCTTTAATATGGGCTGTAATTGTGTAAAAATATATTCAGTAGCAGTTGCCTATGTCACACACCAAGACAGAGAGTAAGAGTACTGTTTTATTCATGCCATAAATTTTTGCCCTCTACAGATGACAGACCAGTCTTGCAGAGATCTGGTGAAAGAAGCAGCAAAGATGTAAGTTTTCTTTTTTCTTCTGCATGCTTCAGCATGCTGAGCGTTGGGATAAAAAAGCACATTTTCACATTGAATTTTACTTTTCCAGCCAGAATCTGCTGAGTTGTGAATTGAAGATTTGTGAATGGGAAGTTTCTTATGTTACAGTAATGAAATGAAAGTTGACCATTTCAATTTTATGCCCTGTAGCATCTACATTGTCCATGATGAAGTGAAAGACAAAGCCTTTGAGTTGGAGCTGAGTTGGGTCGGGGACGGTAAGTAGTCAGTACTTTCACTTCTCCCAGCTGTCTTCAAAATGTCGTATGATTATTGATTTTGACAAATACAATGTGTTTTCTATGGGGAAGACCATCATTTGTATTACATGAACTACCCAGGTAGCATGTTTTTGCTATGGATCTTACAATATTTTTATCTAGTTAATTGAAATTTTTGGTGAATATTAATGCCTGTTCAGAAAGATTGATAGTAAATTCATACTGCTACTGTGATAAGTCATGTTTCGTGTTCCTGTAGTGACCAACGGAAGGCATGAGATGGTACCAAAGGACATTGTGGTAGAAGCAGAGAAATATGCAAAGGTATGCTGTTGATCCTCTTCATGGCCAATAAGTATTTCTCTGTTTGATTTTTTGGAGATGAGTGCTAAAATTGTGGTTATAAATCATGTACATGTGTACAATGTAACCATAAACTCCCGGTACTGTACACCATCATTAGTAAAAAGGTGAGAAAAATGCAACTCTGAATGTTGATGTTTATGTTTTGATTTTTTGTCCTTACAGGAGTCTATGGAGGAGAGTGATGATTCTGACGAAGAGGATCTGTGATGTGTCAGGCACACAGACATGATGACATGACTGTCAATAAACTTAGTAATGAGCCCCACATGCTGTAGGAACCTGGCTCTCTCTGATATATGAAATGAGCCCATGTAAATATTCTGGTGTTTTGTTAAAGTCAAGATAAAAATGGAACCTTTATAAGACCCGTGATACACAAGTATGGCCTTTCACTTAACATATTGTCCAACAGTTGGTAACATTACAGTAGTAAGGAAGCTGTCCATTTTGCATTATTGATACATGTACCTGTAATGAATCCTTTTTCACATGAATGCCACATTATCATTCTACACTATTTCCACACTAGGCATGTGACACTCCCTTGTCATACTTTGATAGTAACAGCTACTGGCAGCTGAAAGTCTTTGATACATTGAGAGCAACAACTTTAGTGGTCCACCTTAAGGGTGACTGACAATACTCCAGTTAACTGTGCTGTAGAGGGGATGTTTAGTGCAGGATAAGCTCTTACCATGCACATGTATGGTCTCTGCTTGACCTTTTGAATTAAATATGATGTCCTCCATTCATCTGTCTGGGTGTCTCTCCTTTATTTGGAATGTCAGGTAAAGTTGATACATTTCTCATGTGCATGCTAGCATTGTAATGTTGCGACTCAATTCAAAGATCTGACCTTCACCAAAGTGTAAACTGAGTAGAATTGAAAACATTCTAGCTAGACCAATTTATTATGGGTTTGGCCCCTGGGCCGGGGCATACGTAAAGGAACTGTCTTGGATTCAGTTTCAAAGTAATGAAAGATTGTTACACTTACTGAATGTAACATTGATTATGTCACAATCAGTAGAAGTATACCGGGAGCTGTGCTCTGGAAAACCAGGCATTCCGTTGGCTGAGAAAAGGAATGTTAATGCACATTGTAGTAAAATGCATAGCACATCAAAAACATAGATGCCACACACGTTAAGGTCAAAGGTCAGAAGCTATAAATGGCGCCCACATTTTTGCCGAGGCGGAGATGTGCTGGCTGTGGAGTACATGTAGAACGTGCCATGTCGCTTTGCCAAGTGACAGGTGTGTCCGATCCTGACCTTCTGGGGACAAAAGGTAGCTAAGTATCTCATCAGTCAGTTAGAAAGAGATAAACTGTCTACGTACGAAGAGATCGTTGGAGATGAAAATTATTATGGTCTGACAAACCGTTTGGGTCACTGGGTACACAATCGCCATTTTGTCGTCTGCTATGAGTGTGATGTTTTAATTAATTGTGACAATTGACGGATATCCGGACCGGGTGTACCAGTCGTGGTAGCATTTATTTCTCAGGAGTCCTTGTAATCCGTAAACGGCCAGAGAAATGAAGATTCGGTTCGGTCTAGCTGCCTTCATCGATGAGGGCTACTCCGTCGCGGTGGTGGGGTCGCTCTCGCGGCTTGGCTCGTGGAACCCCGACGGCAGTCTGCCTTTGCACCCCGTCATTCCGCCCAAGGCCAAGGAGCCGTCCTTCTGGACGTGCGACGTGGACCTGTTCGGGGAAGGTTTGCCAGATCGGTTCCAGTACAAGTTCATCCGGCGGGGCCCTGCAGGAAAGGGGAGTGACGAGAAGGGGGAGGGGGACATCGTTCCGCAGTGGGAATGGGAGGGATGCGGGGAAGGGCACAACCGCACCTGGGAGTATCAACAGGTAACGTTTGAAAATACATGTATAAAATAATTAATTTAACTCCCATCTGTCCATTATGCATGCTGAACTGAGCTGACAATCAAACCAGAACCAAGGTTATACATTTGTACCTCCTTGCCAGAACAAATACTTGTCCATAGCAACGGTAATGCTCTTGGCAACGGTGATGAACCTGGCAAGAGAAGTCTATGTACTGACATGTCTCCCAGTATTTCATCAGGAACATTGTTGCCGTAATGTTACATGTAATGTTATATTCCAATATTTATAGTTTGGAAGCTAGTGTTATAGTAACATTGTGGGAACAATTTTTATCTTCAGGAAAATATCTTGGGTGGAGTCCATTGCAACCCTGTGGCACGCTGGCAGGATAAGGCAGGAGAAACATCTGAGTTTGATCTGACAACCCGGTTCTTCTTCTACCTCCTGGACCACCAGCTGTTCCACTACAGTGAGATTCTGGACAACGTGTGGCTGGGCTCCTGCCCCAGGACTGCTGAACACATCACCAAGGACATGAAGCAGGTAGTTTTGAACAGTCACATGCCCACTATTTCAATGATGTGAACTTACCTCACCAGTGAGGAACTATACACACAAGGAAACAATTCTGGTGAGGCAATTTTTTAACAGGAACTGAATGTCTGCAGTAGAGGCATGTATGATGTCAGGCCCACATATGTGTCATAATCATTACCAGGTAAAATAAGCTCTAACAATGTTGTCTTGATATTCCTGCAGCATGTAATCCCTGTTTTCATTCTCCCCAAGGTGATGGGCACAACTGCTGTGATGAACTTCCAGATGGACTATGATCTCTGGAACAACAGTGCTGAATGCTGCCCACCTGCTGCAGACGTGCCACGCTACATATATGATGTCTACAGGTAACGTTACATCAATACCAACCCCTCACTGGTATCTCAACAGTTGCTTGAATCAGGTCTTGTACAATGAGCCTTGCAAGTGCCTCACCATTTTAGTATTTCTCTCTACCCCTCAGGAAAAATGGCATCTCCTATGTGTGGATGCCGACAGCCGACATGTCCACCGAGGGTCGTATCAAGCTGCTTCCCCAGGCTGTGTATGTACTACACGGTCTGCTGAGGTCTGGCCACAATGTATACGTGCACTGCAATGCTGGGATTGGCCGGTCAGTTGCTGTGGTTTGTGGCTACCTGATGTACGTGCTCGGGTGGAGCTTCCGTAAGATGCAGTATTATGTGTGCTCCAGACGACCGGTGTCCTACATCGATGAAGTTGCTCTGAAGGCAGCTGAAAAAGACTTTGCTACCAAGTTTGGCCGCCTGCCTGTTGAGTACTGAACTTTGAGACACATAAATTTTGCTGCAGTAATCTGACACAAGCTCTTCCTAACATTCAATCTCCCTGCTGAAATGTGATATTCCAGGTGCCTTTCAGTGCTGTTCATGAGCTGATGTGTACGACGAGTGTTCTACTACTTTTTATCAACTTGGCATATCATAGGGGAGAAACAGAACCCTTTCACTGCAGGTGAGCATGGAAATCAGATGTTGTATTTCTCTAGAGTAAAAGAAGACCTGTTACAATTGTGAGCAACATAAATGTCTGTTGCACATTAATTTATTATACCACACCTCATCCTTGCATTAATGTCATGATTATTGAAGATATTATCACTTTTTATACAACAATAATTTATGCATTCTACCATAGTAATATCATCAAGTTTAATCTTCCTGTGTCTTAATGTAACTACAATGCTGCTAGTTTCAAACCACAGTAGGCAATCATTAATACTGACAATCATCAGTGACAGGAAAAATGCAAGTTATAAAAAGATAAAAAAATTCTTGTCCTCTTATATTCCAAAAGAATGTTTTCACTCAGACTACAAAAACACACATCACTCAATGGCACTCAGTAAAGGAGCTTTCCAGGATCATACCTTAAAATGGCCCTCACAATACTCCCGGACCAAGTTTGATTGTGATATATCATTCATTACCTGGAAAACATTATCTAGAGTCTATACACGAATATGAATATATTAGCTTAGATACATAGGAAATAAAGTGTGTATTACTAGTGATGAACCGAAAACGCTGAAGACTTCTCACAGAAGCCCTATGCTCCCGAGTGAGCGAAGAGGACTAAGTCAAGTCAAGTCATAACTGGCCACAATGTGGCTGAAGATGTGCACCAGAAGGGTAGCAACGGATACCAGACTACACACAAAATCTTGTATGGAAGACTTGCAGATATAGTAGCATTGTATAACCAACATTGGCATAAAAGTTAGTTGCATACATTCATTTCTTGTATCCACCGCCACACAAGAAATTAAAATCAGGATTGAACTAACCTTTTCTTAGAGTAAGAGTTTTCATATAGGTTGACTTATAGAAAAAGATTACAACATTCTTTGGATAGCATATAAAACTGCTTACATCAATAAGATCTTGAAACAACTATGTTGAATTACCACATGTATTGTCATGTAAATATTTCTATGTGAGCTGATTTAATTGCACAGAACTGGCCATCACCAGTGTTATCACCAATTACCCCCAATACATACACCAGCTCCTGAGTGGCCAACTCCACATTTCTCAATAAGTAGCAGCACCCTTGCAAATATTTGACACATGACAGTTAAATTTTGAAAGGTGGTATACATACTAGACTGCAAACACCTTTAAGTTTTTAATATATGTCCCTCTACTTCATTGTAGAAGCTGGCACTTCTAAGAATTGTCACTGCATTTTATAAAACAAATGTGTCCAGAAGTGCCATCCCCATACCCTCACCACCAGAGTCTCAAGCAAAGTAATTTGTGGTCCTCTATAATGTTGCAAAGAAATGGTCTTTTCTGAACAACAGTTACATTAATACAACCAGGTAAAGCCTTTGGAGATTTGTCTTGTTCACATGTTCACCCTGAACTGCTCTTTCATATTACGGCTGTCCATCATCTTTGGAACTGTCAGCACAAAGTATTTAAACCCTTCTCAATGGCACAAAGTCTCTCCATATGTGTCTCCATTGTAGGTAGTCTGTTGATTGTCAAATGTCACCATCATAATAGCCATAGTAGTCAAGGATAGAGGCGATGTACTTGGGGAAGAACACTGATGTGGAGTAGACTGACATGGCTAGTACAACAGCAAGACAGCTATCTGGGGAGGAGTCAAGTTTTATGTCTGGCAGACAAAAATGTCATGAGAAGTCAGAAAATATGTGCACCTATCATAAAAATATGGCGTGTAGTGGGCATACAAAAAGTGATGCTTATACACATTTATTGAATGATAACTAATTTGATCACATTGTATTTAACAATTTGGACGGTTGGTCTCTGATAGCATGGGACAACTGGCAACAAGTCGATTTCAATTTGATTAGATATTTTATACTCCTACCTTAATTTTGAAGCTCCTTGCTCCTATTATTCTCCACAGATACAACAAACTTCTGTACACACTAAGATGGGCCTGGCAGAGTACTAGTATATCTGTATATGTGAGTTGGCTACGCATGAAAACACAAGGCAAGTAAATGATCAATCATGGTACTCGAGTTCGAGATGACATGATCTTACGTCATAGGCTCACCCGGCCCTGAAACTAACACAGACGAAGTATTTAGCCCAATTTACGAACTTCGATAACATCCTACAAGACCCAACCCCTATCATCTCATTTACTGTTACGACAAGGATACGGAATAGATGTCTCTCCCACGGCTGGAGCATGTAGAGCGCCGTGACGAGCAGATATCTGTAATACCACAGCTGCACCCAGTCTCGTACGACCTGAAACAGCGCCATCTTGAATCTTTGGAGCAAGTCATTTACTTACACTACTCGGGGAAGATATCATAATGTTTGTCTTGTTTATTATCTGACCTATTTTTCTATGTACATATACATTGTATCAGAACAAAATACTGATTTGAAACTCAACTTATGTAATACTTTAAGAACAATATTGTTGTTTTTCATGCCTAATATGCAGATTTGATCTTGTCAAATTCTCCCTTTTCTGTAATAGACCAGTCGAGTTGACTTCCGGCCATTTCTCCATTGAAGAACGCGTTGGCTGCAAGAACGCCGTTGAGACATGGACAGTCACAGATAAGGGTTTACTTTACGGTTTTTGAGTGGTAACATGAACAGTAGTTGGCCACTTGTTATGAAATACTATATTTGACACTTTAGAAGAGGATAACGCGTGAAAGATTTTTGGACGTCACCTCTACGTTTGGCGCGCACGTTGCTGACTACGATACGAACCGGTCACAAAGCTTAGTGTAGATTTGGTACAGAGAACTACAAACCAAAGGTAAAGCAGGGACTTTGGCGGTGTCCTGGATATAACCACATCGCAGGTATGGACGGGACACCCTTCAGACAGGACCAGCCACAGGGCCAGGTGAGGCCAGGTTTTCAGGTGGGTCTCTATTATGAGGTGGCGATGTCCTCAAGTTATAATTTGCTAAGAACAACATAATAATTTGATTTGCCTTGCAGGTTGACATGGTTTGTATGTATTGTTTCTGACAAAAGTACCGAACAAAATGGTAGTAAATGTTGTTGCTTCCATGTCTCCTATTGATATACACGTCATGATTGATGACACATCTTGTAACAGGTGAAATAAAGAATCGCATCACTTTACTACTAGATTGTCACAGGGCTCATAATGTAGCAGCATCCTTTCACTGTAAACAATGTTGTACCACCTTTGTTTCTCCAGGTTCAGCCCCAGTTTGGTGTGACGTACACCACCCAGCTGCCTCCCAGCCAGTTCCTCCCTCCTCCTCCACCGGCTTGTAAGTGACATTTGCATTTCAATCCTGTTAAATTTTCTAGAAAGCACAAAAGCAATAGTGCGAGAAAGAAACTCTAACTACCTGAACAAGTCAGTGCCACAGCCAAACAGTGAGCAAAATTTGTCACACCAAAGACATCTGACTTGTTCCTTTCCCCCCTAGCGGAGCCGATGTTACAAACCATGCCGACCAGTGAGCTGCAGAACCAGCCTGTGTCCGGAACCCTGGTGCCAGACATGACCACTGTACGCACACAGATGCACTACCAGCCTGGCCAGCAGCAGCAGGACAAGGCCAACAGTCAGAACAAGTCCCAGGAACATTCCCAGCCCGGCTCAGGCCTGACCCCGGGCTTCAGTAACACTCCAGGCGGGCCACATTCACACGTCAGTATTTGCTGCCTTCAACAAGTTATCTTTCAAATTACTATGTAGAAATTGTAAATTTGAACATTCAAACATGTATGTATGAGAATATTTTGGAAGTGGTCTGACTTGTACCTGTCCTCCCTGTTGCAGAGTCACTCCAGTTCTGGGGCCACGTCCTCCCTGTACCCAGCCACGCCCGCTCCCATGACCCCCATGACCCCTGCAACTCCAGCAGAGGGGTCCGGCATTGTTCCTCAGTTACAGTAAGTTATGTCATATAATGTTTGCTTATGTTCAACAACATTTTCTGACCATTGTGAAGGAACAAAAATAAAGAGGAGTACTGTAGGTGCAGCAGGTGTATATAACGTTACTGGGAAATTACAGGACAGCAGTGTGTGTGTAGAAGTAAGGGAATGACATATATTGTGTTGATCCTCAGGAACATTGTTTCCACTGTGAACCTGGGTTGCAAGCTGGATCTGAAGAAAATTGCACTTCATGCCAGAAATGCAGAGTACAATCCAAAGGTAACCATGTAGATGTTATACCACAGACTTCTGATGGATTGTAGTACATGTAGTTCTTGTATTTACTTGTACCAATACTGAACAAATTGCTTGGTATGCAGTGATGGATACTCCTTGAACTGGGCCATTGGGCAATCTAAGTGCTTCTTGTGTACATGTATTCCTACTAATCTGTTTTCATTTTGTCCTGACAGCGCTTTGCAGCAGTGATTATGAGAATCCGGGACCCGAGAACTACAGCGCTCATCTTCAGCTCAGGCAAGATGGTGTGCACAGGAGCTAAAAGGTATCTTAGCAATTTTTATAACTCTAGCACAGAAAAGATCATGGTTTTCAACACTCAAAAGAGAGAATCACACAATTGTTTAATAGACAATATAATGTCATCATCATTGGTCGATCATATTGGTCAGGGTTAGGAAGATACTCTTATTAGTTGGAATATGGATATGTCTGCTAATACATGTATCAAACATGAAGGTTGAATAATATTCTGGCAACAACTGTAACTTTGTGTGTTTGTTCCAGTGAGGACCAGTCCAGGCTTGCAGCCAGGAAATATGCCAGAGTGGTACAGAAGTTGGGATTCCCTGTAAGTTGTTACTGGTGTAATTTCTGTGTCTCCACTGCCTGACAGTGGGTGTGATTTCAAAGACTTTTCCTAGTTCCCTTTGCTTTTTCATGAGTTTGTATCTCCACTAATAACATGTCTTCCCCTGTATTTTTCAGGCAAAGTTTCTGGACTTCAAGATTCAGAACATGGTGGGCAGCTGTGATGTGAAGTTCCCCATCAGACTAGAAGGCCTGGTCCTCACCCACTCACAGTTCTCAAGGTACATGTAGGACTATGGCAGAGACAGTCTGCAAGTCCAATTAATGTCAATTGATTCTAATATTAAAGGGCTAGGAATCTGGTAATGACTGTTTCTGGACCATTTCTAGAAATAGATTCCATTCACTTAACATCATGCAGTGTTTTTCGTCAGTGTACATGTATTTTTACTTTCCCAGTTATGAGCCTGAGCTGTTCCCTGGCCTGATCTACCGTATGGTTAAGCCCAGGATTGTGCTGCTCATCTTTGTCTCAGGGAAGGTAGTGCTTACTGGTGAGTACTGATGCACCACCTATGTTTGAAATGTACTCTTATGTAGTACTTTTCTTCATTGACGTTTGGGCCTTTGCTCAGTTGAGAGATCCATGAGAAACATCCAAATACATGTATATCATTACCGTGAACAAAGCACAAGATGACTTATATTCCTGAATCTCTCACTTTTTACATACAGGTGCAAAGGTGCGAGAGGAGATTTATGAGGCATTTGAGACGATCTACCCCATCCTTAAGGGCTTCAGGAAGACATCTTGACACCTGCAGCACACCTGCATATGCACCCTTGTATATAACGTTACCTCCTTCAGATTATATTTTCAGACACCCAAAGACACAGTTGTATGTTGATACTGTCATTATCTACCAGTGTATGTGGGACTTGCAGCATACAGGTCTCTGCACAAAAATTGGGAGAATTGCATTGGGTTTGACAGAAGTACTTTATTCCCATGCTCAATGAGTTCATTGAGTTGGATCATACTTTTGTAATGATGATGAGAAAATGTTCACTGTTGAATTTTTCTGGCAGGTTATGTCATTCCTTTGTAATTATAATCTTAGTAGGAATATTGACTCTCGGTTGTTTATTCTTCAAATGATTCTGTAAGGACAGCTCTCTATCAAGTTTCAGTGAAGAGAGTAATGGATTCAGAATGAAAGTCGGTCCATGTAGGCTGACTGCAACCCTTTTTACAGTCAGAAAGATCTGCAATCTCATGCAACACCTTGTTTTCACAACCCAGAAGCAGTACTTTCAGTTGAGGTGTACGTAAACGTAAAGTTGCAGCTTAGCTACTTGTCAGTAGATTGATTTGAGGTTATTGGAAATCATTTTCATTCTTTGTATATATTCTTACTACTTATCTACAGTACATTTCGTTAATTTTTACATGTTCTGTTCTTTTACATTCTTGGCTTTCCTGTATACTTGTAAATAATATGCCCATTTTCAGAGTAAGCACAATTGATACTCTCCCATGATGACCACATTTTGTTGTCGTTTTTCCTCCACGGTATTAAAAGAAATAAAACTTCCAGATCAGATGACTATGTTGTAGATTTCAGTTTGAATGGTTATAATAACCAGCATAACTATATATCACAAAATACTTATGATTCCCTTGGCAGACAACCAGCTCCTCAATAGTGAGGCCTTACAGATCATGTGACCATCCTGTCTACTAAAAAGACATAGACCAGAAGCAAAATTGATGCACTTTTATTCACTGGCAGCTTTACAAATACAATCATCTTGATCATGTAACACAGCAAAGACAGTGACAACTACACAGTAGTATCAAAAGACAGTATGGTGGTGCAGTGTTGTGGATGTTTATAGGAAGGGTGATAACTGGTAAAAAATCTTACATGTTCCAAACTTGTCTCATTTCAAACAAGATTATCACTCCTAAAGAAGGTAGCCACCATTTCACTAATGGTGGGTACCCTGGAGTTGGACAGTCATTGGTAGGGGAAACAATGGTACACATGTATTGGGTGCTAGGTAGGAACTTCTTCAAATGCAAAGTTGCTTCCACAGCTCAGAGGACTTGGATGTCTTTCCACAAACACATATGTTGATCTGTACACTTTGGTTGAAAAATTGACTGATAGCTGCACCAGTGTTGTGATTGTAAGTAGAGAAAAGTGAGGATAGGCCCACACCAACATCATCTCATCAACTGGCTTATCATGATGTACGAAAACACAGGCATGTTATACATGTGCATGTATAGCAAAGTGACCCAGTTAATTTTGTATTCCTGCATCTTCTGAGCTTCATTCTCACTTGACTTGGACTCCACAGCATCAAAATCTACTGATCAATAATATAAACATTTAGTCATATCTCTGTATAGTTTCTTAGGCCAACCCACTAAAAGGGTTATATCAACTTTCATGTTTCTGTCTCTCGAGATAATCCACACTTAGCACATTCAGTTTTAGTCATACCAATCTTTTTACTCTGTTCACAGCCCTCTACTTGCAAAAAGGAAAGGATATGAAAAATTTCCAACACACAGTTTCAGAGTACATTTCCTACAAGCCATCTAACTTCATTCCAAAGGGTCTGTAGAGCAAGGAAATAAATTGATATCACTCAAAAACAAATAATCATCTGTGAGCTTTTTGACAGCATTCATAAATGCATAAGATATAGGCCACAGCCTCTGAGGTATCTGTGATTATGTAACCATTCCACTTTATACAGTCAACTTCTTCCATTCCTGTAGCCACTTAAAGGTACAAACTTCATATTAGCTTCTTCTGTTGAGGCGTTTCTAACTTAAGTTCCTTCACACGTGTTTCAAAGTAAAGCTCCAGGCGGCGGCCACATCGTGCCTCAGTGGCGTGTGGTTGGTTGTACTGCTCACAGTTGGAGAAGACAAGCCGTGCATCAGCCAGGAGCTCAGCGGCAGTCTTGTAGACCATCTGGTTGAAGTTTGTGCGTAGTGTACTGAGGTCCATGGGCTTCCTGACCAGCTTGTAGTAGTCTGGTGCCTGGGGAAACAGTGAATGTCATGAATGCCAAACTTCTTAAAATTCTAGTTGTAACAATTCTTTGAAAGTTTCTCTTCATTGCAATGACATAGCTTCCTTCAATTCAAACAGCAGTACTGACCTCCTTCCTGCTGACCGGTTTGATGAAGGGCCAGGCGTCCTGATGTTTGACCAGTTCTGTCAGGAGGGTCTCACACTTGGTGGTCCAGCCGATCTCCTCTCCTCCGCGCAGACCTGAGGACAGGCGTCGGCTCGACCCAGACTCCCTCCTCGTGTCAGGAACACGCGGGGATGACGGGCGTCTGCTGCTGGAACTGGCATCTTTGGGGAGAAAAATCATCTCCATTAGGCTCTTTCAAGTATAAACACATCCTGCTCAGCAGAGGAATGCAGTCAACACATACTCCTTAGTAATGAATAGCGAGCACTCTTGTTCAGAAACCCATGTATTTAGTAAGATTAGAAAACACCCACATACCTTGTGATCGTCTCCTGTTGTCCTTGTCCTTTGTGGCACTGATGACTTTGATCTGACTCATTGAAGTGCGTTCAGGTTTCTTGATTTCCTTAGCCCTTGTCTTGGCCGACTTCACATCTGATGCTGAAGACTCTTCTGAGCTCTCTATCACAGCTTTTCGAGGACGTTTACTTGTGGCCAGTACCACTTCTTCCTGAGAGTCCCCAGAGCTCTGCAGGACTTTCTGTCGCCGTGTCCTCTTGTTTGCATTGGACATGTCGCTGTCTTGAGAGTCTTCATCTGTGTCCACGGTCCCACGCTTCTGAGTGGCTGCACTGCGCTGGGAGCTGTTGCTCCTTGGCTTGCTGCTTGGTGCAGGATCTGGCAGGATGTTCCTCCTGGTGCTGCGGGAGGTCGTCCTTTCCTGGCTGTTGGCTCGGCTGTTAGATCGGCTGTTATTGGTGGCTTCAGCACGAGACCTTGATGATGAAGACTCTGCTCTTGAGGAGGGGCGTGACCCTTCTTGACTGCTGGCTCCCTTCCCTTGAGATTTGGCAGCAGGTTTTTGAGCCTTTTTTCCCTTCTTCTCATCTGTAACAGTAACGTATTAACTTTATTCACCTTGGCCCGAGCACTACTTATCATTTTTGCTTAAAACTCAGATACATGCTTCAGTGCTTATTCAAGGACACATTTAATGTAAAGCTTTACATTTCTATAACACTGCAATTCAAAGTTAAACTGTGGTGCATGTATGGTCAGGAATACCCCAACAAAAGATCGTAAGGTGTCTGGTTTTAAATATAAGAATGTTGCAGGAACAACGATTCGAAAAGACTTTCCAAGAAGCACACAGAAAACTGACCTTTGGTGCCCCTGCGAGTCCTCGCCGGCTCCCTGAGTACCCTGCCTGTGCAGTACTGACAGCGCCACTTGCCCCGTGGGGTGCGGTTGAGCGGAGGGTCTGCACACAGCAGGTGGAAAGCACAGGGACAGGTGTCACACAGCACCAGCACACCACCGTCACTACAGATGGAACAGATGTCTGCATGCTCCATCTCTGTAGCCACAGCCTCCTCTTCCTCTTCTTCTTCTGACTCCTCCTCCTCCTCAGACCTGCATTTTTTCAAACCACATTACATGGATCTGACTTTTCACTCCCAATAATTGTTACTCCAGCCAGATCTAAACCTGTTCCATGAAATTTTCATGCCCTTCAAAAGTCGTCCTTAGATTCCCTGGCTCAAATAGATTTAGTACTTACTCCTCTTCATCACTGTCCTCCTGCTCCTCTTCCTCATCACTCTCTTCTTCCTCACTCTCACTTTCTTCATCCTCATCCTCCTCGTCAGACCTGCATGATAATACATACTAGTCAGTCTCAGCAATACACGATAGACCAGAGTTCTACTTCAACAAACTTGTGCCCTCTTATTCAGATATAAGGTAGAGGAGCTTTGCAAGTTGAAGCCAACTGGCAGCTGCTGTTTTTTATGGGTTCACCACACCACGAAGTGGTGTGGTGAAACCATATTGCTTTTTCTGGTGTTTCTTCTTCTTCTTCTCCTCCTTCTTCTTCTCCTGCCATTTTTTAAATGGATTCAGCTTCTTCATTTTAGGGCCTAAGGTCCTGAAATTTGGTATGGAGGTACAGTGGGCAAATACCCCTAGGCGTTTTTAAATTTTGTGATACAGGCTTTTAGAATGGTTTTATTTGAGTTTTTGGCTGTGTCATAGCAAATGTATTACTGTGTTAGTGTGCCTTGTTTACCACGTTTGGGCATGAGTCATCACAATGGAATGCAGGGCATCAACCAATAGGCATGCAGCTTTCCTCTATACTTCTTGCTGATTGGCTGTTGGGATTTAACTTGATTAACACCTGCACAGAAGCATTTCCATAACAGACAGTATGTCTGTATTCAAGTGTTTTGGTAGGTATTTCAAGCTTTCCTGCTCCAGCATTGGAATGCCGGGCATGGAC
>NW_017803843.1:1554296-1555745 GCF_001625305.1 Branchiostoma belcheri | reverse complement strand
AAGTTAAACTGTGGTGCATGTATGGTCAGGAATACCCCAACAAAAGATCGTGAGGTGTCTTGTTTTAAATATAAGAATGTTGCAGGAACAACGATTCGAAAAGACTTTCCAAGAAGCACACAGAAAATGACCTTTGGTGCCCCTGCGAGTCCTCGCCGGCTCCCTGAGTACCCTGCCTGTGCAGTACTGACAGCGCCACTTGCCCCGGGGGGTGCGGTTGAGCGGAGGGTCTGCACACAGCAGGTGGAAAGCACAGGGACAGGTGTCACACAACACCAGCACACCACCGTCACTACAGATGGAACAGATGTCTGCATGCTCCATCTCTGTAGCCACAGCCTCCTCTTCCTCTTCTTCTTCTGACTCCTCCTCAGACCTGCATTTTTTCAAACCACATTACATGGATCTGACTTTTCAATCCCAATAATTGTTACTCCAGCCAGATCTAAACCTGTTCCATGAAATTTTCATGCCCTTCAAAAGTCGTCCTTAGATTCCCTGGCTCAAATAGATTTAGTACTTACTCCTCTTCATCACTGTCCTCCTGCTCCTCTTCCTCATCACTCTCTTCTTCCTCACTCTCACTTTCTTCATCCTCATCCTCCTCGTCAGACCTGCATGATGATACATACTAGTCAGTCTCAGCAATACACGATAGACCAGAGTTCTACTTCAACAAACTTGTGCCACTTTGACATGGCACAGTGAAAGCCAAAATTACATCCCTCTTATTCAGATATAAGGTAGAGGAGCTTTGCAAGTTGAAGCCAACTGGCAGCTGCTGTTTTTTTTTTTTCATTTTTTGTAGAACCATAGAATTAGAATAGAGAGCTGCAAATTCTCAGACCACACAGTAGCAGAACAGAGGGGAGAAGTATGACACATACTCCTCTTCACTGTCTGATGACTCGCTGTCACTGTCCATCGTGCGGCGCCTGCGTGGTGTCTGCGGTACCGCTCGCTTCTGCATCTGAGGTTTACACGTGTGACAGTACCAGTCACCCTCAGGCACTTTCTACAAGGAAACAACACAGCACAGCACATGTTAGCATCTTCCAGGAACAAGAATGGCTCATCCTTGTCTACTACAGTGATGGAAATAAAATTTGGATGATTTGCTGTCAGAAAGTTCGCACAATGTCATTTACTGCCTCAGCTGAGCCTTGATTTTCTTAGAGGTTCCATTTTCTAAAGGTTGTGAATCATTTCTGTACCTTAAGTGGGGGTTTAAGACAGTACATGTGGTGACCCCGGTCACAACCATCACACAGAAGCATCTTCTCTGCGTCTCCCTTCCTGCGGCACATCCGGCAGCGAGCGTTCAGCACGGACTTGGCCCACATGACGGAGCGGTCCAGCGTGGCCAGGTGCAGGAACACCTGCGGGAGGCTGGTGGAGGACATCAGAGACTCCTCCCACCGCTCCAACACTGTCTTCTGCACCTTGCCT
>NW_017803843.1:1535774-1554276 GCF_001625305.1 Branchiostoma belcheri | reverse complement strand
CACCTGCACAGAGCATTTCCACCTGCACAGAGCATTTCTTGCTGATTGGCTGTTGGGATTTAACTTGATTAACACCTGCACAGAGTATTTCCATACAGACAGTATGTCTGTATTCAAGTGTTTTGGTAGGTATTTCAAGCTTTCCTGCTCCAGCATTGGAATGCGGGGCATGAACGTTATTTTTATTTTGAAAATCAACAGTTTGCATTATGCAATTAAAAATCCTAACCAATAAAGTAGGGAATAGCTATCCAACTGTTGTTTTAGTCGTATGTTACTTCATATTATAGTTATATCAATGTAAATCATTGTTTTCCCTTGCGTTTCTCATTCTTTCCCTGCCATGTCGTAAAATGTGGTGAACCCATCGCTGTATTTGCTCCAAAGCAAATATTGGCCTTTCTAGTTTTTTTTCATTTTTTGTGAACAACCATAGAATTAGAACAGAGAGCTGCAAATTCTCAGATCACACAGTAACAGAACAGAAGTCTGACACATACTCTTCACTGTCTGATGACTCGCTGTCACTGTCCATCGTGCGGCGCCTGCGTGGTGTTTGCGGTACCGCTCGCTTCTGCATCTGAGGTTTACACGTGTGACAGTACCAGTCACCCTCAGGCACTTTCTACAAGGAAACAACACAACACAGCACAGCACATGTTAGCATCTTCCAGGAACATCCTTGTCTACTACAGTGATGGAAATAAAATTTGGATAATTTGCTGTCAGAAAGTTCGCACAATGTCATTTACTGCCTCAGCTGAGCCTTGATTTTCTTAGAGGTTCCATTTTCTAAAGGTTGTGAATCATTTCTGTACCTTAAGTGGGGGTTTAAGACAGTACATGTGGTGACCCCGGTCACAACCGTCACACAGAAGCATCTTCTCTGCGTCTCCCTTCCTGCGGCACATCCGGCAGCGAGCGTTCAGCACGGACTTGGCCCACATGATGGAGCGGTCCAGCGTGGCCAGGTGCAGGAACACCTGCGGGAGGCTGGTGGAGGACATCAGAGACTCCTCCCACCGCTCCAACACTGTCTTCTGCACCTTGCCTGGGTCTGTGTCTTCACCTGAGGAGGTACCACATATTCACCCATCTCTCTTTACTCATTCATCAGTGACTGCACACATTTAGTGCTCTTTTATTATGTTTTAAGGGATACTGATTAAAGGCTGACTTTACATAGGTAACACTGTCTACTGTATGGAAATTTCTCATTAAACATTTTTTGAGACCACACCACACATAAATTCTCCTTTATCCACTTCACAATTTACAACCTACATGAGTTGCACAGAAATTTGACATGCATTCACAGAAAACAGTTTCCCAATGTTGAAGCCTTGGGAAGCCAGGATGTAACAAAGTCAAACAAGGATGGAGTCACTTACTGTCATTTGTGCCAACACTCTCATTGTCATCATCTTTTCGGCGATTCTTCTTGTCAATCTTTCCAAGAGCCTTCTTAGTTGTCTCATCCTCGCCTGTCATCAAAGATCACAGGTTTAATCATATCTATTATATCTTCTAGACCTACCAGTTTATCGGCTGAGAAAGAGTACCAAAAATGATTACTTAGTACATATGACAGTGGTGGAAACTATCATATCACTGGAATCAGAATGCATATATGCTTTCTTGAAGCAAAAACCTAATTTACTCACATTCAAGCATTTACTTTCAATTGCTAATTCATTCATAGTTACATAGGTGAAAGGGTCCTTCATACATGCTTCAGGACTGAAGTATGCCTCCAGGGGTTAGTCTCCTGGCAAGTTTGTATCCTTACCAAGAGGGTCCTTGAGGAACCTGCGCTCCACACACTGCTCCAGCTGCAGGACGGCTGCTGCCAGCTCACGCACCACTGTGGTTACAGGATGGTCAGGGGTGGTGGACTGGCTGCTACCGGTCGGAGTCTCTGAACGCTTCAACTCTGCAATTCTACAGAATGGTGCAAACACAATCAGACAAACGCTAGACCATAACTAAACCATTACTTCAGTTATCCACAGGCTGTGACATAGCTTGAAGGGTCAATGGGTTAAAAAAACTTACAAAACTTGTTGCTGCCATATGCTCACCTGTATGGCAGCAGTATTGGTGGTTCGTTCACCACTTTGCCGTTAACCTCAGGCTTGTCATTTTCAGCTATGCTGACACACAGGTTCCCCGCTTCCAAGTGGAATGGTCTGGCCCCACTCCCCCAGGTCAGCTGCTCACACTGACAGTCATAGGAGCCCTGCTCGATGGCATCTCTCCACGCAGGACGGTCAGTCACCTGTAAGGCAGGGCACGACATCCATTGACTTATCTGAATGAAGCAATACTTGTATCCAGTAGGCAACATGAGCCCATGGCATTGGTGTCTGTACCTTCTTAGAGTCACCTTGAGCCAGTTTTATCAATGTCGAGGCTGTAGGCCTCCTAAGAAGCTGTCAATTGCCAGAGATACAGTCTGTCTCCTTCACAAGTTTTTGGGTCAAGCCACAGACTTTTTATTTGTCCCTGACACATCATGCCTGATGGGTACCTTAATGGCTCCCAGTGTTCCCTGCCATATCTGGTCCTCCATGGTGAGGATCTGGTCCCGCAGAGCCAGCTCCAGGGCCTGAGCCGCTGAACTGTCTGCCACCGCCGCTGCCTTCTGCTTGGCAGCACGGGGAGGCTGCACGCTGACTTTGACATCGACTGGGTCTGGTTCTGCAACAAACGTCAGGCTTTCCACAGAACACTGCTGCATGGCTTCTTGGATACGAGACTTTTCCTGGGGGAGGAGGCATGTTTCATGCATTGATTTGTACAATAAAGTTGAATCAACATACTACATGGCAAGATGTTATTTATCCCAAGTAAACTTTAATATATAGAGGCACAATTAGAAGTCTCCAGCTTTCTTGAAATGTTTTGCATGGAACATAAAGCAAAGTGTGGCACAATATCTGCCTTCTAAATCTGAATGTGGAAACCAAGGCAAATTTTGTTAGCATCATAATTTGGAAACTAAAGCAAATCAAATGTTGATAGATAACTGTCCGAACGGTGAGTCTGTGGCCTCACTCTTCTCCCACTATGTGGTCCTTACCTGTGAGAGGATTTCCCGTAGAGCCCCCTCCCTGTAGCCCCTGGTGTTTAGACCCTGCAGCAGACCTTCCAGCTGCTCAGGGGTGCTGTAGAAAGCCCAATGTATCTTCCCTACACCACTTGCTTTTTCCACATCAGCTGCATCACTTTCCACTTCCTCCATAGCCACATCTTCCACAGACTCGGAGGTAGGAGCAGTGGTCTGTTGAACATCAGGATCAGCTGTGAGATCCACTACATCAGGAGCAGTGTCCATGGGCTGATCATTCTGAGAGTCAGCCTTGATCTGGCCCTGCTCAGTAGGGTTAGTTTGTCCTTGCGTAAGTCTTTGATCACTCTGAGGTAGGACGGTTGCAAGGTTTGGTGTGGAATGTTGGTGGCCCCCAGCAGTGGTGGTGCTTGTGTTAGACTTCTGCTGTATGGGAACTAACAGCTCAGGTGGAACTGAGTCGTCACAGTCCTCCACAAACAGCCCGCCCAGCGAGTGGAAGACCCAGTAGCGGCGGTAACTGCGGTCCCTTCCCAGTGGTATGATGCTGTATTTTGCAGTAGCTTCGGCAACCTTCTTTAACAGTTCCTTCTCCTTCTGCTCAAACTCCTCCTTTTTCTCCCTCTCCTCTTCCTTCCTTTCTTCCTCCTCCTCTTGTTTCCTCTTCCTTTCCTCCTCTTCCTCTGCAGACAGGGATTTGTCCACCTCCATCACCTCTCCCGTATCATCATCAACCTAAACAACAATGACAAAAATGTTGGCTTTCTGTAGTCAGACATCTTCACAATTCCAACCATAAAAAATAAAAAACCTACATGGTCTGTCTGATAGTTCACTACACCTGAGGAAAACATTACAGTCATATGATGCCACAATCAATATTTGAATCTGACAAAAGCAACTTAAAAACATTGGTGAATACTGAGTGTCGGGAATACAGGATTCTCACCTTCTTATCTTCTCCTTTCTTTCCTAGGTTCTCCTTGTTGCTGTCACCACTGGTGTTCAGGTCAGCTGTTTTGTTGGCACCACTGTCATTCCTGGAACAAAACATCAAAATTTAACATTTCTGGTTTGTTAGTATTTCCCTCTTTACAATCCCCCTTCTTCTTCCTTGTGTTTTGTTTACTTTCTCTCTCCAGCTACTTTAGACTGTCACATCCTTAACCAATTATCTCAAATGTTCACCATTGGAACTAAAGATGATAGTTTGTTCTGACTTACTTGTCTTCTCCATTGACAGGCATGTTCTCTTCCCTGCGGAGTCTCTCCTCTCTCTCCTGCTGCAATTTCAGCATCTTTTCTCGCTGCTTCATTCGCTCCTCTTGACGACGACGGAACCTACAGGCAAATACACATTTCACATGAATAAACACATACATTTACAATCTTTAAAGTACAGGCCTCCAAATCTTCCATACAAAAGTCAGGCATGGAAGGATTTTAGTCCTTTCTTAAGGCATAACAACCATTTCAAAACTACTTTTTCAGGCATTCCATGTGGCAAGCTAAGCGAAGGTGAAAGCATGTAGGATCATTGCTGCTTTTTGAGACAACAAGGAAAAGTTCTATGTATGTACTGTAAACTAAGACCAAGAATGACCCCTGACCTCTCAGCAGCCACTTCTCTCTCCCACTGCCGCTCGGCCAGCTGACTGGCCTTCACCTCCTTCTGCGCTGCCCGCATCTCCTCGTACCGGTCGTCAATAAAGTCTCGCGCAGTCACGTACACCAGCAGCTGGTTACAGAGGGTGCTCAGAATCTTCAGCTTCTGCACCGCCTCCAGGTCAAACACATTGCCATTGGCCAGAGACTGGGAAGAGGAATGCAAAAAGTCAATATGGTAGTTAAAAGAGATCTCTTCATGGGCTAATGACAAGCTACCTTAAGCCTTACAAAAGTACTAAGAAACATTCAAAAAGTCAAGCCAGTAACATGGTGTTTGAAGTCAAATCATGAGGTTTTAGTTTTTCATTCAAAGATGCCATGTCTATTGGTTTTGCATGTGAAAAAACTAAAGCCATAGTTTCACTAAAAGCACCAAAGGTCAATTTTGATAAATTAGATACTGGCAAAGAAAACACCAAAACTAGATGGTCAGTTTAACAAAATTTCCCATTGAGTGGCTCACCATTCTGCTTACACAAAAAATCTAGTTCCAAATATCACCCCCCCCCTCAAAGAAAGAAACCACTTACTTTGAGAATCTTTGGTTCATTCATCCTGAACTCGATGCCAGGGTCGTCAGTGGGCGTGTACCCTCCACGCTGCTGGTACCAGAACTTGGCGCGGTTGGAGGATGGGCGGGAACCGGAGGACAGCAGGTGCAGGCGCAGCACCTCCGACAGAGACGTGCCTTCCAGGGGCAGCTCTCGCAGGGAGGTTCCTGAGCAGAGACAGGGACATGTTTCAGACTGGGTACTTGAAGAGCTACATGAACCTCTGCTTGAACCGTTAAACACGAGAAACAGAAATTAATATAATTTACAGGCAATTTGAAAGCCATAAACCTTACACTGACCTTAAAAAGCTAATAAAACTTCTTCCAAACTACTTTAAACTTGTTTTTGCTAATACATCTTTAGTGAGAGAAGTAGCCCAAAGAAGGAATTAGATAACAAGAGAAAACCCCTACCTTGATGCAGGACTGGCCAGGCAGCTGCGAGGGTGGCAGCAGCAGACAGGGCAGACAGGGTGGGGTCTTCGTCCTCATCCACCCCCTCCGTGGTGCTGGCCGCCGGTCGCTCCCTCCAGCTCCTTCTTCCCTTCATCAGCAGCCTCCTCATCCTCCGCATCCTGGAACTGGAAGATGCAGGACAGCAGGAAACGCAGGACGTCCGCCAGCCCACCATCCGGACGGGTCTCCAAGATACTGTCCTCCAACCATTCTAAAGCAGATCAAGGTGAAGTGTGAGTACAGCTACTTTCTCTTTGTCAGACAATAGAGGAAAACCCAGAAGACAACATGACATGAAAAAAATGGAACAACTATACCAACACCATAGCTGTGGTAGCTTTTAAACCCGTTCTTAATAAATTATGATAGATGAACTGTACATTGTCAAGCTTTATGACCAATGCTACATTATTGTTGCTCCTCAAAACTGTCATGCTAAAACTCACCGAGAGACAGCCCATCTGTGAACTCCTCTTCTGTTCCCAGCAAGTCCTTAAAGACAGACAGGAACTCCAGGACCATCGCAGAGTCTCCAAACAGCTCTGTGGGCAGCTTTGTCTTCACAGGAGTTGGCACAGGGAGATCCTGGAGGCAGCAAAGTTGGAAATATGATTAAAGACCAATTGCAGAGATAGTTCAGTAATCTATCTCAAGTGTAAAAACCTTTATCATATCTTTTCCATGGCTTTTAACAGAATCTCCTAACAAGCCCACCTTGAGGTCATCACACTCCATGTCATCACGAGGCTTCAGCCATTCCCGCAGGACATCTGCCCGACGCTGCTTCTCCTGACGCTCCTGTTGATAGAAAGGGGATTCAGTCAATCTTGCAGAATTAGCCAAAAATAGGATTCTGATAGTACCTGTATGCAAAATCTAATAAGTTACAGAAAAATCTACCACCAAAGAACATATCTTAATGATCAAGAAAGTTTCTTCATAATCTTCTCAGTGGTCTTCTTACTTGTTCTTTCTGTATCCTCCTCTGTTCCTTCATTTCTTCCATCTGTTTTCTCATGGCCTCCATCCTTGCCACCCTCTCTGCCTCCTTTTGTTTCTTCTTTATTTCTTTCTCTTCTTCCTTCTTCTTCCTGAGCTCCTCCTTCATGGCAGCTTTCTGTTCATCACGTTTCTTCTTGATCTCTGCCTGGATCTGCTCCCGCTCTTCCTTGCTCAGTTTGGGGGGTTTCTCCATCAATGGTTTGGCTGGGAATTTTACAGTGCTGTCAGGTTTTGTTTACCAAATTCATTCATACCTACATACGTGGGGTAACCATAAAATGCGATTCCATTTTTTTTCACTACTAAAAAGACCATACATCACAGATAGTTTAATTTGTTAGAATTGCATATTTTACCCATGCTAAGTTCCTACACATAAATATTTGTAAACTAAATGGTTCTTATAATGCCCACCTTCTTTTTGTTTCTTCTCCTTTTTCTTTTCCTTTTTCTTCTTCTCTGCACTTGCTCCTTCAGGCTTCTTCTTCTTCTTGGGTGAGTCTTGAGAGCTGGAGGCACTTTCCCCCTCACTAGAGAAGCTGCGTTTCTTTGGTTCCTTGTTCTTGATAGGCGAGGCTGAGAACTGGGGCAGGGGGCCGGGCCAGTAGCGGCTGAAGTTCAGTGTCCTCAGGTTTGCTCTGGCCACATCCTCTGGCTGGAAGGGTGGAAATAATTTTTCACTTACTTTATATAAATATACATCAATAGCAACAGTAATTCCAAAACAATAAATGTCACAAAAAGATTGGTCAAATATGTGTTCCTTCCTTTTTACTGGTTGTATTTGATCTTTAAATGTTAGTTTTGATTCTGTTTGGTAAGTAACTTTAACCAGTAAGAAATTGTACATTTCCTGTGGTGATGTAACTAGTAAACTGTTATGTCTGGAGCAACATCCAATACCCCCTGGCAAGTCTGAGTGGAAGAGAAGATGAAGCTGACACTGACCTTGACCACCCAGAAGCCGTTACCAGGTACACAGTGCATCTTGAGGAACAGCTTGTTCTTGTCCCGTGTGTACAGGCCTTTCCTACGACTGATGGAAAAACAATGACACAGTTACTTCATAAAGAAATCCAATGCTATGACAGTCAAAAGAAACCATCAAAGTGAAATTTTAGTACTTCTGTGTACCAGTAAAATTTGTTTTCATAACTGTCTTTTAAAATATGTTACATAACAGCATTCATTAATTTTCAAAGGTCAAACTCCCTAGCAATATGGAATAGTGAAATGCGTAACAGATCCCACACTATGTAGACATTCTTTCTTCAAAATGTCAAGCCTTTTAGCCCTAACGAGTAACTACTCAATGAACAGGGTCAAACACTGTCAAAGCCAATCATCAAACCCTACCAGGTGTGGTCTGCCTTTGCCATGAATGGTTCCTTGTTGGTGCCCTCCAGTGGCTGTACCCAGTACTGGAACAGATCTGGGTTTGGACCAAACTTGTGACCACCTGGACTCAAGGGACTGCCACAAGGAAAGAAAAACAGGTCCAAAAAGCATTGAGCATTTAGCTTTCAAAACAACAATTAACATGTTGTGATATTGTCAAGTCAATATTGTGAGGTCTGAAAATGATCATGTATACTACACCTGCTGTCAGCTTCATCTGAATCATCCCCATTGATGACGATGACATCAGAGTCCCCATTGGCAGCTGAAGGAGGTTTAGGTGGGGAGGCTGGAGGAATCACCCGAAGCACTGTACAGCTCACTCTGGGGGAAAGACAGAAAACAGCAATATGTTACCAAGTTATACACTTATGCTATCATGTATCTTGGCTACATGTACCTTTCACCATAAATCCTAGGGGAAATGTGTATGACAGATTTACCCCCTATTGGTAGGTAATACCTATACATCACATCTTGATTGCACTACTTCAAATGGCTCATTATACTGCAGTGACAAAAATATTAAGTGTTTATGTTAACCTTATTCAGACATTGTTTTAATTGTGTTGAAACATTTTTTTTGCAGCAAAACTACCATGACAAAAATGATGACATACTGGTTTGGCCATTATGAGATCTGCAATGGCTCTGCAATGGCTCCATCAGTGAATGATGGTTGACCCCAGTAAGACTCAAAGAGAAATCTGGTCCTATTTCATTGGCCAAAGTTGCTAAAAACAACCTCGCTGCAGGTTACTCAGATGGATAAACTTGACCCCATCTTGACACAACATAAGAAAGATCTACTTTAATAATCATCAATGTCCTATTAACAGAATGGGTATCAAGACATCTCTTGGATGGATGCCAGTAACCACTTTCAGCAAATGTTACTAGTGACATGATGGTTGTTTATTCAACGTTGAAGGACCTACATAACAAAATACATAAGGGTAATCTTGATTTATGCTTGGTCTACCACATAGTCTAGTATGCCAGTCTATGGATTGAACCTGTGCTACTGGAGATGTAATTTATAGTACTCTTCACACTTATTCATTGACCGTTGACTGGGTCTGATTGTACATATACATGTGCATAACCTGTTGTCTCTCTGTCGTGAAAGGAAGACAGAACATGTCATGAGTATTGGAAAGTGTGTTGGTCAAATACTAATTAGTATACAACAGGGCCATCATTCCTGGGTACCCCCCCCCCCTCCATGTATACACACAGGCAGAATATCCCCCTCCCCCACATTTGCAGTAACAACCCTCTGACAGATAACCCCCACCCACCACATTGTCTGCAATGGCTGGTAGGTCCTGATGACGTCACCTCAACTCCCAAACCTCACCAAATAATGGCACATTACCGAACTTGCCCCCCCCCCTCATTACACAAGACACGTGAAGTTCCTTAATCTTAGGGTTGTTCTCACCTTGAGGCACCCCTTTGAACCTCCACTGTCTCCCCAACAAGCATGCGGTCCTTGATGAAGGCGTAGACGTCGTCACAGACGTCTGCCAAGCGTGGACGGCGAGTCAGGGCGGCCAGGTACAGCACGGGCACCTGGAGAGGCTGGGGGAACGTCTCCAGGACCTTTCGGGCCCGATCTTCCGAGTCCACCGCCTCCTGGTACGTCAATCCCGACCGCCCTGTCAGTGAACAACTCCATACGAGGCTATTACATAGCATCGTACGCTCGAAGAAGTCACTGTAATGGCACAACATTGCCAATGTTACGATATTTGTGTGTCACGAAAAATGGCGCACAAAAGTGCGCCATTTTCCTGTCGTAGGACAGTGCGATACAGGAACACAACACCACACGTGAATGAATGACTACCAAAACATTGCGAAATCGGCTATTTCGAGCCAAAATTACCATATTATCAAATTAGAACACTTACTCGTAGTCTCTGAAGACTTCATTTGTCAGTCTACAGAAGAAAATCTGCTCGTCGATCTTCAGATCTGGAGGTGGTTTCCTGGGTACGAAAGGTTTGCGATGAAGAAGCGGCATGGTTGTGACAAAACTTGAATTTCGCGGAAGAAAACTCGTGTCCTCACTGGTCAAAAACACTATAAAATATGCCGAACACCCATCCAGAAGATCCTAGGGACTGTCAGTGAGTGTTATGTGGCGAACAATCCCAAAACTGGAGAGGAAATGCCAAGAAATCTAGTGAGAAAGTCTGAGTTCCTTCCCTGGCGTTGTTCCGGACATCAGCTCTGCTCACAAAGAACCTGATGAGATGCACCACACTGCAACCGGCTGCTGCTCGATGTGTTGGTGGGGGAAGGGGGTTAAACTATCGCCTGTCGTTCTCTCGCAGAGGCAAGTAGAAATACGATTTTTGTTACAGGAGTACCTCTGTGTCCAATGTACAGTCATGCCAAAGAAAAATATGATTCATGTTGGCATTTTGCTGTTTCAAAACAAAAACTTTGCCAAATCTGACCAAGGTAGGCGCGAGCGGAGGTCGAGGGGCGGAGCTACGTGATCGGCTTGCTGATTGGCTGATTCAAGTAACATGACTGACAGCAAAGGTGAAGTAGTAGCGAAAGAGGTAAAGCAATAGTTACTGTCAGGAGGAGACGACGTTGTAAAAAATCCTCCAAAACACACAAATTTGATCGTGAATCCAAATACCACGAACTTCAGAATACTAACCATACGTGTGATTCTATCATCAGCACCACATGCCCAATCCACTTAACGTTATACCTTAACTTATAATGTTAGCCTCCATGAAACAACCTAATATAAAAAAAATATTCAAAACAGTTTTTAACCCACCAACATAAACTGTCAAATGTTAAACTATAGACGTAACATGTTGTCAATGCAAGGGTGTTTTTATCTCCCTATATCAATGTTTTCACCATTTTTGACAATACAACAATTGGAAAGTTGAATTTAATTTACATAATCTCGAAATGAAATGATGCCCATCATACATGTACATATATCTTGATACTATTTATGCTGTAAAGACCTGTTTGTGTGTCAAGTTATAAGTCAATGACATAGTAAATACGATACCAGGTAGTATTTGTTGTTGGTAGCAATCAGTTGTCAGGCTGTCCCCTGACAACTTAATTGTGCCCGCAGAGGGCACCTTAGTCTGGGCTCAGATAGATATATCTCCAGGTATCTTCTCTTCTATCATAACCAAAGTTGTCTTCAAAGTAAGACAGCACATCATGACTCTTTGCTTGACTTGACTCTTTGCTTGCACAGTGTGCAGTACACAGTGTGCAGTACACCTTCCTTCTTAGCTGTTTGTGGTCAGACACATTGTAACAAAACAGCAAGAGAACTAGTCAAAAAGAATGAAATTTGTCAATACATTGTATTTAATTCACTCTTCAGCAACAGCATTACTTATATGTATGTTTATGTACATATGTACAACAATATCACAGACTAGATTGAGGAATTATCTTGTACAATATATATACACATCCTTGTGTCCAATGCCACATTAGATTTACAGCATATCATTTTACTCGAAATACAAAATAAGTTAATTACATGTAAACCATCAAGACCTGTAAGCAGAGAGAAGAAACCACAACTTTGACTGTGTTATCTACATACATAAACTTGAAAAATAACCCTTTTTTGTTATGTCTCTACCACACATCAACTAAGCTTCTGAAATATTGTCATCAGGGCAATTTCATTTTAAACATTTGAGAGGGACAGACATGTCCCAATATACTGTATATGATGAAGACAAACAGTTGTACAGTAACAGCTATGACTTGGCAGTGGTCTCTTAAAATAGCTTTTGGCCAATATATTTCATGCGCAAGAAGTGCATTCACAAGGACACGGCAAATTCCTTGTAACATACTGTAGAAAAAGACTGACAACACCATATCTGGTTGTTATAGCCAATCAAAGACTTAGTGTAGTCCAATGGAAAGGGACTGTGGGTTGACTGGGAATTCCCAGAGCTGTACATAAATCAAGCACTTTGGTGGTTCAACTATAGCTGCTGCACAAACCACAATCCATTGCAGAGTATCTTTATTACAAATCATAATCTTGAATATTCCTTTAATGATTTAGAGGTCTGTTTTTCTGAGAATTGACAGAAGTGACCTTCAAGATTGTTTACTACCCACATAACATACATATGTATTGGGAAACATGGAATGACCTAAATTTCCTGAGTACAGAATTGAGTTCATAGTACAATCTCTTCTTCTCTCATACACACATTTATATTCACTCACTCACTCTCACTCACTCACTCACTCACTCACTCACTCACTCACTCACTCACTCACTCACTCACTCACTCACTCACTCACTCACTCACTCACTCACTCACTCACTCACTCACTCTCTCAATCAATCAATCAATCAATCAATCAATCACTCTCATGCAAACACACACACTTACAACACATCATATTTGAAGCATCGTAATGTACACAATAAGTATGATTAAGTCTGCAACAATGATAAATAGGCACTGTTCATTATTTCCCTTCCTTTCCTACAAAGTTCACAAACATTTCAAAACAAAAGCCTCCTATCAAATACATGTACACATTTCTCAAATGGAAGAATCATCGCCATAAACTCCACCGTTCTGTATCATCAATGGCTTACTGGCACAAGTAACATGGTATAATCTTTTTTTCTGCTGAATTTACAGACCCCTCAAACATGGCCACCAATACATGGTAAATGGTTTTGCAGTTGATAGTCCTAGCTAAAAATATTCAATTACAGCTTAATGAATTGATGAATGACTGCCAGCACTAATGACGCATATAGAAGATATGACCACTTAAACAATTTTTTGGCCAAATGGTACTAGTATAAGTATCAACATGATACATGCCTATCTCCATTTACAGGTTTCATATGGCATGGTGATTAACTGGAAATTGCAAGAGAGAGGGGAAGCATTAAATACAGTTACAGTTGAGTCATTTTCAGTAGGAGCAGGTTTTATTCCTCCTCATATTAATAATCTTCATAATAATAATCATAAAACAATGTAATCCTCTGGAGGGCTGACACTGTTTATGAAGAATGGATGAGACAATGTATTTCTACAGGATGTCAGAGATCAGTCAATGACAGTCACAGCCTCCTGTGTCTACCAGGAGCATATTGAAGAATCCATGATCAAAAGCCCAGCACTCCATAAATTTATGAATTTGAATGCTTCTTCCCAACCCCTCTCTATATTTTACTTCACCTCACACATACACATGCAGTCTTATGTACAATATAATCTGCAATCCAATCAAGGTACATGTACTTCCCAATGTCAACACCATTTGTTGTAGAAGTTGACACCTTCAGATACAAGACAAAAATTTGTCCATCATTTGTTTCCACCTTGTCCTGTAGCAGTGCGCCAAAGCGAGGCTACTGTCTCTGCAGCTGATGACATCAGACCCCCCGTGGGGCTGGTGGACATGTTAACCGTCACGCCCTGAGAGGTGCGTCTGTGGTGGGACACTAGTGTAGATGTGCTGCTCTCTCCAACGTACTCCACATGTGGCTCCACCAGCTGAGCACTGGGCACGGTTTCCCAGTCAGTACTGATGTCATGCTCATCAGCACCGACCCCACGATCATCATCACTGTCATCCATGGCATGGCTCGCACCAGTGCTCAACGACTCCTCTATAGACTGGATCATCTCTGGGTTTACATCAAATGCACCACATCTGCAGGCAAATAGAGAAGAACAGGGTCATACCAAAGAATGGTGATTACTAGTATGCAACTAGTTGCCTGTGATGGAGTATGTTCAGTTGTGAATCAGTTCTGTTGTTAAACTGCTCCAGGCATTTTTAGAAAATAAAAAAAAGACTATGAGACACAATAGGTATAGACTTAGTCCTCAGTACTGTTTCCAACTTGGCTACCATCTTACATATCATAAGTGAACAACTTGTAAATTGTAACAAAGGATATGTCGATTGAGAAAGATTCTAACCTGCCAAGGTCAGGTGAACTGATAAGGGCCTGTATGTTCCTGAGGGTCTGCATAGGGTGTAACAGTTCTGGAGACACATTCTGGGTACAGCAAACAAAAAAAGCACTTGTCAAAACAATGCCTTTGGACCTTAGGCGGAGGGAAGCATAAGCAGTGAAGACATTATAACCCATCTGGGATATCTATCAACAATCTATGTTTAAAATAAATCATTCCACCAACTACAAAAACAGCAGTATCCACCCTGCCTCGTGTAGAAAAGTAAAGAGAACAGCCCAGGTTACCTGAGTGAAGCAGAGGTGCAGGATGTTGGTGTTGAGTTTGGCCACACTTCTGTGGAACCGAGAGCTACTCAGTGGCTCACCACAAAACTCACTGGAAAACAGGGAATCATGTAAACAGTGTCAATGTTGCCTTTCAATTAGAAACTAGCAATGTGACTTTTTTCTATAAGTGAAAAAAGAATAGAGCAATGGTGACAAACTAGAAAGGAATAGCAGTGAATTGAAAACATTATTCTTGAACGTAATGGAACTGCAGAGATCAAGGAGTTTGCACTGGACGTGAAAGCTTTCTACTTACTGTAAAATCTTTTTAATATTGAATTTAGGTGGCCAAGAAACCATTAAACTTTTATTCATAAGTTACAGTTGCTTGGAACCTGGTAGTATACAGTATGATCTAACCTGTAGCATATTCTCTTGGGCAGGTTGACTCCCAGGTAGAAGGCTAACAGTTTGACCAGTTGTGTTGTATGGCTGAGGCCAGCACTGAAGGTATAGGCAGGGTTCCTCTGGTCCAGGTCTGAGTCTGGAAAATACACAGCTTTTAATGACATGTCACAGGATTGTCAATTGATGTGAGTTTGTGTTTCTGGGAGCTTGAGGTCTTGGAGCAGCAAGGAAAAGATCAGCAATAACAACTCTGTAGTGTCACAATTACATCTGTGGGCTCTCACATGTAGCCCACAGTTGAATCCAGATTTACAGAATCACATCTGAAAGACCACAGATGGACATATTGCAGAAATCTCTAGGATACAATAAAAGAAGGTAAATTGTCTGTGCCTGTTTTTGTTTTTGCATGCTAAACCTCTTGACAGTAAAGAAAAAAAAATGACAGTGAATAGAGGGCAGCAAACAAACAGGGTGTGCAGGTTTGGTAGCTAGATAGTCATATTAAAATGTGCGAAACCACTGTTGGTTGACAAATCAGGAGTAACAGAAAGTGTCAAAATCCTGATACATGCACCTTGGTGATGGTTACTGTCAGTAGATGAAATGACCAGTTCTTTCTCGGGATAAGTTTATTATAGCCATGTACCACCTGGTCCTATGGATGCCTCTTTATTAGCCTCCATCCAGTCCAGGTAGGCTGAGTAGTTCCCATTAGCAGGCAGGCACGGCTCCACGATGCAGACCTGGGAGTCATTATTGATGTCTGTGTAAACCCAGCGACCACGTACGTACGCTGTACGCCTGGCCTCTGCAAGCTGCTGTACTGTGCTCTCTGATATGTCCTCCTCAGAGTCCCTGGAACAAAAACATGGGGATGGAGAATCAAATAAACAGTAAAAATGGTTGCTGATACTTTTAGAAATCTAGAGTGACCTTATAGTATTGTGCCTCTTCACCTTTCAGTTTTATACCTATTTCATCTCAAGAAGAAGAAGAAGAAAAAAGAAGGTATTATCACCTCAAGATTGAAGCCAATGATTAATTGCAGTCATGTAAATCAACCAAATGCTTGTCATCATTTAATCACTCTTGAAGAATTGGACCCAATAGTCTCAAAAGGGTCTAATTTGGTATGTACAGTTTCAGAGTTTAAGAAGGCATCCATGAACCAGAAATCAAGTTGCGGTTCTCCCCACACCAAATAAGCACCCTAGCCACCAGTCATGAGAGGGGAGGGGGCATGTGACACATCTGCCTACCAAAAGTTGAGGAAGTGAACAACTTTCCCCCGCCGTTCCCAGAATCGGCGCTTGTCAGGGGGTTCAGCTGGGGGGGACTCAAGAACCTGGATCCTCTTAGGACTAGCACTAGGGAGTAAAGTGAATATATAGAGAGAGATTTACCACCTTGTGCAGATCACTCTTTCTGTCAAACTCTAATAGTGACTTCTCTTCCTTTGTGCACTGTCCTGAAGATTGTGATTATCATCAATTTCCATAAGATAGGTCATGCATATTCTATTACAAACCTGTTGTGCAACTCTAAATCATTCCATATTTTATCCCCTGTGAGGAATCCATGTACAGTTTAAATTTCACAAGGTCTGTAAGATGCTGATCACAGTATCAGTAAGCACCTACCCAGTGTGAGCGACATCCTGGATGTCAAAGATGCTGGTGGTGAGCTCACGGATGTTGTCTCGGCGCACGTCCACCAGCGCCTCCTGCCGTACCTCCAGCTCCTCATGCTGGCGCGCCACGTGGGCCTGGATCTGAGACAGGTATTGCTGGATCTTCTCCAGCTTCTCTGTATGTCGCAGCTCCTTATGTTTTCTGCGCCGGTTCTCCTCATGCAGCTGGGACAGCTGCTCATATTCTGGACATGAAATAGGTGTTTCATTTACATATAGTTTCATGTTACTTCGTAAGAACACAATGTAAACTGCAACACACATATTCTCAAGATTCCAACAAAAGGTTAAAGAACCCCAATGACAACAGAACAAAAACACACAGCAAACAACCTCACCTTCCTTCTTCCTTGCCTCCACCTCATCTACAGCTTTTCTGAGTGCCACCAGCCTGCTGGTATGGTCCAAAACTTCCCATCTCTAAACAGAGCATTTAAACAACCAAGTCAGCTGCTACAGAACAAAAGATCTGTGCACATGAATATGTCTGTAACAAGATATTGCTATTATGATCTCCTCCTTTCCATTTTTAAAATCTATTGTACTCTTCTAAGCTACTTATGGTCATGATCCTGGCCAATACTGCCTGCTTGTACGAGTGTTATTTCTTTATCAATGCCAAATGTGCCAAAAATGCCTTTACTTGTACCTCACTACTAGCTACACCTCCTTGGCACTCTCTACTGCCATCTGTTTTTGCTTTGCCACAGCATGGCAAAGTCTTTGAAGCAGACAAAAGGTTAAGCAGGCCTTTTAATAGAATGAAGAATCAATTGAAATCAAAACAAGGTACAAGTAGTATTTATTCGAGTGCCAGTACATTGATGCATGTAGAAACATGATGAGGACTTACCAAAGACACAACTTTCTTGCTACTGTCAACCACATCTGAAGCCCTGTGAGGCAGCAAGTTGTTAGAAAAAAAACTGCATGTCTACACTATCAATGCATTTCTAAATGTTGAAATCATATCACATGCTAGCCATGAGTTATGATCAAAAGTTGACTGCCTAGATGTTTTAAATCATCTTTGTACAAGAAGAGTATTATGTGTACCAACTAACAGCTAATGTTAAAATCCAAAGAACAGTATAATTATATAACTGCTCCTCTCAGTGATGGTCCCCTCAGGAATAGTCATATCAAAAATTTGGTCCATGCCAGAATATTACTTGACAGGTTGCAATCCCAGCAACATCTTCTATTTGGCACTCAAACAACTTACCTAGCATGAAGTTTTAATCTTTCTCTCTTCCAATTGGATAGCTCTTGTAACTTTTCTGAGTATCTGAAATGTAGCGTAGTAGTAGTACAATGATCAATAAATAGAGCGAGTGCATGAACTTTTAATGATCGTTAGAGACCTCAGAGCTGAGTGCTGCTTCAATTCCACAGCCTACTCTCCTGTCAGACAAACATGTTTGACATAAAAATCAACTCATAATTTAATCATATAAATATCCAGTGCACAATGTCACCAGCATAGGACCATGTGTAGGGGAGGGGGACAGGATTGACATACAGTAAAACCTGCCCAAAGGAACCAAACAAAAGTCTATTTGGACATGTAGTCCTCTTCAACAGAAGTGACTCACACCATGGCCGAGGAGATGATATGTACTTTATCATATCGTGTTATATTTCCCTGAGTAAATCCTCTGCAACCTTATCCCTCCTGCATGTACCTGCCCAACATCCAGATATAACCCCTATGGGGGTTACCCTACAAAAATGTAGCATATGATGAAATTGATTATAATTTATGATAAATATTGTGCAGCACTGATGCTGCATTTATACCATAATAGTTCAAAGGTATACGAAAGTCATAGGCCCCTTTGCCTCTGGGAAAGTATAGAGGTTCCGTGTAATTTGGCAACATAACCATATCTGAAGGACTGCGGCACAACTTCTGATAAATATAATGGGATCAAAATTACTTAGTATATGAACAAAAGACAAGACATTCGGGACGATTCCACTTCGGGGTAGTAACGTAAACGT
>NW_017803843.1:1534240-1535754 GCF_001625305.1 Branchiostoma belcheri | reverse complement strand
TAGGGAAGCTCGGGACAGCAAAAAAACGGGTAAAAAACGGAGCATCGTGCAGCCAACGGGAAATGTGCAGTTCTGCCAATGGATCTTTCCACGACTCTTGCTGAGGGTAATGCAAATGTAAGCCCGAATCAAGAGTCGCCACGGCTAGGGGTTACCCTACAAAAATGTAGCATATGATGAAATTGATTATAATTTATGATAAATAAATGTGCAGCACTGATGCTGCATTTATACCATAATAGTTCAGATATTTAAAGCAAAGGTATACGAAAGTCATAGGCCCCTTTGCCTCTGGGAAAGTATAGAGGTTCCGTGTAATTTGGCAACATAACCATATCTGAAGGACTGCGGCACAACTTCTGATAAATATAATGGGATCAAAATTATATGAACAAAAGACAAGACATTCGGGACGATTCCACTTTCGGGGGTATAACGTAAACGTGACTAACTGATAATTTTGATGGAAGCTGTCAGTCGTTTTACATTTGCAAAGGATTATCGGTTTGTGAAGTAGCGCATCTTAAGTCTGCTTTTAACAAATCGAGCAGCTACTTGAAAGTACCCAACAGAAAGTATTAAAAGCGAACCTACCTAGCTGGTGAGTCGGAACAGTCGGGCCTGCTAAAATTACCGTCATTCACACACGATTTACAAGTAAACCGCTTAGTTCTGCTACAACATAATGGGCACTTCTGTACAGGGGCGGAGAGGTCGTCGGAACTGTCTGAGGAGGAGCCAGCCTCGAGCTGTTGCTTGTCGACTAAAACGTTGCTGGAAGAGGAACTGTCAGAGTTTGAGTCTGTGGCCGCCATGATGATTACGTCAGAGTGTTTTGGTCAAAGCATCATGGGAAAACTATTCATTGGACAGTACCATTTACAGGGCAGTGGGAGTCTACCCCTGCATTCCGACGGTCTCAAAGCATATGTGTGTGTTTGGACGAGTACTTGCTGTCAGTTGTCATGTCGTTTTATTTTCTTGTCGAAATGGAGATGTCAAATGGAGATGTCAAAAATCAGACAAACCGACGGGATAGTGCGAGCCTGGCGTGGCGTGACCACCACCCTCTGACTTTGAACCGTAACAAAGGCTAACAGACATGCCACGTAGCCTTTCAAGTTTCATGTATCATATATACGGCTAGTCCGAGGCCAATATCAAGTTTCCTTTGGAGTACAGAACAAATGTATGTTGTATAAATGTATTAACTTTACCCTTGCCCTTTTATCTTGCTTTCCTTCTTTTTAGCAATCAATATTCATACACATGATTTATTAAACGGTGTTCGTTGTCTAGACCTATTTCAAGGCCACATGATACTGATCTGATCACACGGAATCGGGATGACATCCCCTGGGCACCCCGAAACTGATGCGAGCGTGCGAAAAAAACTTGGGCAAAAAGTTGCCTTAATTATGAAATTGAAGTTATCGGGAACGTTGAACAAATGACTCTACAAACGGACAATGGTTTACCAGACAATACATTCTTATTTTGTTCATATCGTCTTT
>NW_017803843.1:1531978-1534220 GCF_001625305.1 Branchiostoma belcheri | reverse complement strand
TTTATCATATCGTGTTACTATTTCCCTGAGTAAATCCTCTGCAACCTTATCCCTCCTGCATGTACCTGCCCAACATCCAGATATAACCCCTATGGGGGGTTACCCTACAAAAATGTAGCATATGATGAAATTGATTATAATTTATGATAAATATTGTGCAGCACTGATGCTGCATTTATACCATAATAGTTCAAAGGTATACGAAAGTCATAGGCCCCTTTGCCTCTGGGAAAGTATAGAGGTTCCGTGTAATTTGGCAACATAACCATATCTGAAGGACTGCGGCACAACTTCTGATAAATATAATGGGATCAAAATTACTTAGTATATGAACAAAAGACAAGACATTCGGGACGATTCCACTTTCGGGGGTATAACGTAAACGTGACTAACTGATAATTTTGATGGAAGCTGTCAGTCGTTTTACATTTGCAAAGGATTATCGGTTTGTGAAGTAGCGCATCTTAAGTCTGCTTTTAACAAATCGAGCAGCTACTTGAAAGTACCCAACAGAAAGCGAACCTACCTAGCTGGTGAGTCGGAACAGTCGGGCCTGCTAAAATTACCGTCATTCACACACGATTTACAAGTAAACCGCTTAGTTCTGCTACAACATAATGGGCACTTCTGTACAGGGGCGGAGAGGTCGTCGGAACTGTCTGAGGAGGAGCCAGCCTCGAGCTGTTGCTTGTCGACTAAAACGTTGCTGGAAGAGGAACTGTCAGAGTTTGAGTCTGTGGCCGCCATGATGATTACGTCAGAGTGTTTTGGTCAAAGCATCATGGGAAAACTATTCATTGGACAGTACCAAATCCCTCGTCACTTTGCTCTCTGCTCGGGTTAAGATATGAGAGTTGTACTGGGGCCGCGAAAGGCCAATAGCGCCCAAACAGAGGCAAAATGACTGGGTCGTTGCGCGGGGATTTTTTTTTTTAAACTTGACATGCGTCTCCCCTACCGATTCCCCGGGATGCGCAATGGTTCGGTCCCCTTTATCCTACCCGCGACCACAGAGTGACACCAGATGGGGGGTGCGTGCTATCTTACCCTCCCTGCGCGCAAAGCAACTCGGGATAGTACCATTTACAGGGCAGTGGGAGTCTACCCCTGCATTCCGACGGTCTCAAAGCATATGTGTGTGTTTGGACGAGTACTTGCTGTCAGTTGTCATGTCGTTTTATTTTCTTGTCGAAATGGAGCTGTCAAATGGAGATGTCAAAAATCAGACAAACCGACGGGATAATGCGAGCCTGACTTTGAACCGTAACCTAACAGACATGCCACCTAGCCTTTCAAGTTTCATGTATCATAATTCATATATACTAGTCCGAGGCCAATATCAAGTTTCCTTTGGAGTACAGAACAAATGTATGTTGTATAAGTGTATTAACTTTACCCTTGCCCTTTTATCTTGCTTTCCTTCTTTTTAGCAATCAATTCATACACATGATTTATCAAACGGTGTTCGTTGTCTAGACCTATTTCAAGGCCACATGATACTGATCTGATCACACGGAATCGGGATGACATCCCCTGGGCACCCCGAAACTGATGCGAGCGTGCGAAAAAAAACTTGGGCAAAAAGTTGCCTTAATTATGAAATTATGAAATTATGAAATAAGTTATCGGGCACGTTGAACAAATGACTCTACAAACGGACAATGGTTTACCAAACAATACATTCTTTATTTTTGTTCATATCGTCTTTGACTTTGGACTTGGTGATGCAAGCATCATGACCCATCATGTGTAATTCAGGCACGAATTCAAGCCCTACTTCCATTCCCATTTCCATTCTGCCTCTTCTATTCCTTTCGACCTTTGTCATCCGTTAAGTACCTAAAAGAAACAGTATGTTCGCAAACCTGTCTGTATTCGGCTACCACAGGGGAAGTGAGATCATCGTTCGGTCCTGTCACCATGATACATTGTCTGATTTTATAGAAGTAGCTAATTATCATAAAAAAGTAGAAAATCTCAGATGATACAGAGATCAATATGAATCTTATTTCAAATAATAAAAATATATTGGCCTGTGGCACAATGTATGGGTCACAATGTAACCAATAACAATTATAGCTCTTTGTACATATAGAGATCCGACCTACACACAGTGACACTGAAATCAATACTATCAGTGTGATACAACGTTGTAGTCAAATTCAATGACGCGTCAATGACGTAGTCCACAGAGATTATGACAGACAAAAATAGCAGAATAGGCTGGGATCTGACAACGGTT
>NW_017803843.1:1531044-1531958 GCF_001625305.1 Branchiostoma belcheri | reverse complement strand
TTTATCTTGCTTTCCTTCTTTTTAGCAATCAATATTCATACACATGATTTATTAAACGGTGTTCGTTGTCTAGACCTATTTCAAGGCCACATGATACGTGATCTGATCACACGGAATCGGGATGACATCCCCTGGGCACCCCGAAACTGATGCGAGCGTGCGAAAAAAAACTTGGGCAAAAAGTTGCCTTAATTATGAAATTGAAGTTATCGGGAACGTTGAACAAATGACTCTACAAACGGACAATGGTTTACCAGACAATACATTCTTTATTTTTGTTCATATCGTCTTTGACTTTGGACTTGGTGATGCAAGCATCATGACCCATCATGTGTAATTCAGGCACGAATTCAAGCCCTACTTCCATTCCCATTTCCATTCTGCCTCTTCTATTCCTTTCGACCTTTGTCATCCGTTAAGTACCTAAAAGAAACAGTATGTTCGCAAACCTGTCTGTATTCGGCTACCACAGGGGAAGTGAGATCATCGTTCGGTCCTGTCACCATGATACATTGTCTGATTCTATAGAACTAGCAAATTATCATAAAAAAGTAAAAAAATCTCAGATGATACAGAGATCAATATGAATCTTATTTCAAATAAAAAAATATATTGGCCTGTGGCACAATGTATGGGTCACAATGTAACCAATAACAATTATAGCTCTTTGTACATATAGAGATCCGCCTACACACAGTGACACTGAAATCAATACTATCAGTGTGATACAACGTTGTAGTCAAATTCAATGACGCGTCAATGACGTAGTCCACAGAGATTATGACAGACAAAAATAGCGCAGAATAGGCTGGGATCTGACAACGGTTACATCATGAGGCATGCGGAGTAGGTCCTTTCTGTCAGGCAGTGATCAGTACGTATAAAAAGTGCTACGCTAATAATGATTGATTCCC
>NW_017803843.1:1519842-1531024 GCF_001625305.1 Branchiostoma belcheri | reverse complement strand
GACTGTCTTTTGGTTGAGATTATGATAAAATGGTATAATTCATGAAAATTAGGTTCCTATTTCTTAAATCAGGGGGGAATAATCTAATCTATAATTTGTCAGTCATAAAGATTAACATCATTTGGCGAAGGTATGAGATCGGGGAACTCTAGTTGATGATGCCACACTATCTATGAGTTTGTCAAGGTCGTGCATGCTTGAATAACTTATAAATCAGTCCTGCCCATCATGAAAATACGTTAGCGCAAATGTGTGATTGCAGATTTGATGATACATGCATTCAAGAGAGTTGCGCAATCACGCAGCAGCCCTGGCCCCTCACCCTGTGCAGTCTCTCGGCCAGTTCTCTCCGCCGAGCCCGACACCTGGCCGCGGCCTCCCGGTTCCTGTCCCGCCGCCGCTGCAGACGCCTCTCCTCCGCCGCCGTCAGCTGGCAACAAGATATTTCATTATTAGAATATTCAGCATGTACGTACAATATACAAAGCGGAATGAAGAAAATAGAGCTCCAAATATGTTCAGTGGATTCTTCCAAAATACTAATTCTGTCTATCAGTCTTCCATCACCATCGGGTGCTCGTTCATCGACACGACACCTTGTCCATCTCTCGACGGTGGGAGCCTGAAGTCCACTAATAGTCTTTGTCCAGTATTAAAGTCCACTGCATTCTTTGGACTCCAGAAGTTGTACATAGAATCAAACCCGTGTGTTAAGGACACATTTGCCCTTTGACTTAACCACTTTGTGACTCACAAAAAATCTTTGGGCAGGGCTGGGCAGAGTTTCGAACAATCATTGCCGGGGTTTCCACCACACCCCAGATCACAATGTGTGGGTGAAAGGGCGAGGCGGTGCAGGCGGCTTCTTGGACGCAGAGAGCGCCTGTCCAGTTCGTGGTAAGAAACTGATTTTGGAAGTTTCGCCTTTGAAAACGTACTTGAGATATCTGGCCTCTACCAGGCTTGGGGAGGCGGCTGGAAAGAGTAGAAATCGGCAAAATAGAGGAGTTTGTCCGTTGAAAGAACATTTCGCCTCAATGTTCTCTCAACGGACAAACTCCGTTGGCATGCTTATCTCTCTGCTATTTTGCCGATTTCTACTCTTTCCAGCCGCCTCCCCAAGCCTGGTAGAGGCTATGAGATAACGGTTACCTTGTGAACATCACCGGTTCAAATGGTCCTGAGGACGGTTCTGTGTGCTTTATCTTATATAGGTCGATTTAACTTTCCTTATCGATATCCTAGGCCTGTTGCATTTTTTCTATTTTGGGAAAAAGGTCAACAGAAAAAAATCAGATGAACCTATTTCCAATACTAATAAAAACAGTTCGCTTTACGTTTTCACGAGAAAAGATGGGAAAAGCTATTTTGACGTGAGTCCATGGATAGCCTGTTGTGCAGTTAGCAGTAGTTAAATTCAACAAAAGCACAAATCCTTTTCCTACTTTATTTAGTCACGCTTGTCCAATGTTTTATATCGATCTATCGTCATATATCATAAGTCGCCAACAACACTGGGGACAAAATGATTGATGATTCTATCATTCTTACCGGTCTGGACTCCCTTTCATCAGGCCGTGCATTCAGCAGGTCGAAGTTGGGGAGAACCAGCCCGCTGTCCTGCTGTCTGGCCCGGATCGTCGCCCGCAGTTCGTCCTTGACACTGGGAGACGCTCGGTCGCTGGAGTCCCCCGACCCGGGCGACCAGCTGCCGGGGCTTCCCTCAGTATATGGATCCTCTGGCAGTGCTTCTGCGTCCAACGCACAGGACATGCTTCGACGGTCCCGCCGGGATGTTGACATAACGTCACAGTACGCAGCTTACAACTCGGCTCACGTCAGGACTACAGCGTACGTCGGTTGAATGTAAGCAAGTCGCCAACTCAGTTACAAGAACTTTCCGGTGCCGAGAAAGTAGTACTGCCTTGGCCAGTGATGTGCTGTGGCACACGTACGTATAGCCTACGTGTGGATGATTGCGTTTTCACAAGAATCGCGTTGGAAAATCCCCTCCGATGACGTCGTCACAAGTCCATCACTAGTAAACAAGAAATTAAACAGACGTTAACTGAATACAGCACGGAAGGAATGGGTGGTCCAAATAATCATCAAGCAATGAAAGAGTGAATTACCCGACGAGGACGTTGACTGTTTCTGCTTCACCGTCCTTAGCGTTACCTGATGTCGAAGTAACGCGCGTCGGAATCATGTGAATGGTTGTCAACGCTGAGTCACAATATGTGATTGCACAATAAAGTCAAGCTATTACATGTCCTTGAGATTTGCATTGTACGCAACATGTCTGGACAAGTGCCAATCCTCTGTTTACTATAACAATTGTAATCAGTTTAAGTCAACACTGCCCTCACTGTTGTATTCTTCCACTGCCACATATATAACAACGAAAGGTTTTGTATGCATGTACTTGTTGTGATACAATTATAAAAACGATGAGTCAGACTTTTGTCTCAATATAGGTCATCTTCGGGCAAACCAAACTTGGGGGATACATTCACATTGTATACCATTTCTTATCGCTGGAAAACCGTCAAAAAGTCGCAAGCCATCAAAATGACTCACTGAGAACGTTAATAGTATGTATGATCAAGAAAGGAAATACCAGTAGTTAGTGGAAAAGTACCAAATATTTGCTTTTATAACCTCCAGTTGAACTTTCTGAACAAGCGCACACATGCACCTATCTCAACCTCGGTTCCTTTTTCTTCTTGTTGACTTCATGATCAGAATGTTTCAAGGTCAACAACATGCCCGGACGTGCCTACGACACCCCATGTTCTGTTTGTTTCTTTGCTTTTTGCTCGGTAAAAACCGCTTCGAGCAGGTTTGAAGTGCCTAGTTGCAGTTCATACAAGAACCGCAGGAGGACTCTATTGTGTAACAGTAGTACAGAGTAACACTTAGTTTGAAAGGTCGCACTTTATAAATCCTACAATGTAACCATGTACTTCCTCTTGACTTCCGCGTATTGTGTACCACACAGTGACTAGCGCACGTTGTTACCGAGAAGACAATGAGAAAGTCACGCTCAGGTTTCCTCTCGTATCCAGCTACCATAACGTCTTCTTAATTCGACATAAACAAAAGTCTTGCGCTTGCGTCAGACACGCCCACGCCACGCCTGGCTTATGTCTTTTGCACGTTTTGTACGAGAACGTCCAGTCCAAATTCGGTTAATTTTATCACGTGTTTATATTAAGTTCTCAATGTGGCGCGTGAACACTGGAATACATATGACTGAAAGTCTGAACCCTATTGACATTTCAAATGTGCGTCCTATGGGGCGAAAAGTTTTCATCACTTCTTCCTCTGTGTTTAAAGGCCAACCCGAACAAGTAGAGAATGATTAAATCTATTCAAACCCTTTTGACATATCCCGCCGGCACCCATCAAACCAAACGACTTCCTATATGACCCGCCTAGCTAAAGCTATAAAGAATTCTAGCCGGCGACACCCACCTCTAGGCCGTAATGGTAACCTTCTTCCGCAGAGACATGCCGCCGAAACCGCACCGTAGCGTCGCTCGTTCCGTTTGCGACGTTTCTTACCGCGTGAGTCTGTGGCCACATGTACGGCATGACTCAACGTCACGACGCCTCGGCGACTGGTACCACCCTGTACAGGTGTGGCTACCCGTGTACCTATGACTATGACTCATTTCAGAGAAAAGTTTCCTTCCGAACTTTGAAAATCTGCTGAGTCACTCTGTAAGTGTTTGAGCGTGCCATACACTTTGCTTGTTTTTGGACACGGGAGGCGCGTGGCACTCACCCACACACTTGTGCGCGCGCGTTTTGTGCACGGTTACAGCCGGAAGGCGTGGGGGTGTGTATATGCAGTCAGTGAAGCGTTGTCACGGAAGTAACCGTCAGTGGCGGAATGCAATCATAACTTTGCAGGCAGTTAAGAAAGCTTTCTTGTCACTTTCCCGGTACCAGCGACTCTTTTTTTTCTCGTGGTTTCTTGGAATGAAGACTTCGCCCTATAAAAAGTCAAACCCTTACGACTTACGCTACATCGATATTTTTCCGATCCATGGCAGCAATCCTGGACGTGGAATTTGAGGTCAAATATTAGGAATAGTCAGGTTCCCTCCCGGAAATACTATGTTTATTTAGCCTTTAGGCATTAGAGTAAACATTAAATTCATATATGCAATAACCCCAAATGTACATCAGCAGGGGAAAGCTCAAGGATATGGCATATCATTAGAGCGAGAGACTCATTAGAAGCCTCACCCACCCCACACTGTGTTGTTTAACTATACCATGGTATCTAAGCACTATTTCTAGTGTTCAGACAGTGCATGTTTATTAATATCCATATATCATCTAAAACAAGCGGACACATACCTTTTGTATCTTCTGACACAAAATCTCGCTCGCACCAGGTGTGGACGCGGGTAGCCAGTGTGAGAGATACCGTAGGCTCCCAGGTCGACAGTTGGAACAGGTGTTTCGGAAGGTCACAAGCCGTACACCGAGAGTGAAAATTTGGGACATTTGGGGTTTCACAGTCCTTTCAGACCTTTGATGGTAACTAAGGGGCAGAAGTGGTTATTTTCATAGGGGGGGGGGCAGAACAAGTCCAATCCTAAAAACATTTGCAGTAGTATTGTCCAACATATGCTAAATTCGTGTTTTAAAAAAGCTAACAAGATTAGCGGAAAAAATTCCTTTGCTACCCTGCCTACTTCCTCTATTAACCTGTAGTAGTGACACAGGTGTTACTTAACGCCGGTTCTACCTCCTCCCTTGATCTCAATGACTATGGACGCCTATTATCAACTTGGAGCACCCATGATGAAACTACCTCGTGCACACACAGGGAAGTGCTAGTAAATATATTTTGTCAACGATTATTTGGAAGAACAATCTGCAGTGTGATCGTGTGAGGTTTCCTTCCGGGAAACGGCCCTGGTTTCTTGGACAGGATGTATGTGTAGCGAGCGTTTGGTATCACATGGCACCCGCCGGTCACGTGAAGTGGGGGTTGTCTCACAAGTTCGGATACTTTCTCCTAACCATGATTATTTTGTTCATCACTCAATCACCATCATAGAGGTCGTTACATCATGTGAGTTTCAATCAGAAGGCCTACTGATCGAAACCTCCTAGGTTACATCGAGGACACTGATATAACGCCAGTGTGCTACAACTTAGGGATTGGAACTTTCTCCAACGTGTTAATTTGAGTTAAATCACGCTTGGTCTGAAGGAGACAAATATGAAAACAACAGTAAAATTCAGAGCTTGTACTATAATTTACTTGGTAACAATCGTACAAAGGTACAAAACATCGTCACATCAGTATATTTACAGAACATTGGATGTTGTAGATGTGATCATGGGTTTACCTCACGTGTCAACACGTTTCCTACAGTTGATGCTATTTACAAACTAACATTAACAGTTTACTGAGGTAACAAACCACAACCATTAACACGGCGTGCATAGTATATAGACACAAGTGATATGCCTAGGTACGTGAGCGAAGAGAGATCACCCCACCGCGCACCACATGGCAGAAACACTCTGTTTCCTCCTTGGTTTTCTGCACACACCATGTAATATAACTTGAAGTGCAAGTATGCTGTTTCCATTCATACCGATCACACGCCATAACGATAGTTTTAATAATATAAATGATATTCGCAGCTGCCACATATGTACACGATACTTGTGATGATACTGACTATGGTTGAAAAGTGGAAAGTAGTTTCAGGCATTTGAATGAAAAGTGCGTTTACTACAAGGAAATAGACCTTTGTGATAAAAGACATGGCTGCAGGTTCACTGCACAAAACATGCTTCCTGTCCGTATCGCCGAGAGCCTGACTTATGAGAGTGCGCCATATTTACGTGGCAGTACAATTCTTTTGCACAGTTGAAAGTTACGATTCCATTTGTTTATTTACACGCCTCTTGGGAAGAGTCAAAGGGAAAGAACACAGGTAATCAGGGGAAAGGTCAGAGGCTAGCACAGAAAGGCTTAACAAGAATAACTGCCTAGTGTCTCAGCTCAGCTCGACTCAGTGTCACTGTCACTGCTATACGCGCTGGACAGGTCCACAGGAACTATAGCAGGTAAAGGCGAGGATTCCTGTCCCGCTGTTTCCGCGGAGTCCCACGAGAGGTCTGAGGAGGAGGCGGTGGTGAAGAAGGAATCCCCCATCACAGCTGTAGGTTTGGAGGTTGTTGTGTCAGGTGCGCAGGCGGTCGCAGGTGCTTTCATGATGCAGGTGGGACGGTGGAACTGCAGCAGGTAAGCGATCTTCTCCTTCTCGTCTTGCAGTCGGGATATCTCCAATTTCAGACGCTCGTTCTGCGACTCCAGTCGTTCGGACTCCTGTAATAAAAACGTACAGATCGGCGTTTAGTTCAGTTACATCTCTATGGATATATCACCTGTTCTGAAAGTGACACGTTCCAAATCGCAACCACATGTTGCTTTCAAGAAATAAAGCTCTGTTTCAAGAAATTCAGAATATGTACTACTTTTGAATCACAATAATACGTAATTATTCTTACAATCTATAGCTGCCTTACCTCCTGTAACAGCTCGCCCCGCTCCCTCTTCTTGTTCCTGCACTTGGCGGCGGCGATCCTGTTTCTCTCCCGCCGTACCCTGCGCCGCTCTTCCTCCTCTGGGGAGATCTGGGGAGTCAGAAGAAAATCAGTTACTAGTACTAGTACTCTGTTATTCTGTGTTAATAGATATCAATATTGAACATGGTTTTTCAAAGTGACTTTGCCAACGTAGTGGCCAGAAAAACTTTGAGTAACCATATCAGTATTTCAACTGGAAACGTCTTATATGTAACTTCTATTTTAAGACACTTCAATCCTATTCCATTTCAAAATATTAATTTCTATATTGGCATTTCGAAAAAAAAATCATTTTGCTTCATCTTTTGTATCATACGTGGCGGCGCTATGCAGTGCAGAGAAAATCTAATAATAGATCGCGCCAATACGGTACGATTAGCATATCGGAGAACCCGGAGATTCTGAATTATAAATGAATATGGTATGTCCTATTCGTAATCAGTTTTCACATGTGGGGATGTAGCTCAGAGGTAGAGCGCTCGCTTCGCATGTGAGAGGCCCCGGGTTCAATCCCCGGCATCTCCAAAGTTATTTTTTAGTTCGAACACCGAACTTCCAAGTTCCAACATTTCTGAAGGATAATATTAGCCTGTGGCAAGCGAGATGTAAGACTCCACATAGCGACAATTTGGCTCGTTGTTGATTATTATTGATTACTGGTATCCCCCGTGATTTACGTGAAAAACTCCACATGCGCGTTTGGGTACGGTACCTGGACCCCACCCTCTGGAGTGCTTTTTATCCTCGTCATTCTGGTTGTTGTTTTTTCTCAATTGACTGAGTACATAACGTTGTATTATTTCTTTTAAAGAGACAGTCAAACGTTGGAACAACACTATTTGCTTCAAATCGATCAATGGGTATTAGCTGAAACTACGCATGTACAACCTGACATCAACCTAGAATGGTGCAGCGATCTTATGTACTCAATTTTGCCTGTGATTGAAAGACAGTCACGGGGTGGTGAACCCCTTGCTAAAGAAATAAAATTTGTAAGATGATAAAAAATCGTAATATTCAGACCCAAAACAAAAGATTAAAAATTGCCATGGAGATGCCGGGGATTGAACCCGGGGCCTCTCACATGCGAAGCGAGCGCTCTACCTCTGAGCTACATCCCCACCTGTCACGGCGCGGGCAAACGAATGGCATATACCACTACATGACCTAATATTTCAGCCGCGTTATCGCTGTTCCTCCAGCGCGACGATTGTTTTCTATTGACGTTTGGTTGAAGTTTGCACAGCACTTTCATTCCCATTGACAGCAGTATTTCTCGGTGTATTTGATCTTTTTTTTCTTATCATTCTTTCGGTTCGCCAATGACTACCGGTATTTAATCCGTCCCACACTAGGAAGTTGCGACTTCGCCGCCGGTACCGTTAACATCTAACGTTATATATAGAGATTTTTTTTCAAAATTGTTGTACAGCAGCAATTACTTTAACAGTGATGTTTAAACAATGCTACATTTTACTTTAAGTACTGCCATTGCCCTCATGCATCATACTTTCAAAACGCTTTTCACGGGGGATACGATTCCTGCTAATGCTTCCAAAGCAACCGCGGGGGCCGGTTCTAAAACGCAGGTTTTTTTCTTTTGCTTTTTCTTTTGCTGAGTACGTTCAGCGGTAACGTTAACGTTGGCATCAAAGAGCGGGCGTGTGCTCACCTTCCGCGGCTTCTTGGCCTTGCTGCTGTTCTTGATCTCCTCCACGTCCAGCTCGTCCAGCCCGCTGGCCAGCCGCTTGGTCTGGATGGTGTACTTCAGCTCTTCCTTGATGATGGGGGTGAGGCTGCCCTCTCCCAGGGACGACAGGTCCGAGTCGGCGGTGTCCTGGGACAGCGAGACGTCCGGGACGGTAGCGTCACTGTTGAACTGTCAGGGGACATGTAGGGTCAAATCGTTAACTTTCTGGGTTGAGCCGTTACGACTAGAAGTAAGAAAACCGTCGGAAAGCTGACTTTTAAAAAGAGGAGTAAAGTACTATAACGTTATATATAAACTTAGTATCCACAATGTCATTGGTATCCAAAGGGCCCCAAAGGAGTTTGAGATTGGGGATATAAGCAGCACGCTATCGCTTCAGTAAGTGCAATCGAAACGCGTTACAGAGAACGGTGCTACGCCTACTGTAATGTATGTTGTATCCAGAAAGTACGAGTTTATTTCTCACCTGTGCCATATTGGCCACTACTAGCGCCTGCGCCTGGCTGGCGTCCATGTTCTGCAGAGCGGTTAGCAGCAGCTCGGCCGCGCTCTTCCCTCCCTGACTGACCACCCCCTCTCCGTCCACCTCAATGAACTCTTCCTCACACATGGTCTCCATGGTGATTCCCGCCTTCTGCACGTCTGCAGCCTGTGTCGTCTCCAACCCTGCAGTCATGTCGTCTGTAGTAGCTGTAAGTGTCGTCTGTATCATCTGCCAATCAAAGAAAAGCAAGGGTAAGTATCTTTCTTCCACAAGATACTAGGATACTAGCCTGACTAAATCTGCGCTCCTAGCGGCCGGCCCGGTAATCTAGGAGCGCAGATTTAGTCAGGCTACTAGGATACATGATTCGCCCTACGGCCCAGTAGCCTACTGCTAGGCCTAGACATACAATCCACACAGGATTGTGCACCTGTTGACGGTTTTTACAGATTGACCAGTTAGCGGTGAAGATGAAGCATGCGGACATAACCAATCATAAACAGACTCCGAAAAGGATGAATATGGGCCAATCTTCAAGCACGCGCATCAGATGCAGATAAAAACAAGGAAAATCGTAGATTTTGTACCTCCGGGTATTGAAATGTGTGTTGCAGAATGTTGGGTGCATGTTGGGACTGTTCTTTAAATTAGTGAATTCGCGCGAATACCATTTTTTCGAAAAGTTTCGAAATGTTTGTAATTGGCTAAATGATCTGTGAAATCACTAATCCCCCTAGCCGACTGGAGCCCAAAAATAGAAAGGACAGGGGGCATCCCGTGGCGAATCTGGCTGCCCGACCCTCAGCGACCAGCGATAATGTAAACAAACACCCGCTCCGGGCGCCAGCCGCCAATCGTCCGGTGCGCGTGTTACCCTTCTAACATGTAAGTAAGGCCATGTTGATTTGATTATATGGATGACATCCTCTGGGAACCCCAAAACTGATGCGCGCGTGCGAATAGTAAAATCTTAGCTTTTTATTGTATACTTTTATATGTTGTTTGTTATATACATGTAGTTGATGGTGTTGAATTTTATGTGTTAGATTTAGCCTTCCTGGTTGTGTTAACACAGGTCAGTATTTTCATCTGCAGCCTATAACATGTACCCACGAACGGGCCGCCACGAACTTATGCCACAAGGAACTCGTAATGAAACTCAGAATGACAACCGGAGCCGTTAAATGGAATCAGACGTTAAAAATAACTGCTGAAGTACCTCCCCGCATGTGCAAGTCATCCTTATTGTCACTTCCTCCATTTTCCGCCGATTCTTCGTATAAATTGGGGAAGTAAAGGTCTGAATCCGCGGTATTTGTAAGTTAGAAGTCGTAATATACGCCGAAAACAACCAACACAAAGGTTGCGCAACAGTACGTTGACCCCTGACCCATTGGCTAACCAGGAAGTGCCGATTACGTGTCCTGTGAACGCGTACTAAAGTATCCCCCCAGCGGGTCTGTTTAATGGTAGACCGAACCAAACAAAAAATAGTAACCCAATGAAGGGCGCACAAAACGATAAATCGTACAAGACGATAAAAATACCGCTCTACCCGGCGAGATCACTGAGACCCCACCAGGTAAGCATACCGGAGTACCTACAGACACGTCTGTGTGTACTTCGCGAAGTTTAATGAGACGTTGATTGACGGCACATGTGGTTCACATCTGAACAGTCGACAATGCTGACACCCCTCTGTGTGAAAGGTCAGATCAGTGGTCGCGACCTCAATCGTCCTTATACATGCAAAGGTCAAAAGCTGAGGCCCACTTTCACACTGAAAGGGGTGTCCATCGGCGGTCTAAACGCATCATTTTGACGCACTAAAACACACATACTAAAAAACCAAAACAACGTGCACCATCTACAGCCCAACAGCAAAACGTATACCAAGTCCCAGACATATCCGTCCACCCAAACGCGAGAAACGGGTGCGAACGCAATTTTCGTCTTCCCTCACAAAACCTCCGCGCTCGGGATATACATCCCTACCCGGAGGTAATGATGATGTCGCAATAACCGCTTATGCTTGCGTCAGCAAAGGTCATCAGCTGACAGAGGTCTTACTATCCGTAAGGGTTGAAGTACCACCAAGATCAAATCCACCATTGAAAACAAAGAAAAGGCACAATCAATGAGAAAATTTACAACTCACTGCTACCGAGCGGCCCTGTCTTTATGCTATTACCTTGAGACGCTAATCAAAGAAGTCTGGTAACGAGATCCGAGAACATTGTTACCCAAACCTGACACGAGCACGGTGACACGAGAGAAAGAGAATGTGTATCGCGACTTCCGATTAACATTAATCGAAACCACTGTGAATGGAAACAGCAATGGAAGAATCAAGGGGACCT
>NW_017803843.1:1517452-1519822 GCF_001625305.1 Branchiostoma belcheri | reverse complement strand
ACTGACCACCCCCTCTCCGTCCACCTCAATGAACTCTTCCTCACACATGGTCTCCATGGTGATTCCCGCCTTCTGCACGTCTGCAGCCTGTGTCGTCTCCAACCCTGCAGTCATGTCGTCTGTAGTAGCTGTAAGTGTCGTCTGTATCATCTGCCAATCAAAGAAAAGCAGGGGTAAGTATCTTTCTTCCACAAGATACTAGGATACTAGCCTGACTAAATCTGCGCTCCTAGCGGCCGGCCCGGTAATCTAGGAGCGCAGATTTAGTCAGGCTACTAGGATACATGATTCGCCCTACGGCCCAGTAGCCTACTACTAGGCCTAGACATACAATCCATACAGGATTGTATGCGGACATAATCAATCATAAACAGACTCCTAAAAGGATGAATATGGGCCAATCTTCAAGCACGCGCATCAGATGCAGATAAAAATGATGATGTCGCAATAACCACTTATGCTTGCGTCAGCAAAGGTCATCAGCTGACAGAGGCCTTATTATCCGTAAGGGCTAAAGTAGCACCAAGATCAAATCCACCATTGAAAACAAAGAAAAGGCACAATCAATGAGAAAATTTACAACTCACTGCTACCGAGCGGCCCTGTCTTTATGCTATTACCTTGAGACGCTAATCAAAGAAGTCTGGTAACGAGATCCGAGAACATTGTTACCCAAACCTGACACGAGAGGACACGAGAGAATGTGTATCGCGACTTCCGATTAACATTAATCAAAACCACTGTGAATGGAAACAGCAATGGAAGAATCAAGGGGACCTCAAACACACAATCAATGCATATCAAGACCAAGAACAAGGTAGTAATTCATCATACATGTTTCTGACTGTCAAGGCTCCCAATAGTCCCACATGTTCTGCTGATGGCTGAATGTGTTGTCTGTGCCTGCTTGCCAAGGACCCTCATGACAGAAGTTAAGAGCGGAGATAGATGGTATCTTCATCAAAGTGGTCTCGTACTCGGTTGTGGAAAGAACCCCGGCGCTGCGAGTTTCTCACACGTGCGGTGCGGGCAGAAGAAATGCTGGTTGCATCAGATGCCCACCTTTTATAAGATGTCTGTAAATCTGTATGCCTTACACGGCCGACCTGTCCAAATGACACTCGTGCAATCGAGACACCGGTTTGCATCAGAAAATGACCACCAAAAACGATGGAAGCCACATTGACCAACATTCCCCTGGGGGCTTTGTCTCGCCGTGATTGGCCGAGGCACAGGTGTGCGAGGGGCGTGACGCGGGATTGTGAAAGGTCGGCTTGAGGTTGCGCAGTATTGCATCAGACGGTACAGTCGGCGTGGGGAATCCCGGCATGACAGCCAGTACTACGGGACACGCCAAAATCTGCATAAGAATTACCACGGTCACTGGGTTTGCCCAGATTGGTGGGTCATATGTTAACCTCCAACACGTCAGGTTAGCCTTTAGAGATCCAAACGCCGATAAGATTAAGATTGAATGAGTTGTGTTTAGTTTAAGGACTCAACTGTTGCGAAAATGCATCGACAATAGAAGCCATGAGCCATACACGGCATGCATGGCGAAGCAACCTGTGTTTGTTTTGACGCCGGTAGGTTGAGTCTGTTCTTCCCCTGACTCACAAATATATCCTTTTTCTATTCCCCTTCCTTTGTCTATGTCTCTGTCACGTCGAAAAGTTGAAAAAAAAAAAGAAAATAGTTAAAAAACCTCCTGTCTCTCTTGTCTAGTTTTCACTCTTTTTTTGATTTTGTTATACCCCAATTAAAAACGGGTACTCCGGTATGAAATGTCTGTCTTTTATGTCATTATTTTATTTTGATGTGTCAAGTTGGCAGGAGTGGGTTGGTGGGAGCACTTGGACAGTAACCTGTCGTGGGTAGCTTGGCACATCCTTTTTCTATTCCCCTTCCTTTGTCTATGTCTCTGTCACGTCGAAAAGTTGAAAAAAAAAGAAAATAGTTAAAAAACCTCCTGTCTCTCTTGTCTAGTTTTCACTCTTTTTTTGATTTTGTTATACCCCAATTAAAAACGGGTCTGCATGCGACTGGTAACCGTCCTTGTATTCCCCGGTTGTCACTGACACATATCACACAGTAAAGTGCTAAGCAAATAGTGCGTGGATCGATCAACTTTATGGATTTATGATGAATTGACTGATCAACCAGCCTTCTGAGTCGCTGTTTTTAGTTGTTGCCAAGTTCAGGAGAAGCCTACATCAGAATGTGCATCGTAGGGGCGTGCGTGAATTGTCTAAAAACATCTGATACCCAATTTTGCTCTTTATATATTTACTCCAGAAAGGGGCACCCCAAAAGTACCACATTTTTCAGTCTTGATATTCATGATAAAAAGGCTACTTATCACATGGTTTA
>NW_017803843.1:1515486-1517432 GCF_001625305.1 Branchiostoma belcheri | reverse complement strand
GGTCAGATCAGTGGTCGCGACCTCAATCGTCCTTATACATGCAAAGGTCAAAAGCTGAGGCCCACTTTCACACTGAAAGGGGTGTCCATCGGCGGTCTAAACGCATCATTTTGACGCACTAAAACACACATACTAAAAACCAAAACAACGTGCACCATCTACAGCCCAACAGCAAAACGTATACCAAGTCCCAGACATATCCGTCCACCCAAACGCGAGAAACGGGTGCGAACGCAATTTTCGTCTTCCCTCACAAAACCTCCGCGCTCGGGATATACATCCCTACCCGGAGGTAATGATGATGTCGCAATAACCGCTTATGCTTGCGTCAGCAAAGGTCATCAGCTGACAGAGGTCTTACTATCCGTAAGGGTTGAAGTACCACCAAGATCAAATCCACCATTGAAAACAAAGAAAAGGCACAATCAATGAGAAAATTTACAACTCACTGCTACCGAGCGGCCCTGTCTTTATGCTATTACCTTGAGACGCTAATCAAAGAAGTCTGGTAACGAGATCCGAGAACATTGTTACCCAAACCTGACACGAGCACGGTGACACGAGAGAAAGAGAATGTGTATCGCGACTTCCGATTAACATTAATCGAAACCACTGTGAATGGAAACAGCAATGGAAGAAGCAAAGGGACCTCAAACACACAATCAATGCATATCAAGACCAAGAACAAGGTAGTAATTCATCATACATGTTTCTGACTGTCAAGGCTCCCAATAGTCCCACATGTTCTGCTGATGGCTGAATGTGTTGTCTGTGCCTGCTTGCCAAGGACCCTCATGACAGAAGTTAAGAGCGGAGATAGATGGTATCTTCATTCAAGTGGTCTCGTACTCGGTTGTGGAAAGAACCCCGGTGCTGCGAGCTTCTCACACGTGCGGTGCGGGCAGAAGAAATGCTGGTTGCATCAGATGCCCACCTTTTATAAGATGTCTGTAAATCTGTATGCCTTACACGGCCGACCTGTCCAAATGACACTCGTGCAATCGAGACACCGGTTTGCATCAGAAAATGACCACCAAAAACGATGGAAGCCACATTGACCAACATTCCCCTGGGGACTTTGTCTCGCCGTGATTGGCCGAGGCACAGGTGTGCGAGGGGCGTGACGCGGGATTGTGAAAGGTCGGCTTGAGGTTGCGCAGTATTGCATCAGACGGTACAGTCGGCGTGGGGAATCCCGGCATGACAACCAGTACAACGGGGCACGCCAAAATCTGCATAAGAATTACCACAGTCACTGGGTTTGCCCAGATTGGTGGGTCATATGTTAACCTCCAACACGTCACGTTAGCCCTTAGAGATCCAAACGCCGATAAGATTAAGATTGAATGAGTTGTGTTTAGTTTAAGGACTCAACTGTTGCGAAAATGCATTGACAATAGAAGCCATGAGCCATACACGGCATGCATGGCGAAGCAACCTGTGTTTGTTTTGACGCCGGTAGGTTGAGTCTGTTCTTCCCCTGATCACAAATATATGGATCTGCATGCGACTGGTAACCGTCCTTGTATTCCCCGGTTGTCACTGACACATATCACACAGTAAAGTGCTAAGCAAATAGTGCGTGGATCGATCAACTTTATGGATTTATGATGAATTGACTGATCAACCAGCCTTCTGAGTCGCTGTTTTCAATTGTTGCCAAGTTCAGGAGAAGCCTACATCAGAATGTGCATTGTAGGGGCGTGCGTGAATTGTCTAAAAACATCTGATACCCAATTTTGCTCTTTATATATTTACTCCAGAAGGGGGCACCCCAAAAGTACCACATTTTTCAGTCTTGATATTCATGATAAAAAGGCTACTTATCACATGGTTTAGCTTTAACCCGAGTAACGTTTAACCTTTGTCAGGAAAGCAGGTGACCTGAGGGTATGCCGCTCTAAATGTGCCTATCTTGGTATCTATTTGGGTCGTGATCATCAGGA
>NW_017803843.1:1430392-1515466 GCF_001625305.1 Branchiostoma belcheri | reverse complement strand
CAGGCCGCCGTACCACCGCCGCTGTTTTGGTCCGAGGAATGTGTGCGATCTGATCTTCCACGCAGGCCAATCTGACTGGGCACCCCATGTGACGCTGACGTAGGGTATTACACCATACTATTTTTAGCAAGTGACGTCTGACCACGTGACTGGAACCGACCAATAGCTGTTTGGGATGACGTTGCATCAGATGATGTAATGCTGTCACGTGACCTGGGCACAGAGGCAACCCCGCAACCGCGGCAGTTTACTTGTGTTTACCTAACCTCTTTGTGTCTGCCGCTGAACAAAGAAAACGTCATAGGAAGTGCAAATACCTTTTGTATGCATTGCCCCCAGGTATAGAGGTGTGTCTGAAATGAATACGATCAACAGTTGTTGTTTGTTATAAGGTTTATAAAAAATATGACAATAAGTTTGTAATGAAACTGTTAAAATATATCAGTTTGTTGGTTAACAAAATTGAACATGTGTCAGTGTTGACTATGTTGTTATTTTTCTTTTCATTGGCAGAATAACTGCACTCACCATAGCAGGTCACGGCACGCAGGTACACAAATGAGATCACGTGATAGGCAGAGAAAGTGCTAGAACCGATACAAAACACCTGATCTTGCAGAGGTTAAAAATGGGCAAGTCTTTCAGTTTGTAAAACTGGACAGATGACCTGGAAAGTATACCTCGAATGTCAGAGACTGCATGAAAGTAGTTGGTCTCCTCTTGAAGCACACACGAGTTTTGGCAAGTCTTTTACAACGCATGATAAAAATTACAAAAAATTCCACCTTTTGCCCATCTTAGCTAAGATTGTGCATATCGTATAATCTCCAAGCAGATCTTTTGGTGGGGGTAAGACAGTATCAAATTGGCCAGTCTGTATCCATTTCCCCACCCAAGATCTGCCGGCACTCGAACAGGGTGGGGAAATAGATACAGACTGGCCAATTTGATACTGTCTTACCCCCACCAAAAGATCCGCTTGGAGATTACATATCGTATTACAAACGTAGTGAATGTAAAATAGATAACACATATGTAGTTTGCAAAAGGACCCAATTGATTGGTTGATTGATACGACTCGAGCGTTTTTCTAGCTATGGTGAAGGACATTGTATACTCTATATAATGTCCTTGCTTTGATGCTGGCATTTCACATCTCTAGAGATCTTGTTGACTTTGCGTAGGCAACTCCATGGAGCCCTGACCCTCTGCCATCTGTCGTTACACGGTAACAACACTGTTATCTGCATGATCCTGCATCCGCTAGTTGTAACCGGATATTGTTTGATATTATGTCAAACAGCATTACTACTGATCAAATGAAGTAACTGCAGATAATCTCAAATCCCATCTGTAATACAGCCTATCCACGGACCTTTGTGTGAACGGTAGAAATGCACGGCTGAAGGAACCGAATTTATCAGACTAAAAACATAAATTGAAAAGGTAACATATCTAGCCATGGGCATCTATCCAATACTAGTACTACGGTACTCAATAACACAACAGGTGACGTCCCTGGTGTATTTAAGGACCTGAGCCATCTCTTGAAGAACCTACAGGTCGTTGACACCGGATGGATACGTCACAATGAGCTCCTGACGTGTCATTAATCCACCGTTCTTTCTATGACTATTTACTTGTGTATTGTATCCCTATAAGTTTAACGATGATGTTTTTATATTAAAAAGTATATCATAGGTTGTCTTTTACAACATAACATGTTACTGTGTATAAAGGTTATTAGCATTGGTGCACGAACTCGGGCTAAATCAGGTCATTCTAAAATCAACAAACACACGGGGTGTGTCAACACGGCGTCTGGTGTGACGTGAGCGTTATTATAGGCAGCTTACGTTACGTCCGACCGGTGGTCACAAGACGCCCATGTCAGGTTTTATCTTGGGTATGAGCAAATTAAATATCTTGGTTGTCGGGACGAGGTACTATCATAGTTGGAAATATTAGGTAGACAAGACATGCAAGCATGGAATTAGGTAGAGCAGGGAAACGGTGTACCCATTTGAAATCTGTGGACTAGCAAAACTGATAAAAATGGGAAAACTATTGTTTTAAGCTACAAGTTTCTTCAGTTTGATTTTGTACATTGGCAATGACTGTCATTGGTTCATCATAATTCCGTTTCTATAATAACACAAGTTCAAATTTCCCGGGCAACGTCCATGATTATACGACGGTGGAGGGAGTAAAGAAGATAATCCCCTAGTGCCTGTTAGAAGGCAAAATCATAATGTTTCTAGCTAGAAAAATGCTACTTTTTCCTTTTCAACGTCTACTTGGAGATTATTAGTATTCTGGATTCAGGGATTCCATGCAATACTGACAACCTCCGTAGGCGGTGACGTGGTTTAGCCATGGATGTAATTTTTACCTCCATGGTGTAGCTAACTAAATATGGGTCAGACATCATCATCCGGCCTGAGAGACCAACAATTAATGTTGTCGCGTGTCTTGCGCTCCAATTCTTCTTTATGATTTGGAAATTTCTACTATTTTCCAGACAACACTGGCGTCGCATACATTTTTATGCTGCACTGCCTGCAAACATGGGCACCTGACTATGCCTGATGTTATCGCATTCTAGCTGGCGCGGTGGTGGACATTGTTCTTGATGCGACTCCCTCAATGATACAAGATGTGTAGTTATGTATGCTAGGTCTCGCAGTGACTCATAGTGATTCAGCATAAATAAATACCAAACCGTCGAAGCTACCAACTTGTTGAATAAGTGATTTACCCAGGGGAAAACCGGTTGAACATGACACAGCTTACATCACCATGACCTCATCACAACAGTCTTGCCATAACAGCATCTCCCAGCGACGTCTAGCGATTATGAAAAGAATCGCGGGCAAGGCCAGCTTATTAGTACTACATATGTGTAATGTGCACAACTGAGTGTTGATGCTGTGCAGTTTTCAACATCACTAAAAACCAGAAAGTGATCAGAGGCTTGGAAATCTTTAACATAACGGTCATGCGAAGTGGTTAGAAAGCATCATGGACATGAATACAATAGTGTACCCCCCTCTTCCCCCAACATACACACATAATCCTTCCTCCTACTTGTGGTTCAATCATATGTCCATATGCGTTACATTGATGCTTTCGATATTCAACCATAGTATGGCAAACTCCTAAGAATTTTCAGCATGGGAAAAGGAAAGCCGAAAGAAATTGTGATAAATGTGATGACGAGAATTAATTTTTGATATATGAAGCCGTGGACCATAATTTGATGTTTACATTCTTGCACCAATTTTGGTATCTAATTGGCTCAAAGCAAGTCATTATCTCAGTAATTGCTGCCCGACTGTAAAATTTGGTTAGGTGGGAAATGTTTCCACATTAAGAGATGAGAGGTGACATCATTACGTGATGTCAGCCCCGGCAATAAGCGTATTAACAACCGCAACGCTCGCAACGACTCCGTCGTTGATGGAAATGTCGATAATGATTGATGTGGGTCATGGACAACCCTCCATCTCTCGGACACAATATTGGTAATCAGATGGCACACTTACTATCAGCGGGTCAACTACACCTGGTAGGGGTTTACACGGTGTGCTGAATGGTCAGACATGAAATAAAATTACCAATCTGAATTCATAGAAATTAATACCTAGTTATTCAACTGGTTGATCGGAAGGTGGGGACTGATACCTTTTGTTCAAAGCGAACACGACTTGGAGGGATGAGTGGATAACAGGAGAGGGGTTGGGAGCTCATTACAACTTTTCGAACAAATTAAAAGCAATCACGCTTGTTTCTATGAACAATGGTTCTGGTCACGACATTCAGCTCATGCCATATGCTGACGTCATGTCTTGCTGAGACCTTGGAGGCTTTCCTGCATTCTCAGGGGAACTTGGGAGTCGATAGAAACTTTATTATGTAGTATGACATCAACCTCTGCCTCCCGTGTAAGCAGTACATGGCTGCATTTTCATCAGCCAGTACGACTACAACAAAGTTTAAGGCCGACTTTAGACTGACGACGGTATACGATCGCACGACAATCGTTGTGGGCGACGGCTGGCTTTAAGTACCGCTGGCTTTAAGTAGCACTGCGCTCAAGTTTACCTTCTTTGCAATGGTACACAGGTGTTCATTTGCTCCTGGAATCTACAAGATATCCAAAAACACTGTAGGCCACAAAGACTATCCGGCCACAATCCTGAATATTTTCTGGTTAATAAAAATCCTGTCTTTGTCGGCAACATTTAGATAATCTTTGAAATTCACGCTAACTGCTTCGCCATACATCTTTATTCTCAGTTATAGTATTCATAGTTGTAACAGCGTACGCATCTCGTAATGACTATTCATGATCATTCAACGACTTGTGGCTACATGTCATGCTGCTGTACTCGTACCGCCGGTAGTGGCGAAACTTCACGTGACCAATAAAAGTGTTTTAGGAATTATCTACTTCACACGGTGCGTTTGTAATCATCTTTCATGCCTGTTATATATATAAAACTTTCAAAGACATCTCCCCTGGGATGTCCGGATGACACCCAAAGCCAAACTACCCTTCCTCACTCAGTAACAACATGACTGACTTGCACGGACCAATGGACGGTCTGAAGTCGAGACGGTGACGTAATCGCCTGCCTTCAATCACTCTTGAAAGCCCGGTACTACAAGTCTCCGCTTCACTGTAGGTAGAAGGGAGGAAGTTTATTGAACCTCCCTACTGCTGAAGGTACAAAACGTAATGAGTCATTGCAGCGATGATGTGTGCAGATGGCATATTCCTCGACAACTATCGTTATAAGATAAGCTTATCTTGTGCGACGTGACATTTGACAAGATACTATCACACTGCCCACACTATGATCTTCCCTAGCCCCCATTGTTAAGGTTCAGGAAGGGTGATTCAGAGGCTCCGTTCTGAACTCAAGCCACACTAACCCATTTCGATTATGAACCACTGTTATTCAACGGGTTCTTTTACTAAATTTTTTCACATTCCAGATCCCCTTTGATGCCTTTGATCATGATCTCCTCCCACCCCCACCCGGGCGCCGTAGGCGTTCATCCCACCCCACTGCACACTCTGGCTGCATAAGGGAAATTACAAAATTCCACAGCAATGTTGACTACTCTCCCATTACCAAGGCCATCAAAGGTAATCATACAACTACTGATGTGCAGCTCAAGAAGTTTGTCCTGGGTGCAGATACTTGATTTCTTGACTACTTTGTTATACATAATGCATGTAGCAGGTTGTCAAATGTCCATATCCCCCTTCCCCAGCTTAAACTAAGAAAAGCAGAAAAACAAGTTTGAGGTTCATAGTCCACTTTTTATTTTATCAAAATATAACACTCTGCAGAGACAAAATGCCTGAATAAATAACTCAAGTCCTTTAGCAAGAGAGCTGTCCAATGAACATGCATCTCCATGTTAACATGCTAGATGACATCATATTTTGGTATAAATATCAATGGCAGTACTGTCATACATAATTAAATAAGTTAAGGTATTTCTTGAAAATAAATAATCTGTTTTGCATAATAAGAAGTCAATATATCAAATTCCTCCACTTCATCATAAAAGCAATAAATAGCTATTTGGTATGTATGAGTCATACCACATATACATATACTGACTGCTCATTGTGGAGCATAAAAACAATGCCAGGCAATAAAAGTCCTGAATCACACTTTGTTTTTGGTTCACTTATGATTCATCATTAAAGAAGCCCAAAAATTTCCATGTATGGTATTGCACCAAACCCCAAAAGGAGAAAGTGACTCGCCAACTGAAAGTAGGGCATGAGGCAAGTCCCTTTGACATTTAACAATGGCTATGGTTAATCCACTTGGCTGTGGACTAGGGAGCCATCTCTGAGTCACCACAGTACAATGTCCCCTCCCTGCTGCCCTGCAGTCCAGCCCTGCACCCTGAGAAGTTCCATGTTACCGGCACACTCCTTCCCTCTGCACACCCTGGCAGTGTCTGCAGAATTGCTACCATATGCTCTATACAACTCTACTTTCTTGGCCATGCCTGTTGGCCCTCCAATTTTCATTTTATATCTCAAATCCTCTTACAAAATCCTTATAAAAGCAAACAGTAGGTCTTTGTAATACAATAGGATTACTAGTGTCTTTAAGCCCTGGATGATCACAAGGAAATCCACCTGGGCGAGGTAGCCTCAGGCGTGCTGTCACTGGCAGAACCTGAGCTGGAGCGCTGCACCTGCTGAGCACAGGCCTGTCCCGAGGTGGGGAAGGGAAGGTCCAACGTCTCCGTGACATGGGGATAGTTGAAGAGGGAGGTTGTCATGGAGGAGGGCGTTGTTGCCATGGTGAATGGGTTGGGCTCAGCAAACACTCCGTCCATGTTTGGGATGGTAGGCGTGGTCAGAGTTGCTGACGTGGTGAAGGTGTCAAAGTCACTGGAAGCCGTCACAATGGTGGGCGTGTCCAGGGACGACATGAAGGACTCCAGAGTGGTGGTGAGGTTGGGCGTGGTGAGAGTGGGCGTGGTCAGGGCGCAGGTGGTGATGCTGGGTGTGTTGAGACTGGGGGAGGTGGTGATGGCAGTCAGCGGCAGGGTCAGGTTAGCGGGTTTGGGGGAGGTGGACTTGCGACCAGGGCTGCTGGAGGGGGTGATGGTGCTGTCTGAGTCCGAGTCTGTGCGTAGCTTCTTGCAGGCAGGCTTGTGTGCCTGGAGGATGAACTGTAACTGTTCCTTCTGAGCCTGCAGACTGGCGATCTCTGCCTCCAGCCCAGCCTTCTCCTCCTCCAGGTCTTCAGTTTGTGCAATCAGTTCTTCAGTAAGGTCACGGCGGCGGTTGCGGCACTTTGCTGCAGCCAGCTTGTTCCGCTCACGGCGTACACGGCGCTTCTCACGCTCATCATATGGCAGCTATGAAATAAGGAACAAACAATTTAGTGACATATTCTCAGTTGAATGGTGATTCTGCATGCTAACCTGTACATCCTGGAGAACTTTTATTTCCATCATTGACAATCAAGTAAAGCTACGCTTTTCTACCTGTCTTAAGATTGGTTTTAATTAAATCCCAGGAAATTCTTGAAGTGCCATCAGGTATTGACACAATAAGCTGGGACTTCCTGTACCAGGCAGTTTGTCTGTTGTGATAAGTACAATTACACCTCCCTGTGGTTCCCTGAGCTGGCCTGGCACAGGAAGTGGTGGGTGGGGAGGGGGGTGCCTGTCCTCAATGGGGGTCAAATCAACTATTCAATTGAAATGCCCCACATCAACAGGAAGTCGTTTTAAACACACAGGAAATGGAATTTGGGTGAATGACCTTACAAGAGGTTATTGACACAATGGTAGCATATGGTTTTGAATGGATGATTGGAAATTTCATGGAAGTTTCAAACTTTCAAGCTCTCTTCAGGGACTACATTTGGACTGTTCTATTGACCACTTGAGAATGTATAGGTCTAGTTGTCATTTTTTTTCCAAATGTTGTATTAGAGACCTGGGCTTGCTACTCTATGCCTTCAAGTATGACATATACATATAGTCTCTGGTAGTGATGCAGGATAAAGTAAAGTACTGAACCCACCTCGTGATCTGGGATGCGTCTCCGGCGGCGTGCTGCGGCTTCCAGCAACACTTTGATTTCTGGGTTGTTTGCCACGTTGACTGCATTGGTGAAAGCTGCAGGAGTGGCAGAGTTGGAGATGGCATTGGAGGTGGTGACCATCCACTGCATGTTTGGGTCTGATGCGGCGTTGGCCAGTGTGTTCAGGTTGGATGTAAACTCGTTCCCAGATCCAGCAAAGTCCTGTTGAAATGAGAGGAAAGGTTGTTAGCCTTGCTTATATATGTGTGTACTCACACCTACATACTGTTGTCTATGACATATCCTGTCTCAAGTATCCCTTGCCTGGGAAAGGCCCCTCCCCTTCCTTTACATCATAACAGTAACATTATACATGTGCTACCTTTCTTGTAGGTGAAAGTTCTAGTAGTTTGCTGCTGATAACATTACATGTCTATTTGTTCCAATCCAAACATAACTCAAGCCTGTCATTAGTTTAAACGTTGTGTGTCTTTATAATTTTCCTCCGTTTCGTCATATTCCTGTTCCCGAATTTAAAAAAAAATATTCCGTAATGTCATGATTGCGTCACGTCCCTTCCTATTGCTCAAGCCTCCAAACTTCCTAACGGTACATACGTCACGTAAACTGAAATGTGTTCCCATGTCAACAGTATCATGACGTTTATTCATTGAAATTATGAGTTCCTTTATACAAAAATACTTTGTGGGGCATACCGGTGTTGTGACGTTTTTTTCCTATTTTAATTTCTGGCGAGATCGTTGGAGCATGCCGCACGTGTACTATTTACAGTTTTCCCAGTTACGCAATCATTTTGTCAGGGGAGGGGGGCGCCTCGCTCGTGGCGCAGCATATAAAATAACGTTATAACGTTAACAAGTTACCGTAATACGAATTTCATCACGATCATCGCCAGAAGAGTTTTTTTTCTTCTTGAGAACCTTCCGTAACACAGCTAATAAGTTTCAAATCACAACATTTTGGAGAAGCAAGAATATTCTACGAGGGAATAAACTATGGACATGATCGTAACGTACAAACAAATGTGTTACGCTATCTACCCGAGGCGAATTGTAGTGTTACGGATAGCGCCAAATACATCGTGTGGGTTGCCATCGGATAAAAAATGTTGTGTCAGATTTTTGCTGACACATACGGTACCAGGCTGGGCGTGTCACGGACACGGGAGAAACAAGCGAACGTACCTGGCTTGCTGTAGTAGCCATGGACGAACAGCTATCGTCGGACATGATAGACGCGGGACTGCAGTGGCCCGACCCGTCCAGCTCTCCGATCAGCTTGCCGTACATTTCCGAGAAAGTCTGGGTAACCGTCGTGTCCAGAGAACTTCCGTACACTGTGGGGTCAAGTAGGCGGTACCAAGCTTCCGGTGTCTTGTGGTTTTACCGTGGGTTGGTGGACAGTGTGTTCTCCGTGAGTCACTCGTTTGAAATGAGGAGTGGGGAAGCCCTGCATATAAGTTATACAGCGAGTACTCCATGACGTCACTGACGTCATGGTTTAAAAATAGCCAGGCCCAAATAAGGCCTGGAGGTCCTGTGATTGGTCACGTGTGATGACGTACACAGAATGTTCTGGATTACCAAGACTGAATCACGCCGCGCGGTCGATATGCGGCTGCTGTGGCGGCAAACCTCAACGCTCCTCATTTTGATAATTTATATTGTTGTTTTGATGACTCAGAACCTCCAAAGAAGGTAGTAATTTACTATTCAGACTTACAACTTGTCCCCATGCATGTCCTCACATCCAGACCGATTTTGGATCAAATAATCAATTCTCCCAAGTGTTGTTTTAGCTCTGACGTCAATCACCATGGGACTGACGTGTGTGTTTACAGTTTATTTGCTGCTACCTTGGCGGCGGCCGTGGTTTGTATTGTTCTGAGTACCCTCAGGCACAAATAGCTACGTGTGGTTTTCATTACGTAAAAACGTAGATACAATTGTTCTATACGTTATTTGGGTGGGGTGGGGTGGAGAAACACTCCCAAATAAGCAATTGTCGAATCATGACCATATATGTACATAACTGATCGGGCATCCTTGCGCGCGAAAATTCCAACGAGATTCCTATAGCCAATGGCGGGAGATATTCAAAGCACTGTAATAAATATTTAATCTTATTAATTTCGAGCACCGCTTCTTGGAAACCGGGGCCGAGCCGGGGCCACATGTCCTGGTGACGCGCTGTGGTCCTGATGAATTTTGCAGGAGGCTTCCCGGAAGCCGGGGCTGTGACTGGCCATCATAATTCCTTATCGGGTAAAAGAGGAGGCGTTCGGAGGCTGATAGCCCGGTACCCTTCATAACTCATTTACCTGCCACATTTATTCTCGATTCTGCAATCAAGGTAGGGATACTGGGTCCTAGGATAATATGGGTTACCGGTTTAGCGATATTGGGGTCAGAAAGAGTCTAACACTAGTAACGTTAACAGTGAAAAGTGTAACTGAGAAAGTGTAAGTTACATTTCGAGCCGCGGACTAAATCTCGAAGGGTTATATATCCAAAGGGAAAGTCTTCATCATACTACTATTTTTAAATACTATTTTTAATGCTCTAACTACTACTAAAAATCTCGTACATTTATGAGGAATTGTGGTTGTATTAATTCTTTTCGTGGCTCATTTGTTCTTCCTAGCCTGGGTTTCTGTAACGTTATGCAGTATATTATATATTTATATTTATATCATACCCGGGCCGCGATATATATATATATATATAACGTTATAGGGTCTTGAATGCGAGAAATTGGATTGACGATAACTAACGTACGGTACGTAAGTAATAGGCTAGCCTGGGTTCCAAACCCAATCACACTGGACAGAAAGTATCTCAGTGAGCTGAGATACTTTGTGTCCAGTGTTATTGGGTTTGGGACCCAGGCTAGTAATAGGCTTGAGCCGTGTCAAACTCAAAGTTTAATTAATAGCTTAGATCTACAACAGTTTCTTTATCTGCAGGCCACCTGGTCCAAAAGTGTGCCTGGTTGGGAATATTGCTACTCTGGCAGAGCTTGGCATGGACAATGTATTTGAGCTTGTTTGAACCGAAAGCTTGGTAGAGGTTCAAAGGTCTGACTGAATGATAAAAGAACAAAGTTTGCACAGTGACGTATACACCGGGGTATTACAAGGTTTGCAAAACTGCCATCGATTTTGAGTCTTATATAATCATTTGCATTATTTAACCCAATTGGCCTAGTCTCTACCCAACTGTCTTACAAATTGTAATTCTATGACCGGCTATCTCTCTATCAGCCTATATTTCTGGCAATCGATAGAGAGACTAACAAGTCTGTAAGATATGGCTAAGATGTTTATTCACGGTCAACAATTATGTCCGGCCTCTAGCCTACCCTAATGAAACTCCTGCCGACGATCATCGTTTGTGACAAAAAAAAAAAAAAAAAAAACGATAATAGTGATAGAAATACCGTCGTCTGGCAACCCACCTGCTGCATCTGCTTGGAGATCATACTTACTGTTACTACTTGTTATTCTTCGTCTGTTTATTCTACTAGTATATCATGCCGTGGCAGTATTCATAACACGCACTGAATTTAGCCACAGGTCATTGGCATTTGCCAACTGTAGCTGGGAATTTTATTTACTTTACACCGTTTTATACCCATGCTGCTTCCATTTATTAATGATCCTCGCCGATTGTAGATTTTGAGATCAATTAACTTAATGCCCCATAGGAACAAGCTAAAATCTTCGTGCAGCTTTCGCAAACATACCTTGGACCAAAGTTACTAATGGAACAGGGGATCTTCCATGTCCTCCTTAGCGAGGATCACGTGATTAATCGGTCCACTCCATCAACCTCTCCCAACCGATCGGAACTGCCGTCTGGATACGTGGTGGTAGTGACCATCTGCGACTGCGTAGACCGCGTCACACCTTGACGATGGGTGGGGTTCCGGGACACCAGGATGTCCACTTCCGTACAAACATCGACAGGGTTCCCTAAAACAAAACAGAAGGTTTTGATGTATATATGTATCAGGGCGAATATCCTCGCCTATCCTTAAGAGTACCTGGTAGGCACGTGTTTGTGTGTTGAGGAGGGCGGATATGTACTACGAAAAGGAAAACACATACTCTCCAAGCAGAGGTTTGGGGTTATTTTTAGCGTGTTTTTAGTTTTTTTTTTATCGGGGTTTACACTTGATTTTTTAACCACCAAACCCAACTGGAACAAGACTGGCAATGAAAACATACATTGCCATGGCGACGGTGGTTGCTGTTAGGGTTATTGTTTGCATGGCACTGCCATCATTTCATGATTTTTTTCTAGACAGATACAGTACACTCCTCCCCTGAGTGCATAGTGAACGAGCCCCGGGGTCACAGAAAGTATGACCATCTGGGGCAGGCAGGTCTTCAGGGTTCCAGGAATGCGGGCATAGATGTGGGTCACAGAAATGCCTGTGGACATTCCGCATGCCTGTGGACATTCCGCTTGCCTGTGGACAAAAATGCCTATACAATTCCTAGAATTCTTATTTTATCTATTTAGAAATAGTAGCAATGTCGCCTGTAGAGCAGAATTAGGTAGATGCTTGGTCCAAATGGGCACAACCTCACACTCCCTTCAAATGGATGCTCTCCTCTTACAGCAAAGCCTTCCAACAAATACCCGTAGACTAACTTTACTGCAACGTGTTAAACTTAAAGACATACCGGTATTAGATCACAATGGATACTCCTCTTTGTGGCATTCCGAATCAACATTGTGACCCTGAACATGTTGGGGGAAATGCTGAGAAAGACTCTGACTTACAGATATACACATGTCTTCTTCAGTTTACAAGTCTTTACAAGAGAGAAGTCAAACCCTTCAGACATAGTTTTAGACATAGCTATAATTTTAGACAAATACCTTTCATTTGTAGATTTTAGTTATTTTATATACTGCTCTTCTTTTATGCTTGTAACTGGCAATTAGCCTCCGGGGCCGGGGCATGAACAGGAATATGAATCAGCATGTGTCTGCTCAGTTGTGAATGATCTGTTCAATTTCCACAATGTCGCAAGGGTTTCCTGGAATTTCACTTCGTAGGAAAGTGGTCCAGAATGTAGGACATACACTTGAAAGGCATGTGGGGAATCCTGGAATGTGGACCAGAATGTCAGAATGTAGGACATTTGAAAGGCATGTGGAGAATTCCTGGAATGTGGACCAGAATGTCAGAATGTAGGACATACACTTGAAAGGCATGTGGGAAAGGAATGTGGGTATGGTTGTAGGTATGTGAGGAAAGCAGACTGATTGTCGGCTGAAAAGAGAGATCACTTTGGCTTGGTTTGAGGCAGTCATCACAGGGAGGTACAGATTTGCGGCCTGAGTTCAGAGATTATAAGCCTGGTAACCAGTCTCAGCGGGTCAGCTTAGAGGTGTTTTCCGATCCCATCAGGGAAACACGGCGGTCTGTTTCGCCACTACAAGGGCTAGTTTTCAGTTCTGTGTGGTTGTCCAAATGGGGACCTTCCACGTGCTTCTTACGGCCTGGCAATCCTTAGAATGGTAATACAACATCCAATGTATTTATGAATAAAAAGAGCCATATAGGACACCTGTGTCGATCGTAAAAAGTAAAATCTTCCTCTGTTGTTGGAACTGTGATAGATTTGTGTGATTTTTAATTTTAGGTGAAACGTAAGTCTGTTATAAAGGACTATTAAATGTACAGGAAATAATCTGCCATTGAGAATGATTACCCGGGGAATAATTGTCCTATAACAAAATTGATCTAGTCGAAGGATTTGGTTATGCTTACCTAACGTTAACAACCTATTAAGTTGAACGTCAATATCTGATGTCCACAAGAAATATTATATTAAACTACATATGAGACCTCACCTATCGAAAATGTACACAACCAATTCTGTAAAAATGTTCTTGGTGTATTTAGAAATAGTAAGCAATGTCGCCTGTAGAGCAGAATTAGGTAGACTTCCTTTAGATACAGATATTTGTATATAGATATACTAGTAGTTAAATTCTGGTTATGCTTGGTCCAAATGGACACAACCTCACACTCCCTTCAAACGGATGCTCTCTCTTACAGCAAAGCCTACAAATACCCGTAGACAAACTTTATTGCAACGTGTTAAAGACATACCGGTATTAGATCATAATGGATACTCCTCTTTGTGGCATTCTGATAACTCACATTGTGACCCTGAACATGTTGGGAAAATGCTGAGAAGGAGACTTACAGATATAACGTTACACATGTCTTCTACAGTTATAAAAGAGAAGTCAAACCCTTCAGACATAGTTTTAGACTTAGACGTAGCTATAATTTAGACAACCTTTCATTATGTGGATTTTAGTTATTTTATATACTGTTCTTCAATGTTCTTTTATATTTGTAACTGGCAATTAACCTCCGGGCATGAATTTGCAATAAACTTCTCAATTATTATAGAGAGAAAGATATAGTACCTGTTCAAATGCAGCAGAGTTGAAGACTGTCGATGATACGTAGGGGAAGATGTTCTACACTAATTCAGAAAACTCACTTACTGCTTACATCATTAACATCATGGGAGCTATAGCTATATGAGCTAGATAATGTTGCATGGGAGTGGACAGGGATGTAAATCAGCATGTGTCTGCTCAGTTGTGAATCTGTACAATTTCCACAATGTCCCAAGGGTTTCTTGGAAATTCACTACATAGGAATGTGGGCATAGATGTGTGTCAGCAAAATCCCAGACATGCCTGTAGACATTCCATTCCTGTGGAAAAAAATGCCTGTGCAATTCCTAGAATTCTTGCAAACTGCACACAATACTGTACCATTAGGCTCCCCCCTGAGGCGTCGCCAAAAATATCCAGTGCAAAAGAGAAACCCCAATAAAAAAGCCTAAAAACACGCTAAAAATTAAAAATAACCCCAAACCTCTGCTTGGTGGGTTTGGTAGGAAAAAAAATCCAGTGCAAAAGAGAAACCCCTATTAAAAAAGCCTAAAAACGCGCTAAAAGTAACCCCAAACCTCTGCTTGGAGAATAGAAAACACACCCATTTGAACAATGATGTCTCTGTGAAGCAGTCCAGGGTCGTTCAAATGAATGAATTGAACCGATGGAGAACCGTCGCTGGCGACACATCGATATAACCTGGAATTTGTCACAGAGCCATTGCCTTATATTTGACTTGTTGAATATTCAGTACTGTATATCATTTAATTTAATTACAGTAATTGTAATACTTACTTCGGCAGCTTTCTTTCTGTAAACGTGTGTAGTCGTGCATGGGGGCGGGTATTTGACTTTTGTTAAAAATTGTATGAATCAATTGAATGTTTCAAATTCCCAAGGACACAAAGTATCAAGTATCTCGGAGATACTAAATTTTTCACCAGTAGCTCCCGTGACTGTCTGTCTCCATGTTTTATCACCGTGGTCCGGCAGGAGGAGCCGGTAATATAACGGTAGCACGCCGCTCTTGATTACGCAATATCCCATTGCAAGAAGCATTTACTATACTGACAATTTGTTTGTATTTTCTTCAACTCTTCTCTCGATCGTACTTTGCTTAGAAACCGATCAAACACATCAGGTCATATAAGTTACTTACCCACTAACGTTTCCAAAGTCTTTGTTAGGCAATATGTAATCGTCTTTTATGAATGAAAATTGTTTCAATAAAGGTATTAATTGATTTACATGTATTTATTAATTCGTAAATTCTTCACTCTATTCTTTCAATAGAAGCTATCATATGTCTTTTTCATAATGTACGTAGTCTTGACATCTCAAATACCAAATGGAAAATGATAGTTACCTATTACGGTTCTTCAAAAAATTTCGAAGAGAAAAGATCGAGGAGTCCAACGTATGGCGGAAACCTGTGCACCTGTTTGTAACCTATCACTTGGCCCTTTGAAAGTGTTTGTACGCTGTGTCGCCATTGCCTTGTCACATACTTGAGGCGGAGTGTTTGTGTTCACCGCATGATAAGGCCACACCAAGTCAATTTTGTGGATGACGTCCGCGCGCGCATTGATTTTGGCCTGTTCCTAGAAAAAACCCCAGAAATTCCGCTTATTAGGATCCTGTAACCAAAGAGTCACGACAGTGCCGCAAATAGGTTTGCACGGACCAAAGCTTATGAAGCATCAAGCAAGACTTCCATTAGGAATTCAGTTTGGTACATGATGCCACATTTGAAGAAACTTGCTGACCGCTCCATCTATCTCCCCAAAGCACAGGACGACAACTGCTGTTCTACCTGATTTATTGCTGTTTTGATGATGAATAAAAGACTCGCAGGTTGCTTGTTACACTGTGTCACCTCATTCAATTTGCGTCCTAACATTTGTCGTCTCTTTCTAATCTAGGCATCTTGTTTTCTAGGGCCCTTCTTGTTTTTTTTCGCCCTCTCGCATTAGATTTAAGGTCTCCAAAGGACGTCATCCATAAAATTTACTTGGTGTGGCCTAATGTTGTAATGTTGTTTCACAGGGACGGGCTTATGTTGTCTCCGGGGCCGGGTAGAAATGAATACGAATGTTCGGACTGTCTGGACGATGACCACACCCTGGAGTGGCTAGCTGTATGGTACCTCCCGGATCTGATGTTGGTACGAGGGGTGATCCAAAAGTTCTCGGCCTCTCCCAAAAAACGTGATGGCAGAAAAATTTTTCTTACACTATTTTTTAACATAGTCTCCTCTAACTTCAATGCACTTGGTCCAGTGATGTTCCAGCTTTCCTTTCCCTTGTGGAAGAATATTTCGTCTTAAGCCCTTCAAAATGCCTAAACCACATCAATGACGCCATCATCACCATCAAAACGTTGACCACGTAAGTGGAACTTGAGTTTAGGAAACAGGTAGAAGGCCCACGGTGCTAGGTTAGGTGACTAGGAAGAGTGGGGTAAGACTTCAAAGCCAAATTCGTTTGCTGCTGCCACTGACCCCTGTGCCGTGTGGACAGGTGCGTTGTCAGCACGTCAACTTGGAGCTTTTCTCCCCTTTTCTCTGTGATTGTTGCCCTCAAATGCCGCAATTCTGGTGCACAGTACACCCCATTGATGGTTGGACACTTTTGCAGGTAGTCAATAATGATTACCCCCTCACTGTCCCAGAAAACAGAGGCAAAAACCCTTTCAACGGGTAAAACTCGCTTGGGATGCTGGGAACCGTTCTTCGTCAATTATTTGCTCTGCTGTTTTGATTCGGGGTGAAAGTGGTGAACCCATGTCTCATATTGGGTGACAAATCATTTGAGTAAGTTGCCCTGATGGACTGAATTCGTTCCTTGAAATATCCAGCCTGTTTAACGTGTGATGTTCAGTCAACATTCTAGGCTCCCACCATGCAGACAAGTTGCTCATCCCCAGGATGTCTGACAAAACATTGTGAATTGTACCACAAGTCAGGCCAAAGAACCTGCTACATGTTGGACAGTCTCACATCTGTCATTTACTACCATGTTATGGATGGCCTCAACTGGATTGTCCATGGTGCTGATTTGTGGCATCCTGACATATGTTCATCTTTTGTGCTCTCCTTGACGCGCTTAGAACTAGCAACCCAGTTCTTTGTGGTTAAATAAGAAGGGGAGTCATCACCAAGTGACTTGATCATGTCTTTATGGATTTCCCTAAGAGACATAGTTTTTTATCGATACACTTGATCATAGCACACGCTTCTGGTGCGGCCATTTTGTGATTTTGCCCTCACCCGCCCCATTTTCACGGGGCATCATTTGCTAATTAATGAATGTAAAAATTTGCATTTTTGTGGGCAGTGATGTAAGACGTCATAGTATACAGTTATACCAAAGAATACGCGTTTGACCTCTATTTTCTAGGTGAGGCCGAGAACTTTTGGATCACCCCTCGTACTTTACACAAGAGATCCTGACCGACCGTCCTTTAGCAAACTCCACATGAAGACCGTGGCCCACAACTTCGCATTTTCAATTTTCGCTCATTAATTGTGTGGCTGTGTTTAAACCGCAAATAGGTAATAACTATGGCTCCCAACGTGTCTCGAGATGATTGAATAACTTCAACATTTCAACATTCAACTTGAATTTTTAGAACCATTGCAACAGCACATCACAGCAAAGAGGTTACGTGTTGCTACTCAGCACAAGAGGTCAATGAACTGTAGTTGCAGGACACGAAGTTCACCTGTATGGGCTGATGTAACGGGAGTTACGGGCCCACAGCTCCCTGGTTCCTGAGCAAAGGGCAATGAACTACAGCGACGGTCACTCACACGCGCATGACCTTCCATTTCCGCTTGAGCGCCTGTGTGTAACCGCGAAGGTGAACCACAATAACACGGAACTGCCGAGTCTGCTTGGTCACCCTGACTTGAACGATGGGGCCATCTCCGGCCACGAGCGGATGGAAACAGGAAGTCGTCTTATGTAGGGATTTTCCCTACAATTCCGTCGACCAAGGGTTTTTAACAACGAGGTTTACCAGACAATGAATCGGATCTCATTGTACTACCTGACATCATTCTGGTGTTCTCGACTCTTCTCGAATGCAATGCTGTCCTGTCATTTTGCAAACTTTCATTCCGGCTAAAACTTACGAACAACTGAAATACCTCCTCGAAATATTAACTGCATCTACATATTTTAGAAAACTCACACAGAGGCGCTACTCATACCGTGAAAGCCATAGACATGTTGGAAAGACAGTATCTGGTAAAATAAGTTCGGGCACCTAAGAACACTCAGATCAAGGACATGATTTCTCTGTAGTCTGTAATAATGTGAAGCTCCCCGGGTAAGTGAGTGTAAAGGCGCCCCGTTACAAATCGGATGGCCAGGCTAGACATTGTAGACTTTACTAGGACTGCTAGGACAAACCGCGCTCCCATGCGAATCTAAGATAGAATTGCAGCTGGTCCACAACCACGCTAAGAATAGGACGAGGTATTTGTCACGTTCAAAGGGAGGGTCAACATTCGGCGAATTCGGCAGGTCAAATGTGGTTGGGCTGTCTTTTGTCTTAGCCGCGCCCCCACGGACGTCATAATATGATGGTGCCAAACTCTTGCTGGTGTGTACGCAGAAGTACCTACGTAATCTCTGGTGACGTCAGAGTTACTGGTGTGTATCGGTTGCCAAGCGGCGGCTTAGGGCTAAACGTACAAAGAGTAATTACCGAGAACCAACATGGCAAGCATGCATGACAAATAAGGAACAGTCCTTTACGACGAAGAGAGGGTAAATTGAACATCATGAAGCATTTTTGGAAGTAAAATTTTGTTGAAAATTATCAATAAAACTTGCACATTTTTTTAAAATGTCATTATATGTACAAACCAGACTTTTTTTGAGAGTGAGTTCATAGACTATAACAAATCACGCCTACCCTTTGGACGGCAAAAATACTTTATGTCAACAAATAGCTTGGTACCGTCCCGTTTGGGGAGGGGGGTAGAGGTCCAAAGTGCAGATGAAAATGGCCAAGGAAAGTAACTTTTGAACAAGAAGCTACTCTCGCTGCGTCTCGAGGACGCAGAATTGCCATGAATGCCCATTGTGGTTGGAGGCTCCCGGGGATGAATCTTTAGAAGAAAACACTATCTGCCGCAAAGACAGGCAAGTTGTGGCTGTTTACGTCTGGTTCAGGAGGAAGTCGCCATATCTGACAGAGATTAGAGAGAACAGGTGGTTGATATTTAGATCTTCCAGGCCATCCGCGGCGAATTCTTCACGCACGACGCCTGGATACGTACTCTCTATTATTCACTTGCAACTACGATCTCGGCTCAGTCTGCGTCCTAACCAAAACAGATGTCTATGTCATTCTCTAACTAGTTTCACACGGTGTTGTCTTCACCAATCCACCAGCGTCCTACATCGTTGGACACCACAGTTTGCCCAACATTTTGAACAGTAAATATTACCGTCATGTCAAGTTCGCCATGTTCCAGAATTGGTGCTCTGCACATAGCAGTTTGAACAGTTGATGACGGGATCTTAGGGCACAGAGGTCTTGGTCACTGGCACGATTTCTTGGTATCATAATTATTGTACAATTGGTTCAAGAAATTTCAAGGGGAAACGTTTAAAAGGAAGACAGGACAATGTCAGCGACTGCCGCCAGTCTGGCGATAGGCTCCATCCTGAGTGTGGTCGGCCTAGCTGCCCTCGTTGGAAACGTCCTGCTGCTTGTAGTGTTTGGGCGGTCTCGCCGCCTGCACACCTCCTCACCTACCACCTGCCTCATCGCCAACGTAGCGGTGGTGCATGTCCTGGCCGTGCTGCTGTGTAACGTCCCCACCATAGCGGCGGCACTGTCTGGAGTCTGGGCCATGGGACAAGCCATGTGTTTGGTGCAGACGTTCTTCCGCACGCTGGCATTGTTACTGCAGGTTTGTCGACTTTGATTTTTCTCAGCCTTAACTTGCTGATGACAATTGCAGAACGAGATTGCCTTCGTTATACGTACGGGTAAGCGTTAGTCCCGGTTCTATTGTGTCATTAGGACAAATGTGAGATACACACTGTTTGGTTTGTTGAAAGGTACTTGCAACAATATGATGACAATGTCGATGTGCTTTTGTAAAAAAAGATTACTGGTTTTGAGTTAGAGGTACTTGTAGTTTTTGGATGATGTGCTGGTATTTGTAATCCATGTAAACTCAAAAGTAAAATATATTCACTTCAAACTCCCCACAGGCTCACACGCTGTCCGTTCTGGCCTTCGAGCGGTACCTCCGGATTTGCCGCCCACTGAAACACGAGGAGGTGTTCAGCGGCACGGTGGTCATCATCATCCTGACCGGCCTGTGGTTCTGTGACACCATCATTGCGCTCAACCCGTTCTACGGCTGGGGGAAGATCCTGTAAGGCGCGCCATGGGCGTCATGTTCTTCTTGAGCACAGAAAAACATTTGTGGGAATCTGAAATTGTATTGGCTAGCACAAAAATGTAACCTAGATTCATTGTTTTAAGTATTCTATTTTAAAGAGTTTTATGCTGTCTTGATTCCCAGGTTCGACCAGGATGGGTACACTTGCGACCTGGACTGGGTGAAGTCGGAGTCGCTCCTGATCTTCACCACGCTGGTGGCACTGGTGGTCCCCATGGCGGCCTCCGCGGCATGCTACATCGCCATCCTCGGCAGAAAGGTAAGTCTCTATAGGTATATGCCAAAAGTGCACACTGTCAGGAACGGAGGAGGCGAGGAAGAGGGGGAAATACGTACAGAGACGCTGAGGCAGAGACAGGCTAATCCTGTTATGACTACATGTGCTTTATTTACCGAACTCAGGTCTTGAGGCTGCGGAAGAGGGTCTCACCAGCATCCACCACCGAAGACGAGTCTCCCAGCCAGAATCAGGAGGAGGAACAAGGAAACAATAACCAGGAAACTTACGCCGAGAAACTTCGCCGCCAGGAGTACCGGCTCCAGAAACTCTTACAAACACACGAGATGGGTTCTAAGCCTGTAGCGGAGAAACTACCACAAGAGGTCAAGAGGAGGACCAGGGAGGGGCAGTCTGAATCGGACAGTGAGTTTGAGGACTTGCCTCCTCCCCGCACAGAGATCGAACACTCCAGGAGGGAAGCCGAGTTGCGAGCCTGGAAAATGAGATACCGACCGAGAGAGGTTAGTCGGAGTATCTAGTAGTGAACCTAATGCACGGGTGGTACCTTGGACACGAGCGCAAATCAACATTTTCTACATGTCAGGAATTACAGAAAGAAATAGAGAAAATCTAACAACTGAACTCGGTATGATAATCACTGGAAATATACATATAGTGGTCGCTTTATGTTCAAGGAATATTCACAGTAATTACTGGTTTATTTTTCAGGTCGCCCTGGCAAAGACGACGCTGTTGCTAGGTGTGGCTTTTCTCATCTGTTGGTTACCATACTTCGTGGTGACGTATGTGGAGTCCTATGCATTAGTGAGCACTACAGCTGGGACCCTGATCGCTCTGGTACTGGTGCACCTCAGTACGGCTGTGAACCCCTACATCTGCGTTGTGCACAGTCACAAGTACAAGCGACACTGCAGAAGGACTCTGAGCTGCAGGAGGGCGCTTTAAACAGTATACTAGTACTACGGTGTTGTGATTGATTCGGACATTTCAAGTTACACCATAGCCCAGTCAATATCCAATACATGCATTTATCCATATATATACAAAAATATAATGCTTCCATGAGCTATTCTGGCTCACCTTCGCTTTCAAGGTATGCGGTATGTTTTCTTTTGCGTTTATTTGTGTATTTTTGAGGATGTCAGGATCATAGGAATATCAAAGATGACTAGGCATGCTGAGGCTCATCCTGAAGACCCCTAGTTGCTTCTTATGTATAGCAGGGGCTTTATTTGGAGCTGTGATTATTGTAGTTTGAGATGTTTGTAATGTCAGGAAAACGGAAAATAAAGAAAATAGAGCAAGGCGGTCACGTGTTACTTTGACTTTACAATAAAGAAACAATCCATCAATCGTGTTGGCTTTAATGATCTACCCCTATTTATGATATGATTAACTTATTACTGTCAAGAAACTGACCAGATAGACTTAACGTTAACGTTAACATCTTCATTAAAAGTGCAACAAAAATTAAAGTAAATCTTGTTTTATCGTTTTTTACTTCACGTACCTTTACTACAAGCAAGCACGACAAAAAATGCTATGGTATAACAAATTTTCAAAAGCAAATCTCATACATACGAGCTGAGAAAACATGACATCCAAACTAGTGATATGTTGGCATTCTTTTGGTAGTTTTGCACCCCTCTCTAGTGGAGCGCGTTTTTCTCTCTGGAAATCGATTTTGTTTGATATGATGGCGTTGTTTTGGCGCTACGTTACCGCCAACCCCCCACATATCATTACCTTTCTTCAAGGACGTTCGTTGAACGTCCTTGCTTTCTTATACCGTCATAACATCACCACCTTACAATGCACCTGTTCTATGAGAGATTGCGCTGACCCTACTTTCCCCCAGCATGCCTTGCGTGTGGTACCGTTAACCTTTAACCCCACACAACGGTCCTAGTGCGGAAGTGCAGCAGCAGCCAGCAGCTGGATCTCTGTGTTTAGTTCACACATCACGTTCACAAGGTTCGTACACAGATATTCTCTCGTCTGTAACGCGGTCGGTGGTCCGGAGCTTTCAACTACTTTTATATGTATCCGGAGGTGTTAGTTATTAGCTTGCACGTCTTTGAAAATGAGCTTAAAACGGGCGGGAATGTGCAGGTGCTGCAGTGCGGGTGTCATGACAAGATTATGGTAATTTGTAACGGGCCCCAAGGAATCGCCATGCTGACCTGATAGCCCGAAGAAATATAGCCAGAAGCTGAGAAACGTCATTTTCTCTACCTGTCTGTCTCTGTATTGTATGAATCAGTGCTGTTTTTACTTAATTTCCTGACATGCACGGCCAGTGCACTGATGCATGCATGCTGGAAACAAAAGGAGAAAATTATTTATATGCAGGCATTCCCGCAAGCACAAACGCCCACATGACTGGTGTATGACACACAATTAGGCACGTTACCATGTAGATTTGTCACGCTATTAGCTGTTATACACCAGTCATGTACTAGGTCCAAGGAGATGCAATTTTAGATTCAAATCTAATTTACATTACATGCAAATCAGACTCATTAAAATTTATCTTTCAAACTTAATGGCCACTACCGGTATTTTATATGCATACATTCAAACATACTTGCATGCATTGTACAATGGTGCCAGTGGCATTATTAATTCAAGAACTAACAACAGTAACATATCCCAATTTAGTGGAAAGATGAATTTTCTAGTGTTCAAGATGTAATAATGACAATAATGTTTGGCCGATTTTTCTCCACGTGAACAGAGCCATACTTCAGTACAGCCTACCTCCATCAGTAGGCTACACAAGAGATGTGGTCATGGCAGAGAAGCTGGCTGGGTGGGACGCTGTTTGCTTCCCTGATGTTCTTCTCATCCTTCTTCGGTACCATCTACATCCTGACCCCAATGCTCCCGCTGATGTTGATACGACCCAAGTGGTACCGTGCAGTCGTGGACCAGTTCATCGCATGGTGGGAGACATTTCCAGTGGTAAGCTCCCAACTAACTCACAGCACCTCCAAAATCTAACTTCAACCTTGTTTTCGGAAGCCACATCAATAATTGATTTGATGGCTGTTTTTTTTTACATCAAAATTGTACATCCATCATCAAGTGGAAGGGTATTGAATTTCAGAATACAGGGGGTAGACATTATGTTTCAGCCTTTATTGAGGGAAAATTTGTGTTCTGTTCTGTACTTTAATCTGTCATCTGAGAATTTGATAGTGATCCAATCACCCTTATCTGATGTTTGCTCTTAATCTTATCTGTCCATGCAGGCTCTTCTAGGTGAGTTTGTCGTGTGTCCTATCTACAGCAGGTTTGACCTTTGTGATTCATTTAACCATCCTTATCACAATGTTTCATTATGTTTTAGACTCTATTCTATTGTCATGTCAATGATTAATTTGTATGGAATAACATAATGATAACATTGTACACTGTACCCTACAGTTGTGTATTGCAGACTTGTTGAAGTTACACCAGTCCCTCATTATAATGACATAAACCAAATCCCAAGATACGACTCATTGTTGTGATCTTAGAATAGAAATATTGTATATACAAAATTTGCTTTGCCGAAACTGTTTCCCTCCTGTCCATGCTGGCTGCAGAGCTTGTGTATGGTGTTAGGGTTCGTCTGACAGGCGACGTGATCCGGCCGGGGGAGCGCACACTCATCATCATGAACCACAGGTCACGTCTGGACTGGATGTTCCTCTGGGCTTGTCTACTGCGCAGGGGTCATCTGTCCAAGGAGAAAATCATCCTCAAGACATCGCTTAAGAATATCCCAGGTCCAGGTGAGGCTTCTGTTTCACTGAAATTGCCATGTTAAAATGCCAAATATTACCTTGAGCAGATACGCTACTGGCAGTGGGAATATGTGTGCCATGATTAATCAATGTTGGAAAAAAAACAGATTCAGTCACATGCTTTGCTGGTAAATTGTTGATGGAGCTGAGGCCACATCAATGTGAATTATGTCAGGATGCTGATTTGCCAATAGTGGAATCTATTTCTGATAATATTGTTTAATATTTATGTAGGGGGAATTCCAGAGGCAGTTCATCTGTTGACATAAGCATACAAATGACTCCATATTGATACAAGACTCTTCAGTTCAGTTCAGGGGATGCAGCTCAAATATCTTGATCCTTGATGGGATAACAAACATTGGGAAATCACTAGTATTGTGTCATCATAATTGCCAGGGAAATTTTGCTTCAAAAGGTCCTATTTGTAAACATTTCTTATGATGGATTAATTACCAGAATCTCTGGTCTCTGGTGTGACTACGGAAAGCATCTAGAGCTGCACAACTCAAGATACACAGTTGTAAGTCTATTTATGATTTGATGGTTTATAAAGGTCATGAAACAATTAAATGGGAATAAGGATTTCACTAACATGCACATAACTTTTATCTGTACTACCACAGGTGTGCTCATGTATGGGGCTTCATGCTATGTGTTTGAGAGAGAGAGTGTGTGTTTTAGTGTGCTTGGGATTGTATGATATCCTCATGTACATGTATTTGCAAAACAAATCTGTGTGGAGCAAGTTGGCTACTGTCTTGTGCCTCTTCACTAAAGATGCAAGTGCCGGTAGTCCTTGTGGGCTGAAGTTGACAGCAGGTGAGTACACTGTTGTTGTTGTTGTCCCAGGTTGGGCCATGCAGGTGGGCTGTTTCCTCTTCATCAAGAGACGATGGGATGAGGATGAAAAAATCTTTAAGAGGATGCTGAACTACCTGACATCCATCAGACATGCAACCCAGCTGCTGCTCTTCCCAGAAGGCACAGACTTGACTGAATACACACGCAAACGTAGCAATGACTATGCAAAAGAGTATAACCTTCCGAAGTACAACTATGTCCTCCATCCAAGAACAACAGGATTCGTCTACATTGTGGAAAAACTCAGAAAAGGTAGTTCAAGACACATTAATCACTCATGACTTCACTTAAAAAGAGAAGGTCTTTTTGATTTGAATAATTGATGATTTTTTCATCAACTAGCCAGTAAAACATTTATCATTTCTCTCCTTTCCTCAACCAGCCAAACAACTTGATTCCATCCATGACATCACTGTCGGCTACCCAGCCGGGGTCCTGCAAAATGAGATGGACCTGTTTGCAGGCCGTTTCCCAAAGGAGGTTCACTTCCACATCCGCCGGCACCCCCTGCGCACCCTTCCCAACACCACAGGCCAGCTGGAGCTCTGGTGCACCACCCGGTGGGCAGAAAAGGAACTGCAGCTCAAGGAATTCTACCAGAGGAAGCGGTTCAAGGACTTGAATCTTGTGGATGGACGAAAGTCAGCGAACCACCTGCGGAAGGAGCAGGTCAAGGCCATCCTCTGGCTCTCCATCCTCTTCTGGGGCAACTTTGTGGTGATGATGCTGTACCTCATGGTCACCAACTTTTTCATCCTCAAAATGACCATCATCATTGCTGTCTTCTACATTATCGAAGGTCTCATCTTTGGTGGGGTGGAAGACATGGAGATCAAGCTACATAATGCAGTCTGGGGGAAACTGCCATGGAAGTGATATGAGTGCTTTCAGGGCAGTGTAAATATTATAGTAGCAAGGACTGACCTCTAGTAGAAGAACTATTTCCTTCATCTGATGCTGGTGAAAGAACAAATAAACACAAATGTTTACTGGCTGATAGAAATCATTTGTCACCCAGGCTAGAAAACTCTATGATATTTCTATATTGTGGACAGTTGGCAGAAAAAAAAGTGTAGACACAAATGTCTTTTACTTTGTAATTGCATCACATGGAATTATAAGTACAAATACCAACAAATATGTCTTATGGAATAAGCTAACGAGAGCTAACACTTGATTGCAAGCAAGAAGACACAAACATGTTGTGATTTGTTTTGCAAAGGATAGTAGAGTGCAGTATTGTGTTAGTATGTGATAAATATTTCTGTGAAATAATGATGCAGTATCACTTTATTCAGAGAAATACCCTGCAGGCAGCTTTTATTTTAGACAATATTGTATAACATTAAAGAAAAAATTCTATCTCCAAAAATTTAGATTTGTTATGAATTCTTATGCTACTTCACTACAGTCAAAGATATTCATCACCTTTCCATTGGCATGTACATGTATTTGTGTTTGTATATGTTGCCAAAGATTTGTGTCTCCCTACAAAATTGCAGTAATTGTACAATGTAAGGGCTGTGCAAATAGTGAAAATAAGAGTGTGATTAGTAAGCCCAAAGTTCAAATCATAGGCTCTGTAAAGAACTGTTAAGAATATCTAGAATTCTTTGTGATTCTTCTAATGCCCATAGATTCCATGTATTGAATATTAAGTCAGTAATGCAAGAGTTAAATGTGGTATTTACATTATGTACTAGGTATTTGATAATTTGATTATAAACTAGAAAGGCCGACATTTGCTTGGGAGCAAATGCAGCAGATGGCTTCACCACATCCCCCATACCGAAAATGGATCTATCCCTTGATGGCTGCCAATAGTCTATACCCCCATGCAGCAATGAAATCTTCCAATGCCGGAAAAAGCCAAAAAGCCCAATTTTACATAATTTTTAAGTGGTGTATGTCAAAAGCGTGAATGACATTCTTTGGACATGTGTCCAAGGTATCCCAATACCGAATTTCAGGTCATTCGGATTGAATATTAGGGCACAGGAGCCAAAAATTTACATTTTTGGTCCAAAAATAGCCAAAAAGCCCTATTTTTCACAATTTTAAAGTGGTGTATGTCGAAAGCTTGAATTAGGTTTCGCAGACATATGTCCAACGTATCCCCATACCAAATTTCATTGTTTTCATTTGGTTTTAGTACCAGGGCTCCAGATCCCAAAATGTATATTTTTTGCCTGAAAATGGCCAAAAAACCCAAATAAAACAATTTTTCAAAAAAATGCGTCGGGGTATTGGCCCACTCTACGTCCATGCCAAATTTCAGGTCATTTGGCTGAAAAATGGCTGAGTTGAATCCCTTTAAAGAGATGGCAGGATGAGAAGAAGAAGAAACATGAGGGAACACAATATGTCTTCACCACTTTGTGGTGAAGCCATAACTAGAACACTTCATAGAATCCAATGTCAAGAATGCAAAATATTATTTATTGCTACTTACATCGCTATATATACATCATCTGTTTGGTCTCTTAAAATCAATTTTTATGTTACTTGATGTAAAGAGTTTATGTGCTTGGTGCTGTCATTGCTGTGTTTTGTGTACATTGATTTGTATGTATGGCTATAGTGTGGTTTATACATATAACCATCCTTGTTACTTGCAAGGCTACCTCATCGTTCTGTAGACCTCTGCAAAGAAACAACTTTTGCTTTGTTTCTGTATGTGAAAAGGTTTATTCTGATTTGTTTCATGGGCAGTATCATAAAAGGAAATGAGTGATGCCAGGCTCTGTGGTACAAATTTACTGGTTTCAAGTTATGGTATGTACTGTACAAAACATTGAATACATATTGTGTGTTCAAAAGGCGTCATGTAATTCACTAGGGAATTTTACTACTACTTCTGTAGTATTATCTCAGGTTCTGCCATAGAAAGTCCTGAGCATGTTCTTTTAGTAAAAATCAAGCATGCACAAAGGTTTGACAACTTAAAGAAAAGTGTAACAGGTGAAGAAATTAGATATAGTGTTGTGTAGTCTCTGTGAGAGTGTTGAAGTGTTATGCCGTCTGCTATGCCCTACATGTGACACCAGCTTGCCTTATCTGCCTGGACATTTTATACATGGGAAATTGAGAAGACATATTCTAATCTGACAAACAAGTTCTTCAGGAATAGATGGACCTACAGGTCTCTTCTAAATAATGGCTGGCAGAAATGTAGTAACCATAAAACAAAAGGAAAGTCTTAAATGACTTATCCCTTTCACCCCCATATCCATGTATACATTGTAGTTTCTTGTTCTGTCTGTTGTTACATCTTGTACCTGGCATTACTACCAATGGTCCATGTGTAGGATACATAGACCATCATTCTAGTGATATTGTTTGCAGCCATTTAGTGCAAGAGTATCTGCCTACATTATTTATTGTACCCATTGCTCAGTCCAAGTGTAGTCAGAACTGCAAGTTAGCCAAACCTGTCATTGTAGCTCCCACATACCGTACAATGTTATAACTGCTATTGTAAGATACTGTTTAGGAAATGCACATTCAGTGCACATGATACACTATCTGTCATCCCTGTCCAGTCATGGAGATGGTGACAGTGCAGAACTGTAAATTACCTTGAGCTTCACTTTTGGCTGGGAAGCAAACAGTTTTTTTTCAAAACATAATTGTCCAAACTAAACTACCAGAATTTATATGCATTTATATGTTGCAAGAGTTGAGGTTCATCTTGTCATGTTTTCAGAACAATGTTGCCTAAATATAACTCTTTTGAGAAAATTTCTAAACGTTTGTAATGTGCCCAAGCACTGCCCATGTATGCACACAGATGAATATTTGTGACAGTTGCAAAAGCTGTACTGCTGTATTCACCACAGGTGCTTTTTGCGTAGGTTCTGTGCATGTGTCAAAGGCTGTGGTATATCCTTGGGTATATATATGAGTGGTAGTCTTATTTTAAAAGTTTCTATTTTGTATTGCATTGGTGTAAATGTACAAAGTATATGATACATGTGAACAGGCATCTTGTTCAGTAAATAATACTAAAACATAGATAAGCACTATTGACTATAAAAGAGCAAGAACGTCCTTGAAAAGAGTAATGCTAAACAGGTCATGAGTAGTGTTTTATGTACGTTAACAATTTGCTGAAAAATTGGATGGAGCAACAACGTAGCAGGACAATTTTCAACTGTGTGTCAGAATCTTGTCAAACACCTGGCAATACATGGCAAGACTGGCATGAGGCAGAGTAAGATGAAATGGGGTGTCCTCCTTGAAGTTAACAACACATTAGAATGATGATGATGTACAACTGTACCTAGAATGCAGGTAAGAAGCACGTTAAGTCAATAAACTCATGGAAATATGATGTGTGTGTGTACATGTATATACTTTTCCCACCCATTCTACATAATCCTTCACTTTAATACTTTGAACTTGACCAGTCCAGTTTAGGGATAACGTTAACGTTAGGGCGAAGTATTGTAAACGTCCTTGAGTTTTTTTCCTCGAGGAGATAACCTTGATACCGTCTTGATAACTGTTAACAGAGCCTGCTTCATCAGTAAATTGCGTTCCGCCGTATTAGTAGCTTGGACCTACATGTTCCTATATAAATAGCACAGATTTTTCATCAACGAGAAGTTCCCGGGAAATTTTTCATTTCTGCCACTGACGTCATGGGTGGGTCAGCTGCCTGCTACTTGATTGGCCAGAAGTGGTGACGTTTTAGAACCTCAGTCATCGCTGATTGGCTGTTCTCAACATCCGGGGTATTTTCTTGTTGCGACATTTTGCTTTGACCACAGTCCGCGTGAGGTGAGGGGACCGAGGTGTCGCGTAGCGTGGCATGTTTTGTTCCGATATTCTGCCGTTTTCAGACATTATTTGTCAACTAAAATGGCTAAACTAGGTGTCAGACTTTGAGGGTTATTTTGAAGCTATTTAACCGTGAATTTTCTCTGTTTTGTTCCAACAGACGGTGGTATACTGCGTGCAGCCATCCCGGACGAAATTCTGTTGCCACCCAACACCCTACCTGGGCACCACTTTGCTGTGTCTACCATTGCTTTGCAACCGCAACCTTTGTATATGTCTTTGTTTTGTCGCAACGGTAAGTTGAAAGGAGCAAAATTTGGGTCACTTCAGTTACAATTTCCTCTTGCAGCGACCCGCCATACGTCGACCAAAAAATCGTATCCTCGTACGTGCCAAGTAGCGGGAGAATTTTCAACATGGCGGACAAGTTTCTATTTCAGTACCCATTTTGCCATGTGTGGGGCCAGGCCACGTAGCAGGGACTTCACAAATTATTATTTGTCACTAATGTAGAGACCTCCCGATAACTTTCACTGACTTAACTGAAGGCATGGGTGATAGAAGCGGCAGTTAAATTCGTGAATGGTTTACCAGTTAGGTTAATTGCGTAATACAGAGGGCCACATGGATCGATATGACACATATGGGCATTCTTCTCACGTTCGGTTTGTGAGTTATATGTTGAAGGACACAGTCGTTTCTTACCTTTACATTACATGCCAGAGCCATCATTACAATGATGTTGGGCATCAAGGAGAAGAAGAAGGCTGGACTTTGTCGTCTAGCTGCTGCCGCTCTGTTCGCAGTTTATTCTTGTGGATGAGAAATTTATCATTTGCTCACCACATGAGAAGGTCTCCATATGGGAAGTTCACGGCATGGGCACTGGGTGGTAACATGGCACGTGATGTGGGTTTTCACGGTCAATGATGCCATTAAACGATGATTAAATCCCTGTTCTTTGGTGCTGATGTACAAGTAATTAGGTGCCAAATGTTTTATTGGGTTTTTTAAAGACTGAACAAATACTGACAAACCGACATTGTGCTGTTGGTTTTTCCATGGCAAAACTACTACATTGTAGTAGTATGATCACTGTGAGTGTGAGGTCAATCCTTTCACAGTTTGCTCTTTGGATCAGTGAAAATCAGCTTATTGGAGACAAGCATCTGCTAGATTCTTAAGTTTTGTGAAAAAATCAGTAACGTGATTGCATCACCTTTGTATGGTAGGAGGAATTGAATTGTGTCAATCAATCATATTTCATTGTGAAGTGTTGATTCTTCCACGGCAGGATATCTTGTGGCCTTCCTTGATAATCCTATCATAATGCAAATGAAGCATCTGTTAAAACAAATCCGTAATGTCTATGCCCTATTTATGCACAATTACAAAAAATTCAATACAACAAGGCAGGGATCAGGGAATTTGGTGACGCCCAAGTTTGGCAAAATACCAAAGGCAATTTTCCCACTCCATGTGACATGGTCTCAGCAGTGCATTACTCTGCAGGCATGTAGCCACCCAGTTATTTGAGCCTGACTGGGTAAGGCCATGATCCAATCTGCCCTTATGAGAAGATCCTGGATCTAACACTGCTATAATGTGCCCGTCAGCTTGTATATGGCCAGAAAGCCGCAGACTAGTAACGGGTGCTGGCTGATGTTCTAGTGTAGGAGATGTGATCAGATATCCTGGTACAGTTGTAATGTTTGATCTACCATCACTCATCTGTGAATAGAATAGAGGTTGATGTTGCCTTTTGTGTCCCTCTTCTCCACACTGCAGAGTTGTTGCTGAGGCCCTGGGCTATTCTCAGTGACCCTACAGGACTCTCCTACAGTTCTCAACCAATCAGGTGGGTCCATCACAAGCACCCACGGGTTCCGCGGCCAATAAGGTGTGTCTTCTTCACTTCAGCACACTGGTGGATTCCCAGTGTGTGTGTACGTCTGTGTGCCGCACTGTTGTAATTATTTAAAACTACCAAGTCTGTGTGTTAATATGCTACGCATTGACAAGTGTATTCATGTGTCTTTCAATCCCCATAATGATGAATACCTTTCGCACCATGTATGTTGACTAGTGTTTGTGTGTTTGTCAAGTTGTTACTCTTGCTGTGCCATTGTCACATTTGTATGATGGTGTTTCTATAAGTACCTACCAGATATTTGAGTGTGCTGGTAGCAGGGCTGGTAGTCATATTCCTTGACATCATCTGTACTTATCATCACTACACTTGATTCATTCTCTTATAAAGACATTCTGTGCACTTTTTGTTGGTCTCAATGTAAATCCTCAGAATTCGTGGGACTAACAGTTTTCCCTTTCTCCACAGGTTTATGCCTTGGACCAAGAACGAGCGCTTGATATGCAGTAGAAAGAGTCATCTTAAGTGTGTTCGGTATAAGAATAAACACAACAGAAATCAGCAGCCATGGCACTCAATGTCAACAGAGAAGTGCAAGACCAGTTCTATCGCTACAAGATGCCCCGCATCATAGCTAAGGTGAGGCAGACTTCTTTTGTCATGCTGTACTGACAACGCTGTGATATATGTTGTAATTATGATGGTGCCTGGCCTGTATGTCTGTATACCCAGCATAAAGCCATTAGTTTCTAATAGAACAGTGTGAGAAAAGAATAAGTTCAAGTTTTTGCCATGATGATACATGTGTAGATGTTTAAGAATATTTCCTGTCTCCTTTCAGGTGGAAGGAAAAGGAAATGGCATCAAGACGGTGATCCCCAACATGACCGACGTTGCCAAGGCACTTAGCCGCCCAGCCACATGTAAGTAACTGTGACAGCCTGATAGTTTGGGATGTAAGTCATTGTAAATAATTTTATGTCCAGGCAAGCACCTGTGTCTGTTCAAACATAACAAATTTTTAGTTTCTGATTATTTGTTCCTTAATTTAGTTGTTTTAAGAAAGCATATACTTGAAGCTGGTGTGTTACGCCGAAGGGCGGTTATACCCACTATACAGATACAGATACTGTGATTGGATTAATGACCAGTCCTTGACCACAGAATATCAAAGGTGTAAAAGGGCAGTATAACTTTTAACACTTAGCAGGCAATATGGTAATCTTGGCCACAAGATGGTCACAAGAAAAACAACCCAGAGTTTCCATCGTAACTAGGTTTTAGACTATCATGGTAAATGTGGGCATTGCCTGAACTGGGATGTTTTGTTCTGCAGACACAACTAAGTTCTTTGGCTGTGAGCTTGGTGCGCAGACCCAATTGGATGTGAAGAACGATCGCTACATCGTGAACGGTGCCCATGATGCTACTAAGCTGCAAGACTTGCTTGATATCTTCATCAAAAAGTTTGTACTCTGCCAAGAGTGCGACAACCCAGAAACTAACCTGGTAAGCAGAGAACAGATCAGGATACTTAAATGCTTGGTCTAGACTACTGTGCAAACAGAACTGTAGGGCACACACTACTCTATATAGATGGTAAATATTGGAGGATTGCCGCATTGGACATATAGAAGTTGTGCAGAATGACAAGTACTGATTGCATTGTCTTGATATATTTGGTGAAGAAAGGAATCTGTTAGAGGTCTGCAATATAGAGCTAATCAGTCACAGGGCAGTCTGGGTTTTTATAGAAATATTCATAGGTGTACCTTTGATACAGGTTCTAGGTGTACCTTTGTTATAGGTTGCTAAGTGATGGGGAAAAGCGAGTTTTTATTTTCCATTTGAATCATACAGTAGTTTTCTCTGGCTCATGACTATTGCTTTGTTCTTTATTCCAGAAAGTCTTTGTCAAGAAAGGCGTGATTGCCCAGCACTGTATCGCCTGTGGTTACACGGGCATGCTTGACATGACCCACAAGCTCACCACTTACATTCTCAAGTACCCACCAGATCAGGTAGGGACTGCTTCTGATGGTACATGGGTCATCTTTAGGATGGTCTAATAAATGAAAAACACTTGGCCATGTTTCAACAATGGAAACCTGGGAAAATTAATGGATTTGGTTTCACAAATGGAAGAAAATCATTTTTGGACATGTAAGTCACATCAACAGTGTGCTGATTGTTTGCACTGAAGTATCTGATTTTAAGTGTGAACCAAATGCTTATTAGATGCATTCTGATTATCTAAAAAAATGTATGATAAACTTCTTGAACTGAGACTCAAATCTAATCAAACAGGTTCGATAGAAAGAGGATAGTACCAATGTTTTCTTTGGCTGCCTTCCATCTGACTGGGGCAGATTTTAGTAATCCTTTGTTTCCTATGTGCAGACCAAGGCCAAGGACACCCCCAGCAAGACGGACTCCAAGCGCAAACGTGACAAGAAGGGGAAGCAGCAGCAGGAGAATGGGACTGACGGCGGGTCGCCCACCTCACACAGCCCCCCTCCAGATCAGGAGGTAAGTTAATGCAAGTGCAAACTTCTGGTACTACAAGTAAGTGCAAGGTAATGTTCAAAGTAAGATATTCTAACAATTGACCGCAGGAAATTTTGTGTATATAAGGACCTCAAGTGTGCTAATGGATTGTCACAAAGTTGCAATAGTGATGTCAAGTTCATCAGAAGACAAAAGGAAGCAATTTGTAGATAAATGAGAAAGAAAGACTAATAAATTGTGGTCCCCCCAGGACGATGATTGGGGTGATGACGGTGACTGGTCTGTGGACACGAGTGCCGAGGCCGTGGCCGCGCGTATGGAGCAGCTCCTGACTGACGGCGCCAAGGCCATAACCCTGAACGACGACTTGGTCAAGACTGTTGAGGAACGTCTCAACCAGTTCTTCGAGTTCGTCAAGGTGACAGAGAGGCTTCTACATTGTCCTTGAAAATTTGCCAATACAGAGTGGGGGAATACAATTAACTATATGTGGTGTAAGGAATTACTCTGTAAGACGAAAGGTTGAGAAGCAACTTTGGTAATAGAAAGCAAATAACGAATCTGTTTTCTGAGTTCTTACCTACATATATAGAATAGCAACCCATTGTTTGATGGGAGCCTTCTACTGACCCAACCTGTTTTTACAAGAGCAGCTAGTTGACTATCTCTGAGTACTCAGTTACAGTTGGGGCAGTTTCTTTACTCTACCATGTATGTCTTGGGTTTAGGCCAAGCGTGATGCAGGTCAGATTGAGGGGAATGACAAGGAGATCTTTGCCGAGGCGGAGCGCCTTGATGTGCACGAGAAGGGCATCCTCGTGCTGTGTGAGCTGCTGCTCGACGACAAGATGGTCACCCAGCTCAAGAAGTACCAGAAAATTTTCCTCCGGGTACGTCTGGCATCTAAGGCAATTTGCCCAGAGCTTTTGTTCATTATCACTACTGCTAAGCTCATCATGATTACATTGCTTCTCAGTTGTATATGACTTTTGTAGTTTGTAACAGTTTGTATTTTAACACTTAAATTTGTCCCATGTCTCAGTTCTGCTACGAGAGCCCTAAAACCCAGAAGAACCTGCTGGGAGGGTTCGAGCAGCTGGTGAACCTTCACAAGGAGGCCCTGCTGCCCAAGGTGCCCGTCCTGCTGAAGACCATGTACGACCTGGACCTGGTGGACGAGGAGGTCATCCTGCAGTGGGGAGACAAGGTACTGTGGCGTCTCCTCATTCAACAAGTTCCTCTTCAGTTGCCACCGTGCCCCAACTTACATTTGGTCTTGGGTTCAATTTGTCTCTAAGTCAATAGTAAAATAATTGATGTTGCTGATTTTCCAAACGTTAAAGTGTCACCCTTGGTGTCAAGAATCATGTTGTGCTTAAGTTTTTCCTTGACAAGTTTTAAGAGTCCAGGCATTGCACTTTCAACCAAGTAGCTTGCCAGAACACACCTATGAGTTGTATCTAACTTGCTGTTTTGCTGGGCAGGTTTCTAAGAAGTACGTGTCCAAGGAGCTGTCCCAGCAGATCCACGACAAGGCCGCTCCAGTCATCACCTGGCTGAAGGAGGCTGAGGAGGAGACCAGTGAAGATGAGGATGAGGTGGAGGTGAGTACCACAGGACTGGAGATGGGTCCTTACCTGTCCGTGCTGCTGTCTGTACAGGGTAGCATGTGCTTTAGAGAATCATGGAGGTTTTAGCCTTCAGGCTGCCTTGGCTTGTTTGTGAACAGAGCAAATTTCCATACCTTTCAAAAGATGAAAAAGTTCTGAGATAAAATGGATTCAAGATTTGGTATCTTTGTTTCATCTGAAGGGATAATTTTTGGAATGGAAATTTAGTCTTTCTCCTCTCTTCTTTCTTAGGTTGTGTATGACAACAAGGCCACTGAGCTGAAAACCGAGAAGGTGCCCACCAACAACCAGGAGGAAGAGGATGACCTGGACATTGATGCCATCTAGAGACGTTGTACGGAACTGCATTCTCATACTACTGTTTCTACACAAAAACTGGCTGTAGACCAAACGTTTTAGTAACATGAGGTATTCAGTATTACAGCCATGACTATAGACATTGTCGAAATCAAATATATAGACTTACTTAACAGCTGTATCAAGGTTAAAGCTGTTGGATGGAAGTTCCACTGCTTATACTGACTGAAGAACTTGGACAGCTCTCTTCATTCACATCCAAATAACAAAGTTACAGCTTGAGATTATCATATCTCGCAGTTAGTAGACAGGGCAGCTCTTGGTGTTTATCATAAGCTCAGCTACTTCATATAATAGGTAAGAATTACACAAATAAGCTTCATAGTTGCTGGACCCCCTTCACTAATGTGGGGGACATTTGATTCTCAATGTTTGCTCACTATTTGCTTATTGAAATTTTTGAACACAAATGGAGAAAAATGCTGAGATGTCCACTACTGGGCACAGTCCACAGAGGCTAATGTTGAAACTGCATGATAAACTGCCTGTATGATTCAAATACAGCAAGGGTGTCATTTTATGATTGTTGAATACAGCTTGGAGAACTCTTCCTATCAGCAGTCGTAAACAGTATCAGGTAATGCCAATTACATTGACTGTAGATCAGGATAAGATACCATTCTTTGTTGGAGGCATCTAAAGTAGTATCCAACAGGTAGTGATAACCAATCAATGAAGTCTGTTATGTGGCTTTGTACATGCAGTACACCTTGCCATGCTGTACACAAGTTAACCTGCTTGGAAAAAAACACCCGGAAATTTATGAACATAGAATAGCATTGAGTGTAAGCAAGCTTGTCTGCACCTGAACCCTTCACTGAGAAAAATCCTGGAGTTGCAAATTACTTGGACAAAAAAGTAGATTGTCAATAACTTGCATTACTTATGACAGAAGATTGAGCATTCCTCTGGGCTTGTCGTTCCACTTGACTTGAGAAGGTACCATGTCGCTGTAAAGCTCAGCATTTATTAATATGTGAATCTGTATATTACATGTTTTAAGTGTTTAGTGCTGTTCAATGTAGTGGAAATGTCTGTCCAAGAGAAAATATTGTTGGAGTGCTTTAAAGTTTGGTTTAGGTATGTGTTCAGAGGAAGTATTCTTGAATCAGTGGAAATAAATAGTGCTGTGCTATCAGATGCCTTCACTCAGGTGTGTTTCTTGAGCACCATGTTCAAAACCCTCACCACAGCCTAGTGTTGTCCACTTTGAGGTCCAATGAAGAGTCAAGTTGTTTTATTTTGGCACATCAATTATTGCCAGTACTGCTTGTCATCTATGACTAGGAAAATACTGCTAAATACCAAATTTAATTGAATTTATATCTCCTGCTAAGACAGATCCCACTTGCATTGCTGATATTTGAAGTCCACTAAATAGGATCTAGGACAGGAATGACCAGTGGAGACAAGAGTACACCAAAATAAAATTTATTCCCCAAACAAGACAAATCAAAACATACAGGTATGGAATGTCTAGATGTCAGCTAACCTCACCAGAGATAAATATCTAAAATGTTGTAACTCTGTTCCCAGGATAACCTTTAAAAAACTTTATTTACAAAACAAAATCTCCTTAAAGTGTCATTAATTCCCTGGTGGACATTGCTAAACCTGTTAGCAACAGTTGCTACTAATACAAAACTCCTGCCTGTACAAACTGGACTTCTCTTTGATTTGCATGAAAATCCCCCCAAAAAAAATTATGAATGAAAGTACTGCAATGTTGCAGACTGTAAAATATACCTGCTGTACTTTCTGGTACATTCCATGTTTACAAAATTTAGTTGTGAGAAAGCCAACTGCTTCCAGTAACAAGACAGATACACAAGTACTAGTATATTATGTATAGACATACCTATGTACAGATGAAATACATTAAAAACATATTTACAATCTCCGTGTGTAGAATGCTGTAAGGCACCAAAGAAGTACAACTGTACAAATATACTACTGCCAAGGGGTATACATATGGGGCAAGTTCCAGTAGCCTGGGTGCCATCCTCTGTAGTTACCATGTAGCTAGCAAAAAGAGAGCCAGGGGTAACTATGGCGGATACAACACAGGCTTTAAGTGACGCGTAACTACTAAGGCTATTGCACTTCTGTTCTACATCAGGCAAGAACTGAGGGATGAATAAGATATAAAACAAGGCTGGCTGAATCTCTTTGGATCCCTGCACTCAGAGAAGTAAAGACTTCAGGTGGTCAAAATCATCATTAGACATTAATTTTCAAAATATAGTTTATTGTTGACGTTTTGGTGCTTGTTAGCTTACAACTAAAAGTTAGAATGAGATAAAATATGGTCTACACAATTTTACAGAATTATAATTTTCCTTTGCAGACTAAGTTGTGCATGAAAGTAAAATCATCTACATAGTAATAAAAACTTCTGTACAATAAAGAGCCATGAACAGGCCTCAAACATAGAGCTTCCTGAGAACACCTACATGTACAGGGGCAAGGTTCTTTAACAGGCACCAGCTATATGACTGCAGGGCAGACCTTCCTAAGGACCCTGACCAGAGCGAGGTTTTTCTCTGCGAGCAGATGGCTGCTGCGCTCAGCCTCTTTCTGGCGCTGCTCCGTGACCTGCAGGGCCTTCATGAGCTGAGCGTTCTCCACGTATAGGTCCTTCACCAACAGGTCTGACCGACAGGTTTTCGACAACTGGGAACAGAACGCAACAGAATAGTTCAACAAGCAGTATGCAATTATACAACAAATAAAACAGAATGATGCAGGATGTATTCAGAACCTTTAGATGCAGGAGTAACATGCTATTACCTGGACTACATGTACAGTACCTGATGCGTCTGTCTTTTTATTGGCATGTATAGTATTTTGCAGATAAAACACAGTAGGCTGTTTAGTATTTTAATCTATTTGCTTGGGAAGAAAGTCTTACCTGTTCCTTGAGTTTGTTGGTTTGTTCATTTAACACAGTGTGCATCTTGGCCAGCTTGTTGTCCAGCTCTTCCTTGTCCTGCTTCAGTTTGGCCACCGTCTTCTCGTGGCCCTGCTGAGCGGTCATCAGCAGCTTGTTGGTCTCCGTCGAGCGCTGCTCCAGGGCGACTTCCAGCTCACGGCACCGTCGCTCCTTCTCAATCACCTGAGATGGGGAAGATTACAATGTCTTTAACTTCAGGATTTGGGGCAAAGAAAACTGGTAACAGTACATATGGGAAAAACTAAGGTTAATACATTGCAGGGCTCAAAGATTCATTCTTTGCTGACACTTCATTGGCCCTAACATCATTTTCAAGTAGGGAAATACATCTTCAAAAATGTGCATTATCTCCTAACATACATTGTACAATGTAACACATGTTCACAATCCTGACACTCCCCATACCTCGCATTACACAGCATTTGTCATCATTGTGCAGGATACCCATTTCTTTAACCTTAGTAGTTAGATTCCTAAGATTTCTGCATGCATTTATTCACCAAGCAATGCAGATGACTGGTGTGAAGCTATGTGAAGAAGGAGTTTACGTCAAAGCTATGTAAGTATTGCACATGCAGTTACCTATTGCACCAACATTGTAGTGTCCACCATTCCTTAATCCATTCTATGCCTTCACATGCACATTATACAGCCCGTTCAGTGTTAGAGCATGCTGTTCAGTTGTTTGCTGTGAAAAATATATCCTGCTTTACACTACAGCATGCACGTCATGCAAAGATGTCCAGTCAAGAGTCAGTGAACTGTGACTTGTCTGTGTGCATATGGTGTGCCCGGTGGAGATTTCAGCAGGTCGTCACCACTCACTTGCAGCCTGGCGCTGTTCAGCTCCTCGGGCGCGACCTTGCCCTGGGACTCGGCGCGAACTTTCTCCAGTTCCATGTCGTGTTGCTCGCGGACGTGCTTCAGCTCTCGGTCCTGCTGCGACTTTCCGAGCATCAACTCAGCATTGGCCTTCAGCAGCTGCAGGCCACAACACGTACACAACCAACAGAACAGTTTGCTGATTGGTGTGGGGACTTGATCTTACACTGGTTATTGCACATGAGCCCTTACATGCCATGATTTAGTTGTAGTTAGTGATTGTATAGAATAAAGAAAATCATAATGTTTTTGTACCTGGGGAGATCAATGAACATGTAATTTATTTCATAGTAACAGAAACAGAGAGGTCTTATAGAAAGAAGTCTTTGATTGGAGAACTCTAGAAAAGAACACTACCGGGTATTCTGCATGCATTAAATGTACAGCTGTGTAGTTACAGGCTATGTCAAAGCATTGTGCTTTCCAGAACAGATAACGGAACTGTCTGTGACAGACCTTGTCTTTAACCTCCTGAAGCTCCTTGTTGAGTGTCTCCTTTTGCTCTTCCAGCAGGTTGAGTTTTGCCTGGGGAGGAGGGCAGGCAGGGTTAGAGAAAACTAGGCACACGCCTGAGGAAACTAGTTAAGTTACCTACAGGTGGGGAGAGAAATCTGTCTGCCTGTAATGTAGGATGTGATTATGTGTACATATTGCACAGGAGTCCCAATAAGTAACATGCAGCTGCTGTTTCCTTGGTTAACACAATGTGCAAAGTTAGTGGACTTACCTCTTCAAATGTTGCAAAATGAGGACTTATGAGAGGGAGTGAGTTTAAGCATGCATGAGCTTTGTGTGCTCTTTAGCATCTTACACTTGCTACTGTTTTTTCACATTTTGTTGTGTTCACTTGTTTGCGTTTATTTGATTGCATGCATTTCTGGATGACATTGTGCAGTTAGATCTCTGTATGCCCCTACTGCCTATGCATGCATCTAACAACTATTGCACAGGATCTCCAGTATGCAGTGACATCCCGGCCGTGCTTGTTGTTGTTTGTTGTTCCAACCTTGTCCAGGTTGTTGATAGCGGCCATGGCCTCCTCCTGCTCCTGTTTCACCATCACCAGCATCTCCTCCTTCTCGCGCCGCGCAGCCTCCAGCTCCGAGCGCAGGTCAGCGAGCGTTACCTCCAGCTGTGGGGAGGACATCCAACCCACAGACATCAACACAGGACCTCCTCATGGTGCATGGAGTTCACATTACACCCCTGACCACCAACTTGCATGGTTTCATCCATTAGTGATTAATTATAAGTTAGTACATTAGTACATTCAAAACTGAGAACCAAAATCTGTATGTTGTGCAGTTAACACCTGAGATTGAAAAGGGATATTCTGGGTCACTCTGCGAAAACTAGAGATAGTGGATGAACAGGTCAGTTTACACTAACATCTGAAAGATTTAGTACAATATGTGCTGTATCCTGATACTAGAAACACCACCACCTGCTACTGTTAGTATATTAACGTTACTTGTTTGCTACCATAATTTATGCACCTTAACACCACCACCGGACTAACCACCACCTTTATTAAATATATGTAATGAGAACCATGCTCTTGTTAAACACCCTTATCCTTCTTCTTTCATGAGCAACGCCCCCTACCCTCTGGTTGTCCCTCTGCAGGCCTGTGTTTTGTGCATTCAGTTCCTGGACACGATTGCGGAACTGTTTCTCGGCCTCCTTCTCCCGTTCTTTCTCAGCGACCTGGCGCTCCAGGGCGCCTTTCTGGTTCGCGAAGACCTGGCGCTCCTCATCGAACACACGTTTGAGCCGTTCCATCTGCTGGGTGAAATGAGCCTCGACCTGGTGCCAACATGACGGGGATGCATGAAGGGGTGTGTAACGTGGAAAAAGGAACTTTGTCTTGGAGAAAGTACGATTTGGGGTGGAGAAAATTTGCAGGAGCGGATCAACAGATCTACAAAGTAATTCATTCATTAACCAAGACAAACAAAGCTTGTACGTCAGGTTCTAGGGAAACAAGAATCATATGAAACATCAGGGCAACAGAGGAGGCAACCCAACAAGTCAAGCATTTCATAGTGGATCTCATTTATGTTCAATAAAATGAACCTGTCGTTGAGCATATTCAACTTCTTCCAAAAATTCTGCTTGATAGCTGGATAAGTGATGAGTCCAGGTTTAGCACAATGGAATTGAGTTAATATGTACACAAGTAAACATCAAAGTATGTTACATCATGTTAGCAATGTGGAGGTACACTGAATAATGTGATTAGCAATTAGCAACCAATAGAATCACCACCCTTCCCTGTGATTCTATAACTGGCACAAATTTGGTTAGACAAGACGCTCATGGCAGAAAGGTTAGTACACCAACCTACATTGTACTTCCCTTGAATAGTTGTGAGGTTATTTTGAAAACCAGATTGTTGGTCACATATACAATGAGACACAAAGATGGGAAGTTGTTACCATCCAGCATGTAGTTAGAACAGAGTTGTCATGGTACAGATTTTAGATCTATCGAAGGCCAACTTATCCTAGTACCCTTTCTTTTTCTCGCTGAAGCTCCTTCTGCCTGTACTCTTTCTCATCCTCTTTCTCTTGCTCTTTCCGTTGTAGTTGTCCCTCTAGCTGTTGTATCTGGTACTGCAGATCATCTTGCCGTCTCTCAGAGGACTTTTTCACGAGATCAATTTCATCCTGCAACTCTGTCTCCATCTGAAGGTGAGGCCAAAAACTCGTCATGGAGAAAAGATGGTGCTCTTTGGGGCCTTGTTCCACAGGGAGATCAAATTCACAGGGTCCTCATGGACAATGGTGTTGAACAGACCCAAATAACAGAAACTTTACAGAATGTGTGAAAACAGAACTGAATGGCAAGAATGTGCTTTGGGGAGATTGAAAAATATTTGCAGTGATTCAACAAAATGTGTGTCACATACATGTGCTATCATATGAAACATGAACACAAATGAGGACAAAAAGCATGCAGACAACATAAATACTTAAACGATGGCAGTGCTATGCAGTATAGTCAGTGGACACTTACAATGTACGTGAAAGTCTACATGCACAATACTATAATATGGCTGACTTGAACACAGACAAGATTACAGAAACAAACAAAATGAAGTATTGTGGTGGAGACTAAATCACGATGATGAGAAATAATTTGGGTCAAACTTCTTGATTGATTTGTCCTGATTGGTTCCAAAATTGACATCCACCACAGTCCTAGTCCAGTGTGAGAAATGCCCCCTACCCTCTGTTTCTCGCGGTGAAGGTTGGCATTGATGGCCTCCGTTTCCTCTGCACGTTTCCGATATTGCCACGCTTCTTCCAGGTCAGAGTCCTTATTCTTCAGGAGGCCTTCCAGCGTGGCCGTCTTGTTGGCCAGCTCCTCTCGCTCACGGTCAAACGTTTTCTGCAGCTTTTCCACCTCCCGATTGTGTTCCGCCTCAGCCTGGAGAAGTGAGAGGGCAAAGGTCATTGCCATAGTGACCAGGAAGTGACTGGGGCTGCCACAGACTTGGATGACTGACATCTCTGCAGGCATGATGTACAAGACACCCAGCGCCGAGTCCCAACCCCAGCCCTTTCTTCTCACTACATTTCAATCTTAGATTTTTTCTTCAACACAATATGTTATTTCATGATAATTTGGCATTAGAAGGGTTGATCAATTAGTCCAATTTGCAGTGAAACTGAGACAACTTGCCCAGGATATGTCTTAGAGATCATTGTATCTGAATATTTGACCTTTTAACCCTGCTAAACACTAGATATTTTGGATGTCCAGAGCTACTACTAGTATCTTGCATGAAATTCTCCCTACCCTGTCCTTCTCCCTCTGTAGGCTGTTGAGCTGTTGCTGGAGAGCTGATGTCTCACTCTTCAGTTCTTCAACTTTAGTCTTCTGCTGCTTTCCTTCATGCTTCTCTCTCTCCTTCTCTTGCTCCTTGCTGTCCAGCTGGTCCTCTAACTTGGCCACTCTTTTCTGCAGGTCATCCTTCTCTTTGGTCGCTCGCTTTTCGACCTTCTCTCTTTCCTGGTTCAACTTTTTTCGTTCATCCTCAAAGCCTCTGGTCAGCTTTTCCTTCTCTTTCCTGAACTCTGCCTCAGCCTGACGAGGCAACAACAAACGAGGTCAAACGTGACTGTGCAACTAACAGGAGGACATTACAGTAACGGGACGAAGACAACAGAACATTCTAGCAGGCAGGAACACTGAGAGCCACATTGAACCACTTTATGCAAGACAAGAACGTTACGAAGTAGGACGACAGGCTAAGCAAATGTTATTTCATTTAGATTCCAGCTTTAAACCTGGTTAAAGGGCTTTGATGTACTTGTACTTGGCTACTATACACTCTGGCAGCAGAGTTCACAGACAGGGCATGTGCCCATAGAGCAGAAGTTTTATCTCTGAAAGCCTTTATCTACACACTACAGCAGATCTGAAGGCACTACAAGGCAGCAGCCCTGACCTTCTCTTTCTCTTTCTTCAGAGAGGTTACTTGTTTGTTCAAGTCATCAACTTTGCTTTTCAGCTGCTTCCCTCCTTCTTTCTCTTTTTCCTTTTCTCTTTCCTTGTCTCCAACTTGCTGCTCGAGCTGCCTGGACCTCTTGGCCAGTTTATCCTGCTCACTGGCAATTTTTTCCCTTTCTTCCTCAAATCCCTTTGTCAGTCGTTCCATCTGTTTAGCAAACTCTGCTTCGACCTGACATAAACATGCTCATTAGCCAACACTTTTCATCAAACCTTTTAGTTTTAGATGATCAATCCACAGTAGATCCTTTCTTCCCAAACACACACTAGATGGAAGATACCTGTTAGTAAATCCTTGTTTCCAGTCCTCACCATTTAGGATTATATTTCATTAACATTGGCAAGGACTACTGAGATGTTGTACAGGTTAGAGAATGGGAAACAGACAGATACATTAATCATAGACAGTTCCTGAATAATGATTGAGATGTTTCATGAAATGTATGAAATGCTTGACAATTACATGGGTTGACACAAGAGAATAAAAATTGGATAGACAACAATGTCTCCATGGATCCCCACCCCTCTCACAGAGGATAACAATAAGGCTGTTGCATGGTTCAGACACACAGCCCTGCATCCCTCCAGGAAGGCAAGGGCCATAAGACCTCTGCAGGAGACAACAAATGTAATACACTGTAACAAGTTAGGGTTAGGGTTAACTGTATTAGATGTAAACATTAGACCTGAAAGGACAAAGTAGTTATCATACAATAAGGAGGATGAGAGATGGCAATGTACAAGGATGGGTGGAAAAATAGATGGCTAGATAAATGGATGTAAGTATGAAAAATGAATGAACAAAAGGATGGATGGATGGTAAGTGGGTAGATGGGTCAGTGTTAGAGGATGACAGGTAAGTAAACTGTTAACACAAAAATGCACTCCACACCACCCACACCCTACCTTTTCCCTGGTGTCTGAGGACACAGATTTCTCCAGCTGCACCTTCTCCAGCTCAAAGTTCTTCCTCAGGGTGTCCAGCTCCTTCTGGTGCTGCTTCTGCAGAGCCTGCATCTCTGTCTGGAACTGCTGCTCCATCTGGTTTCTCTCCTGGGTGTACGTCTGGCACAGCTCAGCCTGGGAAATACAACATCCTCTTACATGTAGCTTACAACTTTTTTCTTGTGACAAAGGCCTAGGACATCACCAAGCTACTGTTGAAGAAAGACAATGCCCAAAGGTGGTATAAACCTGCTTGCTGAGATTCTCACCTTGTCCTTGTCCAGGGTGTTCATGAGGTTCTGCCTGTCCCTTTCGGAGTTTTTGCTGAGTTCCTTCTTCTCCCGTGCAAACTTCTTCTCCATGTCTTCCTTTGCTTCTTGCACAGCTTCCTTCTCTTTCCTGTGGATTAAAGGCAAATATGTGTCATCTGCTGACAAGATAAAGCAGGAGACAAAAACAGTCACATCTGTAAGTACATAGCAGTGTATTCCTACTAATGAAACCCACATCATACCACTTCTTGCATGTTCTCCTTTACTAGAGATCCCCCATACCTGTGCTTGTTCTCCAGCTGTTCCATCTCCTTGCGATGACTGTTGATCATCTCGTTCACCTCCTTGTCGAAGCCGGCCTGCAGGGCGTTGACCTCCAGGTGGTGCTTCTGCTCCATGTTGGACTTCTCCTTGTCAAACTTCTGCTCCAGGTCTCGGCGCTGGTCCTCCAGCTTGGTCTGAAGTTCTGTGGCGTGTTGGGTCATCAGCTCTGAGGCACCCATGTCCTTCTCCTAAACACATGCAATACAACAGCTGCCTGTAAAAATCTACCATATCACTATCACAATGTTGGCAATATAAGACAATCTAACAGAGACTGAAAAAAATCATGTGCCCTTGTTTTTTCATCTTTATATGCTGAACAAAATTGAACATTTTTAACAAAATTGTTATTTGTAACAAGTCAGAATCCCACCTTGAGCAGCTGAGTCCGAGTCTCTGCAATCCGGATCTCCAGGTCTTCCTTAAACTCAGCCTCCAAGCGGTCCCGTAGACCGGCCTTGTCGAGCGCAAATTTTTGCTCCATTTCGTTTTTCTCACTTTCATGTTTCTCTTGGAGCTCCACAAGGCCTTTCTCCAGCTCCGCCTTCTTCTCTTCCAACTCAGCAATCTCAAACTTGTACGCCTGCTCGATTTCTCTCCGCTCACGCTCAAACTGGTCACGCAACTCAGACACATCTGGTTAGAAGTGGAAAATGGTTATCCATAGTTATAAACAGCTGTTTTCTTCACTTTATCTGTGACACAGTGCAAAAAGCCCATGTGATTGAGCCAGAAATATTGAGTCTTCTAGAATTGTTCAAATTTCTTTGTGTAGCAGGGTCATTTATGTTAACTCTGGATCACCACATAATTCTGTCATTTACAAAACCTAATCAATTTCAGTTGAATAATCATAACAGTAAAAACTGTACACTGAGCACCATGTGGGGCAGGCAAAACAGACAACTGAACAGATAGTTGATACATGACTATTTCAAGTAACATTTCGAACACATCCAGGCATACATTTATATGTACATGTATATATATTTTGTGCATGTTATGAAAAAAGATCATGTAAATAAGACGTGATGAAGATGATGTGAATGAATAATTTGCAGTTGAGATAAGAACATTAAAATGTAGGTGTTGAAAAGGTAATGATGACACACGAAGACACTGTGACAGAAGAGACAACACATGTGCAGGCATGACACCATACTTGGTTCCTTGTCTCCCACTTACTTTCAGCATGGAGAACGCGGGAGGGGGAGTGAGCTGGTGTGAGCTGGTTGGGAGAGGCGGAAAGTCGAGAACCTGTAGGAGTAATCCGAGAGATCTACAACCGTCCAGTCTGTGGCCAGGGGTAAAGGTCAATCAGGACATGCAAGGTCATGCAGCGAGGACATGCAAATAGGGACAGCATGGATGCAGGCAAGCACAGACATGCGTTTGACAGGGCAAGGCGTCATCACATCACTGCCTACCACTGGCTTCCGGTTGGTTCCCAATAGCCAGACTTAATGTTCACTCAAGTGCCATCAAAGCCATTTCATTTATTCAGTTCATTCACAAAATCTGCAGCTTCAAGATACCAGTAAGTGTGACTCCAATGGCAGACAGTGATGAACGTGCTACAAACACACACACTGATTCATACACCTCAGACAAAGCAATGAATAGCATCAGCAGAAGAACTCAAACCTCTGCGGACAAAGCCCACTTGTGGGTACTCCACCTTCCCCAGCCCATCCTGGGGGTACCCCACCTGCACACCCACGTGGGTGTACTGCACAGGGGAGTGACCCAGGGATCCTGGTCATGCAGGGGCAGGAGAGGCAAGCATGCATGTATACAGACAGTACAGTGGTTAGTAGTCATGCAGATATAGCCATGCATTACAGTACCACAGGAGGGAAGGGCCAATAAACCTGAACATCCAACATTTTAGAAATGTTTATTGAATGCAAAACGTTTTCAATAATGTTTTCATGACCCACTCCCTGAGCAAAAACAAGCCAATTAAAATGATATTCCATCATCTACTCACACACTAAAAGTAAAAGTAAAAATTTTGGCTTCAAATTTAGAAATCCAAAATATCTTTTCAAAAGTTTGTATGGGTACTTCTGTTGCTGAGAAGAATGATCTGTCAAGTGGTCCTTCCCTCTTTATCCTCCTGGTACAAATACACATTTCAGAAATGACAGGCACAGCTGAAATCTTTAGGCAATTTAGAGACAGGACATAAATGTAGAAAGACAGCATGCAGCTAAGAGATGACACATGCACATGTATAGCTGCAGCACAGGAACATGACAGTAACATGACAGCATGGCATGCAGCAGTGACATAACTAAGACTGCTGAGGGTGTGAGGGGTTCGGGGGGACGAGCCCATACCGTCATCCTCCTGTGATGAGGTGGTGTCCCTCTTGGGAGTTGGAAGTCTTCGCTTTGTTCTTCCCGACGGGCCTTCATCAGTCTCAGACTCGTTATCTGTGATTGAAGGGTACACATGCATGTGAGCAGGAAAACACAAGTACATCAGTTTTTAAATACTGTAACAGTTGAAGTTTAAGTCCTAAGATCATTCAAGCCAAACATCTGCTCCCATAGCAAAGTGGGAAGAGTGAAAAAACCTAGCCTTACTGTGGTGCTTCAAAATGTAACAGCTAGAAGACAGATAATACAGTGTAGGACAATGGATATTGCATAAACAATTCTTTTTACAAATTTCTTGTTTTTTTTCACCACAAGTTATAACCACACATGAAGAAAGACAAATGCACATGTCCACCAGGAAAAGAGTTCCACCCAGGCACTGACCTGAGGATGTGGTGTGCTTCCCTCTCCTCCTGACCACGGTGGGTTTCTGGTAGTCTGACAGGATGGAGCCCGTACGCCCCACCTTGTCTTTGTTTCCACGACGACGGACATGTCTCCCTGTCAGCTGACTGCGCAGCTCCTCGATCTCCAGAACCAGCTCGTCATTTTTGTCTCGGAGCTCCTGTGAAGGTCAAAGGTGAAGGGCGCTTTTGACGAGTGCTGATTAAACACAACAACAATATAGGGTCTTATCTGTAGCTACACACATGTTTATAAGGACTGTCTTACAGCTGATTGTTGGTGGTAAATGATATGGAAGATTGTATTGCTTGTTTGTCCCTAGTGACCCACCCTGTTGATGGCCTCCAGGTCCTTGATGTGCTGCACAATGTCCACTTCCTGCTGCATCTTCAAGGAGTCACGACGAGATTCAATATCTGCAAACTGGACACAAAATAAAACAGAATTTCACTACAAAACCAGCCACTGGTTAGGATTTAATACAACAGTACCAGTATTGTCAAAATACTTTCACTCATGGACAAAAGATTAACACTACGTGCAAGGCTACACAAATGGCAGATTTATTTTATAGACTTGTGATAGTAGACATGTGGCAAAGTTAAAAGAAGTAAATTATCAAGAGTATAGTTGATTGAACTGACCCTGAGCTGTAGATCTGAGTAGGCCTCGTTGTCCTTGCTGAGTCTGTCGTTGGTTTTCTGCAGCTCCACCAGACGTTCTGTCATCTCCAGCAGCTCCTTCTCCAGGTCTCCTCTCTCCTGGTGGGCGATGCTGAGGAGACAGGCAGACAGACAGACATGTTGGTCACAAACATGAAAAAACAGTTCATGACAAAGTGGGACATGTAATGTGATTTCAGCAAAGATTCAACTCCTGAGGGATCCTTTTCTAAAAAAACAACAACAGTGACACGAGAGCAAGGAAAATGATTTTTAAAAATACCTAAAAAAGTAGACTATAAAAAGAAAAGACAGGATAAGTTTTTGTTTGATGATTTACACCCTTTCCTGTTACATTGAGCAGAGCAAACTAAGTAAAAAGTCTGTACCTGAGTTTTTCATGTAGCCGTTTCTGCTCCTCCAGTAGATTGTCGATCTCGTGTTCTAACTTGCCCTTCTGTTTGGCAGCCTGCTGGGTGATGAACTCCCGCTCCTTCTGGATCTCTGCCTGCAGACGCTCAATCTTCTCCTCATATCTCTTCTCTGTGGTCCTGTTGTGAACAACAAACTGCTTGTTTTACATACAAACACCTGCCCAGTTTTGCCTTCTGTGAATAAGTGACAAAACAGTGACACATACATGTAGAACATCACAGCCTCATCAGTACAGGTGTAGGTCTGACCTGAGTCTGTTCTCACTGGTCCTCTCCATCCCAGCATGCCGATCATCCACCTCCTGCACCAGCTTGTTGACGCGCAGGTTTGCCGCCTCAAGGTCACCCTGAACCTTGTCTCTCTCCTTGTAGGCTTGGTCAAGGTCAGACCTGGGGGCAAGGGAAGTCTCTGCATTACTTCACAGTTCATTATGACATGTCACAACTCTCTCTTAATAGAGAGATGGTGCAGTGTCCTTCAGTTTTACCAGGCAGCATGCACAAGACTCCAAATGTAAAATACAATGTTGCTCCTGTCATCACTACAGTTGCTTCCCTGCTATACTGGAAAATCATCTTGTGGTCATACAGTGAAGTAATGAAGATGTGCTCTAATACCTTTGTGTTGTATTGCAAGTGTTGCATTACAATGACAGCAGTGGTCATAAGGTGGGCAGAAGATTTATCTTCAACTGAAACAGTGGCTTGACAGTTCACTCTAGCATTTTATACAGACTAGACCAAGAAAAGAAATGCAATAAGGCAAGCAACACAGCATGTCACCCTGAATGCAGTACTCACTGCAGAAGCCAGGTGGTGTTACTGTTAGGAAGGGGAGGAACAGATGAGAGTGAGGCTATGGTAACTATGCTACAATGGAAAGATCTAACTTTCTACGTGATCGAGGTTGCCTACTTCATCACATCCCTGAAGCCAATGGCAAGCCATACATAATTAGTACATCCAGTTAAACAAAACATTCAGGTGTAAGTTTTCTAAATACTTAAGCAAATAGAATTTTTGGAAAACATCTGACTGTGACTGTAGGTATCTGATATAGCTATGTTTTCCTATTGCAGCTACCTGAAGACATTTGTTCCTATAATCTAGGACACTTACTTGAGATGCCTGATCTCGCTCCTGTAGGATGTCAGTGCAGCATGGTATACCTTGTTGTCATCAGGAATGGCATAGAGCTCATGTTCTAACTCCATACTCAGCTCTGTAATGTTAACCTTTCCTCCCAGCTCAAACCCAAGATCCTATCAACAGTAGACATAACATAATGGTTAGCTAGTCTGGGAAACACTGTTATCCCTTGCATTAAACCCCAAGTTGGCAAAGGCAGGGCTGTAGTTTATTGAAAATATCTGAGCAGTATTGAGGGACCAGCCCATCACAGACTCACCTCCAGCACCTCCATGGGACTCTGTATGCCCTCCTCCTGCCACAGGTTCACTATCTCTTCTGCCTGAACATACCTGGGCGAGGGGTGGATATAGAGTTCTTTCGTTTAACTGTCTTACCCCAAACAGCATCAGAGAAATAACCACAACAATTTCAATAGATAACCAGGATTCTTGGACAGGGTGCAAGAGACACAACGAGACTTGAAGGACTGAAAATACAGTACCCTTAAACTTTAGAAAAGAATGATTGAATTTGTGAACTATGCAGTCTGAAGCCGTACCCAGTTCCTTCTGAGTCCAGTGCAGAGAACAGGTTGATGCCGACCAGCGGCGTGGCGACTCTGGCCAGCGACTCGTCCAAGGTCATGCTCCGTGCCAGTCTGCGCCTCTCTGCAGCCATCAGACCCCGTGTGGGGGAGGGGGTCGGGGAAGGGGAGGAGCTGTACTTAAAGAGCCCGTTCAGGAGCTCCTGGAGGCTGATCTTCCCATCCCCATCCTTGTCCAGAGTCTGGAACAGGTGGGACAGCTCCTGGAGAAACACATGTACAGATTGATGGGTGATTTACAAAATAATTAATGATAAAGAACAAAGTAGTTGACTAATCATAGAGGATAGCATCTTTGTCCCCAACCTTGTAGTGAATCTAAGATATGACAGTAAGTATCTTGGTAACACTCATACCTCAAAAACAATTGACACCTATTGTCATACCACAATACAATTGACAAACTACACCAGCCCATAACAGGTCTGTATAACATGTACATGTATTTCAACACACTCTATCTCCCACACTATTCACTAATAAGTACTAGTAGTCAATTGATTCCTATAAGGGAAGGTACAGGATGGCTGCACACCTCATCGTTCATCTCGTCCAGTCCGATGTGTTTACAGACCAGGTCCAGTTCTGCCTTGTTGAGGAAGCCGCTGTGCCCCACGCCCAGCTCCTCCCAGATCTGCCGGATCTCCTCCTGTCTGTCCTCATCTGTGGGGCTCATCATCGCCCCTCGTGACGGGGTGTACGCATCGTCCATGGTGCCGGTCTTAAGCAGACCTGGGAAGGGCAGGGTTAGGATTGACATGTTCAACAACAATCTTCCCTAAAAAACTGTGGGATCTGCGATGACCATCCAACAAGAGAGAAAATATGAACAGGTGCTAAAATCCTTGTAGTTGTCATGATGTCATTACTACCAGTCATTGCTAAGGAAAATCGGTTCTTTTGTGGTGTAGTAGACAAATTCTACACACACTCACCTGTCCCCTCAGCCTCGAATGTTCTCTCGTGTTCCTTGTCACTGTCTCCAGTAGAGGGCGGCTTCTTTTTACCGTCGTCAGACTCAAGGCTCTGTACATGGAGTAGGAAGTTTCATAGTTTTAAACTACGTAAACATCAGAACAACAAACCATTGTATACACTAGTAAATTGCAAGAATTTCACACATGTATGCACGCTTATTCACAAAAATCAGTAAAGCAGTAACTGATAGCAATAATTGAGCATCCACTGATAAACATGAAATACGTTCTCATGGGAAGTAAAGACTAAGCTATTATTCTAATACAACCACGGTCCTGACTGGAATTCAATTTAACACAAACTTAAGTTATCTGAAACCTTCTGACCTTCTAACAGTATGTCCTACCTCAATCTATTCATTGCCAACTTAACACACCAGTAATACCCACTTGTATACTGGCCATAGAAGATGTCCTTTCTCGTAGAGTGGTACGCCTCTCCTCCCGGACTTTCTTGGCAGGAGTTGGGTGGCTTTCTGAGCGCGAAACGTCGTCCTCTGAGTCTAGAAAGTCAGGCTTGGAACGGCGGCCATATTTTTTCTTTCCCTTGACATACTTAGGTTCCACCTCCTCTGGTACTGTTAGTGTTAGAAGAATTTGAAACATAAGTCAGGCAGTTTGGAAAAAAAAACATGTACGACATACCTGCTGCTGCACACAAATGTACTCACATTTAAACAAGTTTGTGTGGACCAGGGTGTGACAGAACCAACACCAATGTGGAATTTGCAGACAAAACATGCAAATTACATGCACAAATACCTGTAATTTTGCAGACCCAGTCGAGGGTGTTACGATGGTGACATCAATTATCTTTGAGTGAAATTCTACTGTGATGATGATACTGTTGTAAATGTTGAAATACATGTACTACTACTATACCAAGAGGCCATTGCAGATTTCAAAATAAAAACTGCAACTGCTGAATTATTTCTGCTTTGATATTTTTGACTAACACTAAAGAGACTCTATTATTCAGCCCTGCTACTAAATTGTTAATCATTTTATCACTCTGACGGATCTGTGCTATAATTCTATCCAACAGACTGGTTTATTGTAAGGTTATGGGAAAGACAGGTGCAGCCTTTGATATGTCAGCATGCATTAGTTGTGTGGTACAATAGCAGGTGTTCCAGTCATTCATCACATCATTTATACTGTTTACATTTGGTCCTGTCAGCTTAACATTCATGTACTAGTAACTAATAATTATGTTTTCATATACAACACAGTTCACCACAAGAATGGAAGATACCAGTACATCATATTAAAGAGGACTATAACACAAGGGTCTGCATGACTCTGAAATATTAACAGCATGCATGTTTCCTTGGTCTTGAACATGACATTTCATGGCATCAATTTCTATTGCTGTAAAGTAACATTTAATACTATTCCATTGTGAGTTATAGCAAGAATAGTAAATAACACACTGTCACAGTACGTCAATAATATGCACACCATAATATAATGGATATTACTCCCCTATGACTGACCCCTGCATGGCCCGTAATACTATTATGCTATAATACATTATGCTTTTTTTAAAATTCTGCCCTCCCCATATTTGATTAATTCTTACTCTGTCCAAATCATTTCTATTGTTCATGATCACAAACAATAATATATGTCCTGAGCATAAAGAGCATTAGTCCATATGGAAAGATGGAAAGCAACAGCACTGCTCAAAAAGGTGGCAATCAAGCTCGAAATTATGTGTGCAAGCTAGTTCGTAGCAGCAAAGCTTAAATTCCACGAAAATTCGCAGGAAGCAGAAAATTCCCAGGAAGCAGCTCCTACACCACTAGCCTACCTTGGGAGGGATAATGTACCAGCTGGGGAACTTCTTTAGCGCCTAAAATAATAAACACCTCCTAATGCAAGGCCAGCAGCATACACAAAGGGCACACACTGGGTAAAAATCAATACAACAAACAGCAGACAAGGGTATGGAAGTCACCTATGGCTGCCCCATCGCTTGGCCCAAACAGTGGCCATGCAAGAAGGGGTACCCAATACAGAGTTCCAAATTCTATACTTTCTTTCCATTTTTGAGTTATCACCTTTTATGTATGTCTATATTGTCAGAATCTGATCACAGCAGCTGCCATATAAAAAGTACAGTACGTGTAAAATACCAGAATGGTGCTTTTCATGGAGCCTCTGTAACCCCCAGTAGAGCCCCAAATTGGAAAGCTGGCAGTGATGAGGCCCAGATGTGGAAAGTGGGTTGATTACATTACACTAATTTACAGGACATAGGGGGACCTGCAAGCCCTCTTCTGCATACTGTAAATTTTAAAATGTTCTCAGTGGTTTTATTTTTGCAGTTTTTGCTGTCAAACTCTCTATCTACTATAAACGACACCAGAAATATGCATTTTTATTTTATTAGTACAATATTATGAAGACCGTTTAGCCCCAACCACAAAACATCGCTTTCCCCTACTGCTGCCATGTAATTACAAACACAGTAAAGCATAGCCAATCTGCTCACACCAAGCATAAATATGTAGCCTTGCTGAATAAAGAATTATCAGGACCAACCATGGGCATTATGGGAACCATATTCTGTGTGCTACATGTATATTTAAAAAGTTAATAATCACTCAAGTGACTACAGTGTTTCTATGACTAAAAAATAAGATGCCATTTTCCCATTGCAAGACAAAATATCTATAACGTATTTAAGGAACAATCCTCTGTTGGAGACTAGGGCAGGTGTCAGTTATCATTACAAAAATGCTGCTATACTATTGTGTTATGTACGAAATCAAGTTTAATAGCTTAAAATGATAGCTTCAATACATAGTAATAAACCTTCAGCACTAAGGTGCCTGATACTATTAGTATATAGCTTGCCAGCAGCACAAATCTCAAGGTTAAACTGAAGGTCACTGACATTTCCAGCAGTAATGCCTGCAGCTGTTGGTAACAGATGTGCTGTCCTAAGTGTGAAGTATTGACTAACAGTCTAACAGAGCAGCTTAATCTGTGATCACTGATAATACCTTGCTAAGCAGAAATAGATGGATGTCAAGAGTAAAAAAAACATTACAAAATACATGGATGTAGATATTAAACCTTTTTGGCTTGCAGGCCCTCTTATGAATTTTTGGGAGGTATCAAAAATAGTTTTTAGAGCTAAGTATGGATTTTGATCTTCTTTCTACTCATTTAAAAAAAATGGTTTGCTTACAATGTTGCTACAATGGTTGCTGAATATATAATTGATAACCGCCTCACTTACCGATGTCCTCGATGAGACTGAAGTCCTCTTCAGTAGTGTCCAGTTCATCCACAGAGTGAGACAGCACGGCAACAAACCCCTCCTTAAACTCATCAAAGCTGACCTGGGAAAGGAATCATCAGATGAATATGGAGTGTTCATACTTTCAATGCATTCAACAAAATTCCTGTTAACAAATAAATCCTGACATCTGCATCAGTTCTAAAATATAAGTTATTCAAAAAATTGATGTTGACGAAAGTGACTTCTTTTATCACCCAGGTGAACAGCATCTTGTAACATTACATGCAATTGTAATGTACTGTAAGTTGTACTCTGCACATACAATTTGTACAGGAATTAGTTCTATTTCTGACAAAGTAAATCATATTTTTACATAGATTTTAAGAATTGCCAAAGATCTTATCAACATTGGCTAACTAAGAAAGGCAACACCATGCTAAAATGCCCAGTTCCCTAAAATTACCCTGTTATTTGGGTCCTTGCCCAGCAGTTGTTTGGTGAGGTTGTCTGCCTGGTCATCCAGCTGCAGGCGGTGGCACAGCTCCCGTAACTCCGCCCTGTCCAGGTAACCAGTACCGGTGGTGTCACAGCTGTCAAACACCTCCTTCAGCTGGGCTACATACACATCCTGCTCACCCTCATCCATAATGTGTTATCTGGAAAGGTAAGATAAGGTCAAGATTTGCTGGCTGTCTTCCCAGAATTGTAACTATCTAATCAAAGATATCACAATTTAATACTAGGGGAATGCAATAATTTCCACACATATTTTGGATCCATTCCAGATTTGGACTGGAGCAATTGTGTTCAAACTCGTACAATGTTTGTCACATAGGTACAGGTCACCAGTACAACAAACACTGGTACAGCAAATAAAACTATTCTGAAGGATATGGCTATCTAACTCTCCTTATATACAGAAATGGCAAGAACAGACATTTTTCTACCAGCTTACCTACAGAGGTCTGGTTTAAGAGTAATAGAAGAGCACAGCTGCTACAAACTTACATGGAGCCTGCTACTTCACAATTAAACCTCCGTGGGGTTTCCACTTCAAGTCTATTTCGAGTAGCACACGTGCCCCACACTGGGAGGTTACTTTCCTTAGAGTGGCTTTGAAAGTTTCTCAGCCATGTCTTAGGAAGAAAGACACTGCTACAAGTGAGTAGGTCTGAATGTGGAACTGAGAGGACCCAGGGGGAGGACGTGAGGGTCTAAGGGCCAGCAGGATTACATACAGGTACAAAGGGAAGGTCTGGATCAGGTGTCACACCTGCAATAATCAGGGAACACCTGAACAACCTGGATGGTAGGAATATTAGGTTATACCATCTAAACACCTTGTGTGTGCTTCCATGCTAAAAAACATTTAACGTTACTGAGTGTGATACACTGGTAAATTATATCAATATTCTTTCTAGCTTTAGAATGAATCAAAGAAAACAGTGATATATTTGCCATGGGTGTAACCAACTTTATATAGACTGTTATGGTGATTCAGGTATGTAAGATGGAGTGAGTCCAACTGAGGCTGTGAGTGTAAACAAAACCATACTCGAGGGTTCTACATAAATGGATGATTGGTATTGGAAAGGTTATCAACATAAAACATTTTGCCATGCCATTATCACCTGTCAAGCATATAACGTTACAGTGGACTTATCTCATGAATATTCATGAGGCTGACAACACAGGATGACATGATACTCTCCGGGGAGATTACCAGATGATAACCTTTGTATTCACATGAAATATCAACCTGTAAAAAATTAATACCTGTTTTCCTTCCCTGCACTTCATATATTCTCACGCGCATAAGCCCATCTACACTACAGGAAAGAGCTTACACATACGTAATATCTTCAAAATGAGTTTGTAACAAATTAACATGTTACCATATATTAGTATGAAGTTTCAAAGCTTGCATTGTTATGTTACACAAGGTGTGGTTTGTTGATATAGTGGTATTGAATATTTCATAACTAGTCCCTGCAGACCTTTGCCCGTACCTGTCACACACTGGACAGGTGACTCACCTGTTTGTTTACAATCAGTGTTATATATTACCGCCGGCTGCAAACAGGTGTGATGACGCTAACGTTCAAAACATGAGCCCTAACGTTACCACTCAAGAACGATTCAACTACAAATTGCAGATCTATGCGGCCCCGCTTGACATGAAAACCTTTTCTACAGACAACCCTTCACAAAGAGCGCTTCACAAACTAACGCTAACCAGCTTGTCAGCGTCAAAATGCCAGCTCAGTGAACCGTGAGGCCAGTTTCTTTCGCCTGAAATCACAGCTGTAGAAAAGACTGGCCCTAGATAACCAAGACTTCAAACTTCGACATGAACTGAAGCCTGGAAACCTGTGAAGAACGAAAACGGTAAAAACTCACAATCCACGACACCAGAAAAAGTAAGCAGCAGCAAAGTTTGCGAGGGAGGGGGGCAAATTCTTACACCGGACCCGCAAGGCATGTTTCTACCGACGCTATCTCCTGAGAAACGTACCTTTTCATGGTCTCAGAAGGCAAGAAATCTGTGCCAGTCCCCCCTAGGATACGGGCACAAGGGGTTGAGACCCCAGGTCTTGTACAGAGGAGGTAGCACAGCCCTGTGGAGTAACTTGTTGGCCGTACACGGCGGTGAGGTGTTGGCTGCACGGAGTTTCCAGCTGCAGGATTTCAAGCTGAGGACGCCGTACCGCATCTAGACGTAAATAAGCATGTCAAAGTACAATGTTGCCCCGAAAAAGAAATTTAAGTAAGAGGGACTAAAAAATGTTAAAATACATATTAGCGTACATAAAATCACAAGTAGCATTTCTATGAATTCTAATGCGTGTAAAAGGAAGTTTTTTTTACGTGTAGATGTGTATCAGGCTTAGCGAGCTTGGCGGTCCTAGCGACCAGGTGGAAGACACGCCTAACGACAAAAGTTGATAGCATTTTTCGACGTTTGAATCGACCAAGCCCCACAAACATTTTCAACACAGTGTGTCAACACACAAAAGAAATAATTGTGGTAAAAATATGCGATTCAAATTTTCTGTACAGTATACAGATGAAATTACTGTGCATGATATAACAGTATATGACAAAAGCAATTAAAAACCAAGTGCGCCCTCGATGAAAATGCAAAGGTCGATCCAATGACCTGTCCTTTTATTAGAACTGAACTAAATTGTTTCACTGCATTATAATGAGTAAGTTGAGTAAAGGCGTTATCATCAAATAACAAGTTACTAGTATCACGTAATGCTACAGTGAATTTGCCCTTGGGTGAAACAGGCCCGTATGTAACGTTATTTATGACGTCCTCACAATGGATGAAATTATCAATATTTCATGTGATATTCGAAAAGGTGTGATTGTGATTTTCATATTTTGTGTAGTAAGTGATCAGATTGCCATTGGCGAAGTGAGGCAATATTCCTGAATTCGACGACGATGATGACGACGACGATGATGATGATGATGAAGAAGACCACGAGAAAAACTCCCTTTGTAACTACATCTGCGATAGCTGCGACGTAAGCTATTTGTGTTTTTCTAAAAAATCCTTGAGCATCTCCTTGTTGGCTTTTGAAATAAAGAATTGAATTGTAATTATGATAAAAAAACGTGCTAGTCTATATTTTTAGTTTTTTTGTCATGAGTCTGACCGGGACTGGGGTCGGCACATGAATCCTGTGCGAAAATCAGAAAGGCGCCTCAATAACCTCCAATAACACTACTATTTATTAGACTAAATTAGATATTGCTATTCGTTATCTTTGTATAGAACCGCACAGCATTTGAGGTATGAACCGTTTTTCTCAAACTGTCCTGTCGGGGCTCGTAACTTTGGCTTTCACCTTAGACCGGGGTTGTGTGGAATGATAACCTCGTTGAAAGATGGGTCAATCCGTCACCACCCAAAGATGAGAGGACCCGGCCACTGCGGCTGCCTGTAAATCGAGAAGTCCCCGTGTCCCATAAAGCGAAAGTGACCCCCACTGGTGACTGTTATCACGTCAGCCCTGCTGGTGACGTCGCGCAACAGTGCAGGCCTGCCACATTCCCGCGATGCCGGGACATCGGATCGCCTTCCGAACGGAGAGTTGGTTCGGCCCACATCCCATAATTGGCAAACCTTGCGCTCAGAATAGTTTCCCATCGCTCTCCGGGCGAGCACCAGCATACTTGCCCTCTAAAATCAGTGGACATCAAGTCGTGGACGTCGGGCAAAGGCAGCTTCTACCATCGGAAAAACCATCTATGTAAGGAAGTGTTTTCCGTCAAGTAGTCCTACAACAACCGAGGGAACTTCTACTCAAGGCGTGCGTCGTGCGTCCGTGAGGATCGGTGCAACCGGAGGACGACAAGGGACAGGCATTTCTCCTCCCACCCTCCGACATTTTGGGGTGTGCAGTTAACTGAGTGAACAACTTGTGACCAGCAAACATGAAGCTCAGATTAAGGCACCTGTTGCTGCTCCTCCTGGGATTCCTCCTGGTGGTACCTGAAGGCATGGGTGTCAGAGCGCAGGATGATGATGACGATGACGATGACGACGATGATGATGATATTGACAACGACGATGACGGGGATGATGATGATGATGAAGATGAAGATGATGACGATGATGATGATGGTATAGATGACGACGACGATGATGATGAAGACGATGATGATGATGATGATGAAGATAATGACGATGATGATGACGATGACGACGAAGCTGCTGATGCTGACGACGATGATGCTGACGACGATGATGATGATGACGATGATGATGATGATGACGACGATGAAGAGGACCACGAGAAAAACTCCCTTTGTAACTACATCTGCGATAGCTGCGACGTAAGCTATTTATTTGTGCTTTTCTTCTTTCCTCGAGCATCCTCCTTGTTGGCTTTTGAAATAAAAGAAACGTGCTAGTCTGTATTTAAAGTTTAGTTTTTTGTTGAAGCGGTGCCCCCAAGTTTTCTTTATATGGGTCAACAAAGCTCTTTTTATTTTATCACAAACAAATCATCTGTAGTATGTCAAAAACAATCTAGTATAAGTACATTTATAAGAAGTTTTCATTTCTTTTTTTATTGGATAATTACATGATATGCACGTGCCGAAATGATAAGCACTAACAAGCATAAATGCCCAAGCCAAAGTTTTATCAAATAATTCTTCCTTTTGCACATCATAGCAAATCAATGTATTTCTCTTGTATGACATGTTGATAAGGCCGTTGCCTGAGCGTGTATGGCACATACATTGTTAAAATTGCAAATGTTAGAAGGCGTTTCCAATAACGCGAGTGTAGCTCTATGTAGCGCATATAGCACAGATCTCGAGGTTACTGTCCTAGTTCGTACGTCTGGCAGCCAGAGTAGAGACCACGCCCACCCTGTGTCACTTGCCCTGTGGCTGTTCTTCTTTCCACATATGGATACGTCAGAACGCGGGATTGCAATGTTCCTAACTTACTACATCAAATGAACGACGCTTCCCTAACCATGCAGGTCAATAGACTGAAAGACCTTATCTTGAATAATGGTCTAGCAAATAATGATTCGGGCTGTCCAACAAATATACCACCGTTTATACACATACGGTCGGCATATGCTACCATGACTGCTGAGGGTCTATAGCTATATTTGACTTTGAAAGTGATACCCAGACACTAGTGGTGACTCTGACCCCTTTAGCTGAGAGGCACACCAAAGTATTTGAATGGGAAATGAAACACGCAATAGTAGTGAAAAGTATTAGATTCAACTTTGCTGAGTTAGGCCAATATTGGCCATCTGTCTTTTGGTACATCCATACTGGGCTAGACCATCCAGTGAATTATACATATAAACCAAGAACAAATGGTTGTTCTTTTAAATCCTTTCAGTTCTGTGAATTCTGCGATAGATGTCCGTGCCGAATCAACGACGAGGAAGACTACTGTGACAAGTGCAAGGTATGTTTCTTAGTGATCATTTGAAGTAGCCTCCAGAGGATTTGCCAAGGGCTTGGGGAACAGTGCATATCAGTGCATATTTCATATTTGAGCGACACCATGACCTGTTAAGATAGTCCACATTACAGACATCGTCTGAGAGACCGTCTGTATGTTGAAGCTGTTCTGCTCGACGCTGATTCCTCGTGAAACCATACACGGTACGGGACAGGTGCAGGAGGGCGAGATGGAAACACACAGAAGTTATGCTCACGTTGATGCCGCGGTCCCGCAAAGTAGGCCAGTAGGGCTGTCCCGTCAATACAAGCATGACCGTATGCCAGGGCTGGATATTTATAGCTCTATAAAGGGCAGGCACCCATGGCGCGCATATATCAGACGGAAGCACGAAGCGCGGCCTTGGTATATTTTCAGTTCATAGAAGACATAGAAAGAATGAGCCAAATATCAGGCAGTGGGGAACACGAATCATTTAAATCTTAGCGATAGTGTTTTACTGCCATTCGTGATTATGGGGATGCACCATTCTTCATTTCTTGTCAGTTTCTGGACATTGTTTACTCCATTTCGTCTGAAGTCTGAATATACTGGGAAGATGTTACTGATGCACTGGCTGTGCCAAATCCCACAAGATACGTGCAATTTGGGACGAAAATTAGAAACGAATTAACAGGTCTCTGGATTATAACTGAGCTGTATTTGCACTGATGTACAACTTGGACAATGAACTAGCCTCCACTATGCATTCCTGATAGCAGCAGAAATAATTCGCCAGGAGAATTAGTGCGCGGGCAATTGAACTCTACGGTGGCCAATTATCCCTATTTGCACTTGGCTAAATTTTACTGTTTTTGAACCAGCGTTGTTAGGATGGATTAACAATACACAATCTGCCGCAAAAAGTGTTTCATATTTTTTGTACACGTTTATCATGATCGGATTGATCCGCTCCATTTTCCGTTGCAGTTCTGCAGATTCTGTGGCGTCTGTGACACCTTCTGTGAGAGCTACGGGTGCACGCCGGGCTCATTCCTGGACAAGTTCACATCCACTGTCTTCGAGTAAGTCTAGATTTCACCAATCAGAACGTCAAACTGCTGACACCTGTGTACAATGAAAAGCTATTGGCTTTACGTCACAGTAGTTGACTAGATATATGTATTTTACAAACAATAGTGTAAAACCACCAACAATGTATCAATGACCGTTTCAAAGCGGTTGTTAGTAATGTTACGCTGAGGTCACATTTCCAAACCGGGGCCCGGCCGGGCTGCTTCGATTAACGAGAATTGAAATCAATAATTTACATCAATACTATACACAAAGAGTAAAAATTCTTAATTTTGTCGCATTTTTTTTTTGTGCTTTGTTGTCTTTTATATCATACTTTTCGTTTCATAAGGCTGCCAGGCCGGGCCCCGTTTTGGAAATGTGACCCCAGCATTAGCATTTGGATAGGTCATATGACAAAATGACCCATGGTGCCTCCAAAGTTTAAAGTCTTACTGATCACCTTTTTTTCTTACAGAAAAATTGACAAGCACATCGTCGACCTTGATGATGATGATGATGATGACGATGATGATGATGACGACGACGATGATGACGACGATGATGATGACGATGATGATAAAGATGAGCTATAGAAAAGTCTTTACATCAAAACTTTGGAGATTTATTTCAAACAAATACCAAGAACCTTGGTCCAGGTGACACTACAGGAACAAGTGTTGGGAACATCTTGATGTCATTTACACCAATCTGAGACTCAAATGACTTATTGGGGCTGGCGAAATCTAATCGTACAAGCCAGCATATCCGAGGGGAACCCATTCGTTGAAGAAAGCTTTGGAAAATTTACAAATACAGTTCGAAATTGCCCAACCACAGACCTTTATCATACCCAGTTACCCACTTCACGTAAGAATCTACCATTCATGGCAGTTCCGACGTCTATCAGGAAGACTTCATGATGTAAACATTTTGAGTTCAAGTCAGCATCTTCCTGAAAAAGTATGCAATGCTTAGTACTTAACTGGCTAAATACATCAAAGTATACTAGCAATACAAGCTGAACTAAAAGGCTGTTGATTGTACTCCTCTTTTGCTTGAATTTTCCATCACAGACAGACCTGCTTGATGTGAATCTCAGGGCGACTTACAGGTACATTTGTATTACGTTAGAATGGCAACAACACTTTAAGTCACATATAGCATGGTTGCGTGTTAGTAAGGCCAGTAACTTTATAGGTAATGTGTATGAATTTGTCAGTGTTGGTAAAGGTTCACTGCATGCTGCAGAGCAGTTCAACACTGTAGTAGATTCTGAAAGAAATTGAGGCACTGACTTCTCTTTGAAACATGTTTCTGGAGGCAGTATTTCTGTACATTTTGGTGCTACTGGTAACTTGACTAAATGTGGGTTGTTTATTTTTGGTGTGAATAAATGGCACTTTGTACAACTTTGCACTGTATGTTTTATTGTATCTGTAATTTCCCAAGCCCAGGTATGTTCGGGAGTCTGGAAAGTTTTACTTTATTCTAACATGAAGAAATCACCATGCAATATTTAATCATTGCTGGAGAACACAGTCCAACAGAATAGTTGGGTCATTAGATACTATCAAAATAGCAATAAACAGGCATCACACAATATTATAAATCTGTACAACTTTATTGGACATTGCACCACATTGTTGTATACATGTACATAAATGAAAGTATGAATTTAGTTTTGTATTAAGTATGGCTATTGCAAAAAAAAGAAAAGAAATACTGTTATCAAATGTTTCCCATATCAAAATGTTATGACCAAGGAGTATGCTGTGAATTACATATTTATGAAACATGTACATTTGTAGCAGATACACATGAATGATATGGGACTAACAGAACCATTATGTTAATAAGTTAGATGTAGCATTGGCCATTCAAATGTTTCCCTCTATGTAGCAAATATGCAATACATCCTTACAATTGCGTATGGAGAAATATTCTGTAACCTAAAGGGAAATCTACAAGGAGATGAAAATATTCAGCTTTAGTCAAGCCAACTGAGGTTTATCTGCACCTGACAGAATAAGGGGTGGGGAGGAACTACATTGCTGCCACCCTTTGATATGTTACAGAACTGCAGCATTCTTTACCATAAGAACACATTCCTCAGTTAGAAGTACAGTACCTGAATCAGTGTATAGAAAACGTCCTGAAATACCACACATTTGGCACCATGGTACATCCTGTACTGTACACTACCTTTGGTATTATTGAACTTAAGCTGTCTCAAAGACAATACCAGACCTGAGTCTGGGAAGACAAGTTACATGGCACAATGTGAGTAGACTATTAAGGCTGGGCATATATTGCCTATACATGTATTATGTCTATGGTCTAACCTACAACTCCAGTCAGACATCACGTCTGTTCTACATGCTGATCTCTACCAAGGAGATTATTTGACTGGCCTTACCAGTAATTTCTTTGGTTCTTTGGGCCACATCATATAAAGAAATCACACCCAAAACATTCATGGTGAATCAGTAAATGACTGAGATACAGCATATATGACATATCTAATGATGGGCATAAAGTGAAATACAAAATCACAGATATGAAAGAACTTAGAACCATGAAAACCTATTGGTGTGTTCAATTACATTAAAAAGCTCTGCTTTAAAAGAAACTTCTCCTCGAGCTCCTGGTGTGACTTTACAAATGTCATATCCATGTACAACATTGATTTACATGGTGTATTTACAAAGCTGATACAGATAAAAATGTACAAAGTGTTAAATGAAGGAATCATTAAATATATCTTAATGGTTTAACAATGATGTATATGCATGAATAAAACATGTTAAAATGCACATTCTACATAATGAACTGTGTAAAATATGCTACTTACACATCTAGACTACTTCCTATGATAAAAGTACAAATAAAAGCCCTTGGCAACCGCACATGAAATTATCACATCTACCACTTGGTAGAACAAACATAAGATCATGTATTCTCAGTCATACACTTTCTTTCATTCTAAAACAATTATTCATCATTCCCAAACTTTCCAACTTTCCATTACTTAATGCCTTAGTCCTTCATCAGGCCATACCAATCTTGTCACTTGATTTTCAGACTGAAGAAAAAAAAAAAACGAAGGAGATGTTGTGTGGCACAAATGTGGTAAACACGTCACTTTCCCTCAATCACTCCAGGCTTTCTTCCTTTATTTCTCCAAGCTGACGGTCTGGGTACCAGTCTGCTCATTGTCTCTCTACAATGCTGGGATGTAGTGAGACAGGGAGCAGACCACAGCTAACATGGAAGGAAACCCAGACTACTACACCATCTTGTGGAATCTTCCACTAAAACTGCCCAGCAGCCAGCATTCCCAGCTTTCCCTCCCTTCAACAGTTCCACCTTTCCTTAACTCCTCACATTCAAAATGTAGAAATACCTTCCATAATACAACATCCTATCCTTTCATAACAACATTTTTGCACCACAAATAATTTTGTAACCAAAACAAACTACGTCTGATGTAACTGCCTTTACTACGTTTCTTCTTCTGGTTTGCTTTGGTACACAGGTCTCACAATGCTGTGTAGCAAATACATGTTAATTATTGCAACAAGTGCAGCTTGCTCAAGGCAGTCACTTCCTTCTGAACATTGTAAGGGTACTGTGTCTTGATGGACCTTACCAATAGCTACTGCTGTCTTCCTATAGGTACTTATTTCCTTGCTAACAGAACTAGACATGGTACAACTTGATATATTGAGTGGCAGAAAGAGGCAAGCTGACACTGTTGTCTCAGAAATTGTAGCAGGAATAATGCTGGTATGACTTGATACCCTATGACTGTATGAGTCAGTGCTGGTATGCCTGCTTGTCTGTAATACCAAACCAGTGGTGTGAACCAGGGACACCCTGACCTTGGCACTGCCTGCAGGGATTACATCATGTCCAAACTTCTCACTTCCCAGTTCTCTGTTCAACAAATGGTAGTATTTCTGGTTCGTAATTTACCAACCCTACTTAGACCTATTTATAATCATATCTAACGTTTGAATTGTAAGAAAAACCTACAAACTGGCAGTTTTTAGTTTGTTATGTTGTCCTTTATGTCTATCTTGTCTTTGTTGCTGAACAACTGATATGGATGTCAACCATAGTTAACAACTTGCAGACAGCTATGTCAAATGATGTACTCTGTATATTCCATAGGACAATGTTGTGTATGATGTCAAAAATGTGTGTCACAGAACTCAGATTTCTTGTTCACCACCAGGGTAACGTCATACCAGAGTCTGGCTTGATGTATCTGATCAGATGAGTCTGGAGTTCTTGAGGTATTGTATGAGAACTGAGTAGACAAACTTGTACTGGGCCAGCATGGGAACTGTCATCATGCGCTGGTCCCGCAGGCTGGTCAGGGCAGTCGGCACGTCTAGGTCCTGCAAACAACCACGGGACAGTCAGGGAAGAACAAGGTTGGTAACACGGCTGTTTTAGCACAGACATGCAGGGTAGTAAGGAATCACAACACACTATCTCCTTGCGGTCTACTGAATTTGACAAGAGAAAGAGGAGAAGGCCTTCCTGTGTTTAATTACCAACAGACTGATATAAGATTATAGGTACCATTGTTGTAAAATTTTAGGATGCCTCAAAATACAGATGAAAAGCCAGTTGGTGAGAGAAGTCCGCATACCTTGTTGTGCTCCAATGTCCTGATCATCACCTCCGACAATATGTGCACCCCTGTCCTGCCAACGCCATTCCCACAATGCACCAGAAGCGGGGGCTCCCGTTCCAATGGCATGTCATAGGCCAGTCTCTTCACCGACTGGACTTCTTCAAGGAAGCCTGCAACACAACGTAATAGTTCAATCTCTTTCTTGCATAGATATACTTCCCTAATAAATGGACCTGTGCAAGATATAGGTAGACATGAAGAGAGGATAATTAGCTTCTTGTACTTCCACAGGCCACTTGTATGTGTTGGTACAGTAATGATACGGTATCTAAGTTCCACACTAAAATACATTTCATTGCCATGCCACATTTACAGTAACAAGGATTAGTAGTTATTGTTCCTTGTTGTTTTTGGTTACACTTTCTTTTCCATTAGAAAAAGGACCATCAATTACTGAGTAGAGCCTATCCATGCACATACTGTAATCATCTACTAGTTGTCTATATTAAATAGTAAGACTACAATGACTTACATAGGAAATCTTGCACATTCTGGGGGCACCCGTGTTCTGGCCATGCCAGGAACTGTAGATGCCAGAGAGTGCGTGTCTGTCCTGACGGCGTGTGTTTGACAGACATCCCCCGCGTGGCGTACGGACCAGACACACTGCTGAACCTCAGGGTCACCTCCACATCCCCAAACCTGCACGTCTGTGTCGGCTCTGTCGGCCAGTATTGGTAGGACTTCTCCTTCTCTCCCTCCTGGTGAGAAAGGAAGGTGGCTTCAACAATTCGATTTCTCCAGAAACAATTCATTATTACATGTAGTTATAACTTCCAGTTACTATGATGTAACAAGATTGAAGGTTGGAAGTTCCATCCCAATCAGAGACTCTGTTATGAAATTCTGTTGAAAACAATTTAAATTCAAAACCTTGTGCATTGTAGATTGTATAAGGTACTACAACTGTCCACACCTTTGTAAGAGACAGCATGGCAATGATGAGCACCTCCTGGTCCCACACCATCCTCCAGAAGTCCTCTGTGGTGTTCTCCATGGGCCCCTGGGCAGCAAGGTACTTCAACTCTGACTCTCCAACCTGCATCTAGAAACAACAACAACAATGACATGTCATTAAGATCCATCAACTTGGGTTTTACATGTTATGGAAAAAATATATTGACAAAATAAACCACTTGCTTCACATAGAATACTAGTAAATATGAATAAATATTAGCATATGCACCAGTACCAAGTGCTGTGTGCAGCTGTTTCTCTATTCATTCTCTAAAAATGATTCAGTAATGGGGTCACTACCAGTTAGTCTATACTGATGAGTGCATGATAAATAGGAAAGAGGAGGCTGATCAGCAAACCTTGATATGTGAGGCATTGATGTATCCTGCAGGATTCCCCTGGGTGGGTATCAACCTGACTCTGGACTCCTGTCAAGTACAGAGAACAACATACATTAACACTTATCAGCATCACAGCATCAACTACAAATTGACAGAGGTTGAAAATGTGACTCCATTTGCTGTGTCATTTTCTGTGTCAGCATTTCTGTGTAATTTTTTTTCTTCCTACTTAAAAAAATGTTTGCCATTATCTACTATTTTACAATCACCATTAAGCCATGAGGCTTTGATTGGTTCCCACAGTTTTTACCTACCTCATATGGCAGGATGTCCTTGAAGCGGTTCCTGGCCTGGTTGTCTGGTTTCTGCGCGGTCATGAAGATGGCTGGTTCCTTCTTCTTATGGACTTTGGAGAACTCTGTGAACACAACTCCATCCTCGGCACACTCCTCTAGCCTTTGTATCTACATTAATGAAAGTGTTTTAGTATAACATACTAGACTGTAGGATTACAGAGAGTCAAAACATGCATAACGACCAATATGAACATACAAAAAGTAAGATGTATCAACCAATGTAATAGTTACATCTGACAAGCTAACATTGACAACTCACTCTCTCATCCCGTGGGGTCCTTCCTGACCCCCTTTTTGCTGGCACGGGGAAGGGTTGCGATGGTCAGCCCGTTCATGGCTGCCAACTTCAGAGGGCCTATCTTCCTCATGTCGTCCTCCTTGGAACCTGAAGACGACTTCTGTGACATGCCAACAAAACTTCCTCGTTAGACAACAGTACCAACTGCAATCCATGCATGTAGATCACAGCTCTACAAAACAGGAATGTAAAGAAAATTCAACCCATTTTTGACACCTGTTTTTTGTACAAAGAAATCTACAGTCACATGTACATGTTTCTGTTCAAGTATACATGATCAAGTCTACCAATAAAGTCCATGTTTTGTTCCAAAGTATGACTTTCTCTTTTAAATTGGCCAAACAATCATAGAACATTTCTATTCACAAGCACTTGATGGTTGACTGAGGACATTCCTATGAAGCTACATTCATATAACAAGACATAAATACACAATGACAAGAAACATACTGGCTTGGTATCTTGAATACCAGTTTTGTTAGTCTCTATACCTGTTTTGACTTCTTAAGATTCCCTTTAGCTATTCATGCAGCACACGATAATATCTCAATAGGGTAGATAAACACGGACCTCATAACTAGAAGGAATACCAACAACACACTGCAGCTGCACAGGATAAATAAAGCATTCCTTACTTCCACCCCTTTACTGCACAGCGACAAAACACATACAGGACTCTACATACATGTAGATAACACGCTATCTGATGTCCCATTCCAACAACTCTTGGACTAAAAGGAAAAAGATAACAACAGGCCCTTGCTATGACAGAAGTCTCAGCAGATAATTACCTACCTCAACACAGTACTCAGACTTTGTGAGCTATGATTTGTTTAAACTGTTTCCTGCACCAAGCATTGTTTACATGTCTGGTTGATGATGGTTGAGAAGCAGCTTGACCAAAATGGTACCATATCGTAAACAGGATAACCATCTGGTTGGCCTGACCTGACCTGTCTACATGCATCTACAAATACCTTTTTCTCCTAGTAGAGCAAATAAGTGAAATGTGACTACACTTTTAGACTGTCATATTTTATCTGTCAGCACCGCATCATTAGTTATGCATGCATGTCCATGTAGGGAATGTGACAATAATGACTGCTAGTGTTTGTGTGGAGTTGTGCCATGACTGGAGATGGGTTGGTGGGATATTTGTGGCAGGCGGTCAGACTGCTGGCGACATTCCTGCACATTCTCTTCATTCTTATAATCATTGAGACTCCATCTGATGGCTGTTATCATCCCCGATCTCCTCAGGCATGGTCGGGCGGAGGAATGAGATCACACTACACTGCCAACATAGTTTTACACCACTCCTAAACATTCTGTGATGTAAAACTGACAAAAAGCTAGGGCTTCCTGCATGGGTCAAGATGCTTTCAACGGAAGGAATCTTCATAAAAAGACTTGTAATTACATCTTGGGAATGGGCAAAATAAGTTGACAGTCCTTTGGGTTTATGGGCATTTTCATACCAGCTGGTGCTTCTACTATTAACTGCTAATATGAGCTGTCACAAAAATGGACATATGATAGAAACATCTTATAGTGTAGCAATGCAATAATCAAGACTAGGAATAAATTTCACCAGCCTCTCTTGTACACCGCAGATCAGCTCACCTCTATTCTCTTGACCTCCTCCTGGTCAGAATCATTGGACGTGCTGTACCCGCTGGTGACACACTCCTCTGACCCCCGACCCACGTGCACCAGGCTCTCGTTGCTGAGCTCCTGGTCTGTCCCCACGCCGATGTCCACCAGCGACACCGGCCGCTTCCGGTGGCGTGGCGGCGGGACGGGCGCTTCCTCTACTTCTGGGCTGGAGCTACTTTGGTCAGGAGATGGAGGATCACAGTTTACAACATGTACAGGTGGTGAAGGTTCATGTACGATGACTGAAACCTCCTGTATAACTGGTCTGTGTGGGGATGTACTGTCAGGGGGAGTCTCGTGGTCTTGGGGTGATTCAGACACGGCAGAAGGCCTGTTAGTTGTTGGGGAGTCTTGCACGGGAGGTCTGGCCACATTTGCACTTTGCTGCTCGACTGGAGCAGCCCTGATGGAGTTCTGAGAAACATCCAACATGGCGTCTGCTCTCTGCAGGAGAGTTCCGTTTCCAGAGGGAAGAGAGTTCTGTGGGTAGGGAGGGGGCGGGATGGGGCCGTCCTCGGGAATGGGCAGCTCGCGAACAGACCCGATGTTGACCGCGGGGTGCATGACGTGCTCGTCCTTCAGACTGGAGGTGCTGCGGACGAGCGTCCTGCTGGCCTCCTGCAGGGCGTGCACCAGTGGAATGCTCTCCTCCTGGAATATCTGTGGCCGGGGGACCGGGACGATCCGCCGCGGCAGCAGGTCAGGACTGCTGTTACTCACCTGGAAGTACAACAACAGGAAGTGTCAGTGTATAACAGTAAACAAATATGATGGTGACAGGCTTCAGAAACGATCCAAGTGATATTAGAATAATATTTCTTTTCAATATAATATGTAAACATTTCTTGCCTGACATTTGATACCAAAAAGTGTAGCAAGGAAATAATAACGAAAAATAGAAATAAATTATCTAACATATATGTATATACTCCAGTACTGTGAAGTGGCTAGTTCATGCTTAAGTTATATGTTAGCATATATCTAGGAGCCCGGGTTCGATTTCTTTTTTGTCAGAATGCTTATCAGATAGCAGTGATTCTTGAACTTTCCTTGATGTCCTTTGAGTTGAAGCTGGGTAATCATAGAATCAAGTTTGAGAGGCCTAAGAAGATGCAGACCACTATACCTGAGGATGCTTGTAACGCTGCATGGCCAGGTCAGGTGTGCTGGTATGGTGTCGTGGGTACGGGGGCGGGGGTTTGTAATGGTGGAGAAGGGCCTCTGAACTCACAGTTATCTGTGCCATGTTTGTATATGGCTTGGCCAGTTCTGGGGTGCTGACGGTGTGGGAGAATGATGCAGAGTGGAGAGGGAAGGTCTCTGTGGCAGTGTTTGTATGGCTTGGGCTGTAAACTGCAGGGGACTGCACAAATGTGCACTCCTGGGGGAAGGAGACGATCCGCTGGGAATACAGATCATGTTTGATCATGTCGGGCTGGCTGTATACCATCGTCTCTGGGTTATTGTACACTCCAGACAGGCCCAGGTTGACGAGAGACTGGCTCTGCCCACTGTCCATCACACTCCGTAATCTGTTATTCCGCACGGCAGTTTCATAGTCCGGCGTGGGTCGGTACGCGGGCAGCTGGGGACGCAGGTCCACCCGGGAGACGTCCGTGTTGCTGTTGATGCTGGGGTTGGACGAGGCGGGGGAGGCGCGGTGGATGTTGACCTGTGAGTGGTTGAGAGAGTTGGCGGAGTTGTAGACGCTCCCGTTCATGGGCACACTGCCGTTCATGTAGCTGTGCATGCCGGGCGTGTGGGAGCGCAGACGGTCCACACTGGTGGTGCTGTTGGACAGCAGGTAGTCACTGCTGTTGGACAGGACGTACTCTGTGCTGCTGGACAGCACGTTGTCCATGCTGCTGGACAGCACGTTGTCCATGCTGTTGGATAGCACATTGTCCATGCTGCCGGATAGGCCGTAATCAATGCTGACTTGGGGGGAGGAGTTGTATGACACATCGCCAGGCGATGCTTCAGCTTCTTCTGCTGCATTTTGTTCATCCTCCTCATGGACAGGGGACATGCCGGCCGCATCTCTCTGTAGGAGAACAGAGCAAGATATCAGATCATCTGTCTATGATATGCATAACACAAATTATGACCTGTCTACATGCTGACAAAAATGTGAAAACATAACCATCCTGCTCCAAGGTTCACAAACATCCTGACTAGGAATGCCAGGGGAAGGGGAGAGTGCGTAGATGACTACTGACCTTGGTGATGGTGGGGGTCCTCTTCAGTGGGCTGGCTACACTCACCAGGGGAGAACTGTGAGAAATGAATGGAACAAAACAACATGACAAGGTCACAACAAGGTCAGGTAAAATGTCCCTACAGACTATGGGCTGATTGACAAGAAACATACATGTGCCGGTAAGGTTATAGGGAAGACCTCCTTCATGGGAACATTCATATCTGTTCTTTTTCACCCCTTATACCATTGCCAGCTTGTCAGACAGCCTAGACACTAACATTCAACTAACTGGACTTGAACCATGTTAGGGAGCTTAATATATTTAAGGTACTGTATGAAATGTACTTGGGAACTCCATTGAAACTCTATTATACATGCAACTTGCTAGTGTAGTGTGCATAATGAGTGTACAGGAAAGGAAAAGAAATAGTTCTTACAGCTTCAGATTGGTTCGGTGGCCGTCCAGCGACACTTCGTTCCATACTGTTTTGCTGCAAAAAATGTTGTGATTCATTCGTTTATTAACCTATAATATAGAGACAAACCACAAACATCCCACACAAACAACTAAATGCTAATCTCTTATTCCTCCTGGGTATAATAACCTTAACAATAACTTTTTCCTGGACACAAGTGTAAAAGTACATGATTTCTCAATGTGCCATGCTATTGGGATAAAAATTGAAGGCATGAAGCATGCACTTACTAGTAAATGCCATATTACCCCTTTCATGGAGAGTTTGACTACTGGTAACAGTACTGACAGTAACATTGTACAGTAACTACACCATTCCAGCAGTTTATCCACAGGACTGGAGAAAAGCTCACCTGACAGATGCCCTGTTGATGCGGTAGAACTTGTGCTTCAGCACACACATCCTCCACACGTATTTGGTCATTTCTGCATCCTCCTGGAAAAGTAGACAGTTTCCAGTTACCACACCAACACCTCCACGAGTTGGACATACATATTAAGTGATAACGGTCAAATACATGATTGTTACTCTTACAATCATGTATTAAAATGAGCATATGTTTACAGCAAGTACCAGGAAAAATAGCTGAGATCCCCTTTACTTTGCATATCATAAAACAAATGAAAACAGAAAGATACTAAAAGACAGTCTGGTTTGTACCCACCATGACAAACTGAACAATCTCCCCTGTCTTGGCACTCTCCACGCCAAACAGCCGTTTGTTATGGACAATGTTAGATACATCATGCCATCTGCAACACAAACATACACAATCACCTCATATCAGCATGAATCCTCATCTGATTTGGTACAGTACAGTCCAATATAAAATCATTACCATTTAAATTTGTAGACCAACAAATCAACAACAATTTACTCCTTGACTGGACTTACTTGAAGTAGACAGTAGGCAGTCCACTCAGATGCTTCACAAAAATACCAACAAACGAGGCCCCAACTTCCAGGTTGTTTCCTGCTTCATCCTAACAAACAACATAAGGGAAAATCAGAAATGGACTCAGTCCAACTAAGTTGGAGGACTAAGTTTCACAAGTAATACATGCATTGTCCTGAAATTAGAGGTATAATGGCGGGAGACATAGGGTTTTAGAATCAAAAATACAACAAATTGCAACTTTGATTCTTCTATGATAAAACTACTAATATGACAGACCTTGGCAGGGTAAGCCTCTTGTCCGTACCCATCCAGCTGCTGGGCCTCCAGGATGTAGGCAAGTTCTGCCTGGGCAGGAGCCATCCCACTGTACAACAGGGACAGAAAACATACTTTATAAGCAGTTTATAAAATGCTGAGTTACAATGTACACTCATGTAAGCTTCATGGACTTTTGCTACAGAACCCAACTACATTGTACTCCAACTAAGTACTTAAGTCTGTTAGTAAAAAGGTGATTCTCCAACAACAGCAAGTTACTTCTTGAGACTTTCATAAGGGTATATCTGTAATAACTATGGTGTTTCTTACCGGTGCCTCTGGTGGGCATTGATAACTTCCCGGACATGGTCAGCTAAGGCTGTGTCATCTTGGCTCTGTGCCTGGATGGAGAATACAGCAACATGGTAAATAACACAACAATGTTACATCTATAACAACATGCTGGACAAAAGGTCTCACACAAATACAAAAAAAGTTTAACATTGAGAATTGTGAATCTGAACTTACTGGAGGGAAGAGAATGAAGTCTTTGAAGAAATCCACGGTGTGCTTCTCACTGTCATGGTCTCCAAACTCAGCTGTAAGAAAAACACAGGGGTTGCTAACTCACCAACTGGACAGGAAGTACAAACAAAGCATATCACTCTGGGACATAAATACCAAGAAAGAAATATCCACTTCTCACAGAGAATGGAGTGCAGCACAGAAGGTAGGACTAACCTTGTATGGCATAGCTGGCCAGCAGCATTGCCTGCTCAGGTGTACATGGAAGTCTTCCTTCAATAACATCACTCTTCAGCTGCAGGTAAAACAGGTATCTGCAACATGGAAATAACGTTATTCACAAAGCTTCTCTATATGACATTCCATGCTAAAAAAATCACATGGAACACATGTAATGCAATATCATATACCAGTTCAGAACACATTTTGTGCTATGTAGTGCAATACCATGTTGGAAAGATAGAGGGCATTACATGTTAGCAGTTCCTGTGTGTTGACCACTGTATGTTTACATAACTACATTGTATACTTGAACCTGTTCACTACATTACATCTAACACTTTGCAGGGGAAAAGGGAAGCCAAATCATGGATTCAAAATTTACAAAAACATTTCCAAACTCTGCTCTTAGCAGCAACAGCATATTTGACATTTACCTAGCAGCATATTTGACTTGGAAAACAAATCCAAACTTAGCCATTAAGATAGAAAGTATGTTTGGATTTCAAACGGTAATCACAGTAACCTTAGTCATCAGTTAACAATGATATAATTGCCTGAGAAAGGTTGTTTTGCATTTTCATGGTATATCTTGAACTTCAACCAGTTCCACCATATCAGGTCTAGTATTCAAAGAGTTGAAAGGACAGAAGTTTGGATAATTATATAGCACATGGAAATGAAATGTTTCATCACAACTACAGGTGCAATTTTGTTCCATCCACAAGGAATGTCAGAATTTCATATTTTTCTTTCTTCTTGTGAATCTCTACTTGACTATTTTCTTCCCTTTCTGCATTTCTGTACCTGTATCTGTATCAGTATAGCCGGTATAACCGCCCTTCGGCGTAACACTTCCAAAGGATACCAACATTTACAAAACCATTTGCTTGAGCTATATTACAAATGCATGCCCTCCAAAAGAGGTACAGTAAATTAAAAGGTCAGCCAATTTTAAATGGAATCCATCCAAGTCCAAATCTGCAACTTCTATGTAAAGGTGCCTGAGGGACAAGCCTGGACATTCCTGAGGAATGAGGAGACTGTGCCATGCTGTTTGTGTTGTGGGTGGGACCAGCAGGCTGAGCAAAGTACAGACTACAGCAGTAATGGAACAGGTGGTGGCAGGACACTGCTGCCAGCTAAACTGTCTGTCAAGAAAGTTCCCTTTATCTAACCATGATGACATCCAGGCTAGCAGTCTTTCCTTTCCATACTTTCCACCATTGATCATCAGAACACTGGAGAATCAAACAGCTTACAGAGAGTGATGTGACTACAATACAAAATGGTCCTACCCTACAACTCAAAGTGACAGTTTATTCACATATTGCAACGCTGGAGTTTGACAATTCATAAAGATAGGTTAGAGCAAATTTGTGGACAGCAGTTAGAACATAACTGATACCAACAGACAAGGTTCTCTTGTCTGTGTAATTAGGCAAAACATGTATACAGATCATCCAATGATCCATCTATGTTACCTTATCTTGCTTTATATGAGATCATATAAGGCATCATCAGTCATCAGCAGATATACATGCAATCTGCCATTATAATTCATTTTTCCATAGAGACTTGTGGTGAGAAGCACAGCTGGAATTTAGCTAGTATAGGAAACACCAGACAACAAACTTATTAGCATACAAGCAAGTGTCATAGAACATGTGGCAATCTCATTATCATTGGGAGTAAAAGTAATTATCAGCCCTGTGGTTTGAAAAAGCCAACTGTGTGGCTCCATCATGATTAGGAGGCACCAGAAGCTATCGACCACATCTAGATAAACCAAGCAAAACAGTTAAATAAACAATATATCTTGTTTGGCATTTAACAATTTGAGCAAAATATATTTCACATGCAAATATACAACAAGATTTTTTGGGCTTTATCACTTTCTGACCAATCTACTAGTGTTGCACGTGTGATCATAGGTTTTTCATAAACAGGTGATCATATGGTAAAGGTTTGAAAAGCTTTTAGGCAGAATGTGCTATATGACTCCAGTCCAACAGAGCTGCATGCAGACCCTCTCAAGTATGTGGTTGGCACTCTTGTCAACAGGACATCAGGGGAGACTGGCTTAGGTTTACACAAATAACCAGTGTTCTTGGGTGCAATGGCCCAAAATAAACTTTTGGAGTGGATACAGAAGTCATCTGTTGCCATTCTTGTCTTGGCTATCTTTCATTTCTATAGCTATAATCAATCTATTACCCTAAATTTGTGCACCAATGTTAAACTAAACATGTCATTCCAGTTCAAAAGTAATTATCATTTCATGTATATACTGTATGATGTTTGCAGTGGGATTGAGGGAAAAGAAGCTAGTTTGCTGAAATTTTGATCACAAATGACTGTTTCCCATTCTAGACTTAGACTAGAGTCTAGACAGGTCAGTGATAAGGGATTTCATCATTTACCTAATCCTGACAGTGGGATTTGCGCTGCAGTGAAAGTTTTGCTGTAGGATCAACCCTTTTCACAGCCTTGGTGATCTGGACTGGCAGCTGGCTCAGTGCCTAAGCACAGGAATGGCAGGCATGCAGGAAAATCAGCCTCAAGCTGAGAGGAGACCAGGGGCCAAACAGTGTCAGATAACAGCTCAGAACACTGGCCCTCTGTGGTATGTGGAGACATGGAATATTATTTGGCCTTTCATAAATACATGGGTATGAAGAGTAATGACTATGTTGTTACACCAAATATGTCAGTACACAATAAAGCTTACAGGGATTGGAGTCATAAATTACTCGATATGAACAATTCTTGATCCTAAGTCTTGCAACACTCCAGGGTGGGAGGGCAGTGCAGGATGGGCTGTGTAGGGTTACTAGCTGGCTGTAACCTTTGGGTCTTTGGGTTGTAAAATTGTCAATCTATGACCCACTAATCCTAAATCACTTGATCTTCATGTAACTACAGAAGGTGGTGCACGGAAAATGCCCTAGGCTGCAGGTATTCTGCAGACAAGATACATTTGAGACAAATCATCTCATTCTCATTCACTTTGAGATGTAAGAGGGTCTGCATGGGGGGGTCCTGGCAACGGTTAACGGTAAATTCAGCAGGGCCGATAACGCTTAACGGTAAATTCAGGACGGTCGGCAACGCTTAACGGTAAATTGATAGGCCTTTTTTTCGAGCTACACTGGATTTGGTATCTCGCTTTGTGAGAAAAGGTGATCACTGACAAAATTACGTATACCTTTACATGTAATGAAATTAAGCACGCATTAAAGGTATGTGTTCCCTCTGTTTAATTTTCCGCCTGCCCTGGTCCCCGAGTGCGTCCACAAATAAAGGGGAGTCCGAGTCGACGTCGGCCAGGGCTCTACCCAGCTTGACTTTTTCCGTCCGCCCAGTTTTATTCGATGGATTTTGAGGGGGGAGCGCCGAAGGCGCTCGCAATCTGAGGGGGTCCGGAAAATTTAGGATTTTTAAGCCTTCAAAAACGCAATTTCCCGCATGTTCAGAGGCAAATCATGATGTTGAGAGTGTTTGTCGGTCCTTCTGATGTTTTCATAATTTTACTGACGGATTCCTGTAACTTTCCGCAAACTTCCGGTAATTGAAGGGAAAACTGGTGCTAGCTAGAGCCGAAGGGAACGAGCGCAGAAGCGCGAGTCGAGCGCCAAAGGCGCGAGCAATGTAGGGGGGTCCGGCAATTTTGTATTTTTAAACCTTCAATGACGCATTTTCCTGTACTTTGAAAGGCAAAATTAGGCGTAACGAAGAATTATTCATTAACACTTAACGCTGAAGTTAGGATGACAAATAACGTTTTACGTTGAATTAAAAGGACCAATATCGCTTCACGATGAATATACTGATAACGCTTAACGTTGAATTAGAGCGGGCCGGCAACGATTAACAGTAAATTAAAATAGCCCATAACGGTTAACGAAAAAGGGCATGCAGGCCCTCATGTAATTTTAGGGACTACCCAGTTGTCCAAAATGAAAGGAATAAATAAAGTAATCTCTGAAAGATGTCCACAGATTAAATGGTATATCCCTATTGGAGCTCACTTTGTTATGACAGGGAGTAGAACAGGTATGATATTGTAAAGAAGATGCCACAAAATGTTTTGGTCTGCTGCATGACCAAAATGGTCAAGATAAAAATTTTGGGAATGTTTTTTGACAGCCAAGACCTGAAGCAACAGGTGCTAGAACAATTGGTACATGTGTGAGAACTGTTCAAGGTGGACAGAATTTGGCATTACTGTCAGGTCAGGTCATACTTGGTGACTTGGCAATCAACTTGCTTCTGGAGGTCAAAGGTCATGAAACATCCATGCATGTTACTTACTGGTACCATCAGTGGTGGCCAGTGAGTATCAGATAAAAGTTTATCAAACATTCTTGGAATGGCAGCTTGTCACTAACATGATGATATGGCAATACTGAGGTATTTTTTTACAGAATAAGTCAATAACTTTAACGAGGGATGGACCACTTCACAAACAATCCCATGACATCCCCCTTACATAGCCATAAACTCCTTATCACAACCCCAGGGTAGCGTGGGCTCAATTTAGTCTACAGTACAGCTTGTATAAACAGGCCACTTCTCTACTATGTGGACTTACCACATACTGCAGCCAAAAACAACACAGAGTACAACTACTGTACCAGCATTTCACCCTGCAACCTTGCAATCGTTATCACTGAAAGGGCTATTAACAGCAGGAATAAAAAACAACCTTATGAATCTGCCATCTACAAGTCCATTTAGGGGTAATGGATGAAACTTCTTATTCATGTTAAGCTGAAGAATTAAACCAAGAGTATGTACCATGTAAAGTGACATTAAAACATAGTCCCTTATTATCCATCTTTACTGATTATACCTACCACTAGGAAGACTTCTATCAGTCTGATTCAACATAACACATGTGTATCCTTGAAAGATAATGGAGACTTCCTTGACAAGATACAGAACAGGTGCATTTGACAGTGACTATCTGGAATGTCTGATTAATGACTACCGACCAAGGCCATCTACATGACTGTCTGACTCCAGGGGTGAACGACCCTTACCTTGACACTTGACCCCACAATGGCTGAGATGCACTTGGTATGTTTTCACATGTTTAATAGTTACAGGTCTGCAGATTTAGGTACAAAGGCCATGTAATTAAATAATTTTTGAATACCAATAATAAATAATAAATTTTTGAAGAGAACAAGAAATAGCCACGCATTCAAGTACCAGAGTTATCAACCAAGGATTGAGGTGTTCAAGAATTCATTCTTTCCTAGAACTATCGCAGAGTGGAACTCACTGTCACCAAGTACAGTAGGGGCACTGTCAATAGATAGCTTTAAACAATGTCTAGAGCTAGAAGTTCAAGGGTTAGGTGTAACAAGTCGATCGGTGTAATATAGCCAGCTGCCGCCGCGCCGCGTGCCTGCGAAGCTGGTGTGTTACGCCGAAAGGCGGTTATACCGGCTATACAGATACAGATACAGATAATAACAGCTCCTTTATGTCAAATCATGCTATATGAGGTAAAACAAACCATACCAATGTTTGGGCCAAACTCCAAGGAGGATTATGATACTATCCCATCATCCTTTGCAATACACATTCCACAACACGTGTCCCAGATGGCTGACTGTCAGCACCAGGCATATAGTCTTGTCATGTTTCCTTTAAAAGTGCAGCAATGGCAACAATTTGACCAGTAATTTTTGGTTCTTTGAATTATCAAAGGACTCAAGTAGTGTATGAGACTTTCTGACTTTTGTAACTTATGTACAACTTCTTACATTGTGTCATAAACATTTATGCAAACATTTGCTTCAAAAATGGTGCTCAAACTTCACCAAACTAAAGTGCTTTTCTACAAACTCTATTGATTGGTGATATTATACATCTTGTGCATCAGAAAACCCCAAATGCACCAAAAAGCACCCATGGAAAACAGAAGAAAATATTATATTTGATATGATTTATGCAATAATCATCAACAAATGCAATTTTCTTCTGTTTTCCATGGGTGCTTTTTGGTGCATTTGGGGTTTTCTGATGCACAAGATGTATAATATCACCAATCAACAGAGTTTGTAGAAAAGCACTTTAGTTTGGTGAAGTTTAAGCACCATTTTTGAAGCAAATGTTTGCATAAATGTTTATGACACAATGTAAGAAGTTGTACATAAGTTACAAAAGTCAGATAGCCTCATACACTACTTGAGTCCTTTGATAATTCAAAGAACCAAAAATTACTGGTCAAATTGTTGCCATTGCTGCACTTTTAAAGGAAACATGACAAGACTATATGCCTGGTGCTGACAGTCAGCCATCTGGGACACGTGTTGTGGAATGTGTATTGCAAAGGATGATGGGATAGTATCATAATCCTCCTTGCTCTCTACCTGAACAATACAAATGTCCCAAACACATGACATGACATTACGAACACAACCATCTTACCTGGTGATTTCCTGGTTGAGTTTCTGCACGTTAGACACATAGAACATCACAGCAAAGTACACCAGTGGTTCGTGTGCCAGCTTGTCCAGCTGCTTCTTCAGAGGCTTCTCCAGCTCCACCCACTGCAGCTGCAGCCGCTTGCTCACATACCGCAGCCCAAAATAACACACCTGCAACAGGCGAAATTTTCTTTCTTTAGGCTAACAGAAAGATAGAATACGTTCATGTACATGTCCATAGTTATAGCATTTTCGAAGTATACAGTACTACTTGGAGATGAATGTTTCATTCATGGACTGGGCTAGACATTCAATTTTCTTCTTACATTTGACTTTTCTTATGGTTATGCATTAGTCATTATAGTCATTATTATGCATTAGTGTTATAATTTAGATGAAGAACAATATAATTGCTCATGACTGGACTACTAGTGCTAATTTAAAACAAAACTAAGTCTTGATTATTTCTATATAGTAAGAGTAATATAAACTAGACAAAGAACTCCTAAGTTTAGCCCTTTCTCCAAATAGAGTGGTGACAAGGTTCCCTGGCTTGTACATAAGTATTCTATAGAGAACCCAGCAACACAATTGGATAACAACTAAACAATACAAAACTTAGAATCTAGAGGAAGGCTAAAGGATACAAACAGGATCAGCCTTCCATTGTGAGTTGAGCCAGACTGACTTTGGAAGAATAAGTGCTACAGCTGTGAGGATAAGCTTCAAATTCAATCATAAAGAAGGCAGCCAACTTGTGGCAAGCTACATGTAGGAGTGCCTGTAACAGCTGGAATAGACAAACATTAATCTAGTGAAGATTTAGGATTATAATACTGTGTGTTCTGAGTCTTCTGACTCAACCTCTATCTGACTTAACATAAAAATACAGTGGTAACATCTGGTAGGTTGTACAGCATTCAGCAAAACAAACTGCCAATCTTCCAACAGACTGCTTACATGCTGGGGTCAATGCCTGAACAGAGTACTCCACAGTTACAGAGTTTTATACATTTGTATATGAAAGAAAACTTTTAAGTCAACTTTTTGAAAAGTCCAAAGTCCTGCAAAACTATTGATATAATACTATTAATAGAAGGCTGGGAGGTTTACTTTTGTTGTCAATGTGGGTGTGTAAAAATGAAAATTCAAAAATACATGTACATAAAAAAAAACTATTGTCTTAAATTGTCACCAGTCCACTAGATAATTTGTCACTGTATGAAAACATGTAGATACTAGAATTCCGAGATCTCATACCTCCATGAAATATGATCTTGATATGTAAATGTTAATTTCTTCTTTAATTGTGCAAATGACCTCTGCATTAACATGATATATGCATCGTGATGTATGTTAACTTTTGATTAACTTACAGATGTCCCAAGTATGACATTCTCATCATTCACCATTACGAAATCATAGAATTTTTGCATTAATTATGCAAATTAGGTCATCATTTGCATAATTAGTATCTGTTGAAGTTCCACCTGCCATAGGTTACATACATTACATGTATGTAAGTAGTATAATGTAAAACACTGTAATTATAGAATTTCCTCATTAATTATGCAAATTAAGTCCTCATTTGCATAATTTGCATTTAATTATGTACATCTCTCTCTCAGCTACCTACACACCAAAAATAATGAAAATATGTTGTTCCTGTCTGGACTTATTGGCTTTTAAACATTTCGCCAGAAAGTGCCCTGCAGTTCCAGAACAAGCCGCTAGGGGGCCCAAACTCATATGACTTCTTCCCAAGCACGAGAGCTACCTTCCATCAAAATTTCATGACCCTAGCATGTCCAGATTGCGAGATATCAAAACCGGAAGTTGCGCTGCAGTACCAAGGGAAGCCACTAGGGGGACCAAAATCTAATCATTTCCAGTTTTCGTCACACCCTACCAACACACCAAGTATGAAACCAATCCATCCAGGCGTTCTTGAGTTATCTTGTTGACCAACAGACGGACGGACAGACGGACGGACGGACAGATAAACGCAACTGAAAATATAACCTCCATGACACATTTCATGGAGGTAACAAGTTGCTTCCCCTCCAAAATGCAGCTAACCAGCAGATTGGATGAAGTGTGAGAATGAAGTACCTTTCTGCTTTCCAGGAATCCTGTTGGTAGTTATAATGCCTGGCTTGTACATCTACATGCAGATCCCCTTTTAAGTAGAGAACTGTCAGAGTGACAGATATGCAGTTGTCACTAGCTAATTAAGAACCTATTATTACTGTGGAATGCTATCACCAACATGCATGATAAACCTTCACACTTTCTGGACAATTCAAATGACATTTTATCAGAGAAGAAAAACAGCAGCAGCTCTTAATTGGTTAATGACTGGGAGACAAGTTAATCAAAATACCATCTTCAAATCTAATATAATTATTTAAGTCACACTGTAACATCTAAAATCTCAGACAAAGAACTTTTACAGGAATCAGCTACCAATCCAACCTGGGG